>NC_086376.1:68977025-69296073 GCF_036588685.1 Mytilus trossulus | reverse complement strand
TTCATCAGGTTTATGATAGAGGTATTTTTGATATGTACGCTACTGCAAAATATATATTTTTCAATGTGAAGTTTTCAACTTCTCAAATGGTTAAGTATATACAACATTATAATTATTGTCATTAATGTCCTTTTTTTTATTTGATAAAAACAAATCACTTACTGCTGGTATAAGCAATGGGTTAATCAATCTCATACAGAGAAAAGAAAACAACAAGGAAAAATGTATTCAAGGTTTACTTCTACGAATTTATAAATACAATTAACTAATGATATGCAGTACTTATTGTATAAGTGTCATATGTTTCTCCTTCGCTTTATTCAATGTTATGTCTGTTCAGTCCTCGGTCAAACTAGTCCATATGTTCATTTATTCCGTCATACATGTGTGTCACACACTGTCAATTTCATATCTTCTGCCCTATATTGTGTCTTCCTTGCCACCATAACCCATCTAGAAATGAAGCTTCATTAAGCTGATGACCAATCCATCAAAAAAGGTGTTTTTTTTTAATTTTCATCCACCACAAGCACTTCTACACAATTTTCGAATTTGTTTATGACAAAAACAACAATTTTCAATATCATCGCCATAAAAATCGCCACAAGTTGAACATACTCTTGCGTATTCAAAAATTTTGATCATCGGTACTTCCATTAGATCACATGGCGTACATGCCTGGTTCGATAGCACGCAACAAAACCTCATGCAAAGAATTATAATGCACATTTTTAACCCAAAAAGTCTCTGAAAAGAAATTAAAAGAAATATGAGGATTATTAGAAAAAAATGTTTTTTTTATATAAAGATTTTAATTTTGCTATGAAATTTATATTTATGATCAAACTAATATGGAAACTTCAAAAAAATGAAATGATATTATCTAAAGGTTTCATAAGAAAATGTTATAAGTCGTGGATAAACTAACCATTTCTGCAGCGTCAGTATAAAGTAATACAGACATGTAAAGTACCGGTGCTATATATATGCTATTCTACACCTATGATCACCTCGTGAAGGTCATATAGTACACATTTCCGGTTTTTATTCAACCATCAAAGGCAAATATCACCTGAACAGCTGTCACGATAATAAATCAAGACATGACTATGCCCCCCAACACTTATTTAAAAGTACAGTAATTCAATCTCAATACCAGTGAATGAAACGCAATATAGTATTTTCCAGCTGTATTTAAGTTGATAAATGCATTTACTACGACATAAATGTTGTGACGCGTTCATGTCATTGCGTAAATGTACAATTTCACAATTGATTTTGTAAGCTACGTTGTCAATTGATAAATCCCATACAGTGTCACATATATATACACTAATATTTAAACAGCGAATAAAAACACATAAAAAAAACTTATAATTGTAAACAACAAAGGGAAAACTATATCAGCCAATGACATTTTTTACGCATTTTCTAATGAATGATTAACTTTTGTAGAAAAATATTAATAAAGGTATCTTGATGACCACAACGATTTCAACCAAAAGCTTTTGTAATATTTTACCAATCTTTACACGCCAGATTACTCTCAATAGAAGACATTTGATGACAAATTACACATATGAACCTTATAACAATGGACAATATAGATAATAGTAATGTGAATATAAATACACTGTTTGTATTCTTTCTGTAGTCTGTTAAGGGTTCGGTTATTGTGATGATAGAATATTGCTAAATTGGGATGGATCGTAGGGAAAGTCAATTTTATTGATTTAGTTCTCTTTTAAAACGTATAAACCGGTTTTTAGTGCACATGACAGGTAAATTACACGTTTCGTTTCTTGAATGATCTCTAGCATTGTATGCATAAGCTTAAAAAAGATGTGACTAAATGCAAAAATTAAACCATTCAAAGGCCTTTACCTAAACTCTTATGATTAGTCAAATAAGGGTCTCACATATAGTTGTTACAATATGTCATCAGAAAAAAGAAAAATATAAGATGATACTATATTATTCCAGAAGACTTATAATTTCGGTATCAATAGATACGTTACCCATTATAAAACTCAATTAAAAGTCATATGACTGTTTGTGCTGAATTACTGTATATTGTTACTTACATTTCATGTGAAGATACATCTGGTATCTTTCTTCTACTTCTCTTTGATTGAGGTTTCCCTTGTCATGTTATTGGCGCTATACTCAATAAAGACGTTGGAATCTAGGACAAATCGTTAACCAGCAGTGGTGTCGAATAAGTTATTGCAATAAAAAAAAAAGATACGTAGCAATAGGCAAAACACGCGTTACATTCGCATCGGTGGTGAATGTAACTTCCGAAAAACTATTATTAAATCCAAGTAAAAGCGTCCTTATCAGGAAATTTTGTTCATTTACTTTATTTTTAACACCATGTTTATTTTTACAATTCAACAGCTACGAGTTACAAGAGAATTCGTAATCCCTTGTCCAAATAATGATTTTCTATAGATTTTTCACGAAAGTAGTCCATAAACATTTCAGAAATGCTCTTATGTTTCTGTCAAATATACATTTGTTGTCCGATTTTTGTGTTTTCCATAATTCAGGTTGTTTGGATTTGTTATTTGATTTTCCTTATATTTTTCATGTCTGTTATAGCTCACACTATGATATTCATTTTACTCATATATGAAGCCTTCTCTTTGATATATAATAGCTTTAACGTTCGTCATGTTGTCTCTAGAGAATACTTGTCTGATAGGCAATCATATAACATGTTCTTTTATCATATTGTTATTTTTGAAACAATATGTACATATTAGATAAGTTTCAACGATATGTCCTCTCTTTTTTTTTAAATTGTCTGATTATGTTGCTGTCTCCTTCTTGTTCATTTAATCTCCTATTTGTATTATGTACCTCTCATACGTCATAAAACAACAGATGATAACGAAAAACTTAATTTAAAAAACAGATTTTTTTTTTAAATAAATTTGATATTGATGTATTCTTTGCTTCTAAAAACTTGTATTTTGCATGTTTTTCTATATCCTTTCCAATCGATTAGATAAAATCATGCTCCCACCTTAATGTATATATAATAATAATAAAGGTAGCAGTAGTATACTGTTGTTCAATAGTTGTTGAACGGTAACAATCTTATATACATTTTGAGTGGTTATTTCAAGGACAACTGAATAAACAATAATCTTACAAATTTTTATCGTGTAAATATAAAATAAGCCGATTCATTTTAATGAAATTCCATATGCGTGCATATAGGTGAATGTATAACAAAAATATGTGAATACTATTTTATGTGTAAAAATCAAGATTTTGTTATGAGTCTTCAAACCCATTAATATTAGTTACATGGTGTGTCAGTGACCTCACACGATATATATGGGGTCAGTAAATTCCATACGGAGTGAGAGCGAATTCATCTTCCGGCTATCTTCTCGTGTGGTATTTTGACTAGCTGCATATCAAAGTGATCAAGTCTTCAATACTAAGTATTATGATCCTACTTCAATTTGTCTATACAGAAAACAAATGCCTACAATAACGTCAACTTTAATCGTTCTTTACATGTATCAACTTCTTCTTCTGATCAATCCCTTCAGATTTCTTTTTTGTTTTTTGTTTTGAAAAGGAAATAACTCCGTTATGCCAACAAAAACAACTTTTCAGCTTTATGTTAACTTATTTCAACTTTTTATCATCAATTATTCGTCTGAAATCCTGCAACCTTTTAGATGTTTTCTCAACACCTTGTTGTTTTGATAAAGGGTTGTTGCTTCTTTTTTTGTTTTGAAGGAAGTGACGAAGGGAAGTAACGCCTTACTAACCCCATATGGTAACTAACCATATATGGTAACTAACTCTATATTTTTTTGGGACATCCTATATCCAATATACAAAGTCACCACTTGCGGTCCTTTTACTAATACTATCTCTATAAATCTATAGGAGGTAATATAGTATAACTTGTGCTAATGTTTGTAGTACATATCTCTTTCTTATCACCCAGTTCGGAGATTGAATATGAATAGGGATCGCGAAATGATACTTGATCTGTATTGATAATTTGGGAATACTTCCATAGAAAGTTAAATACAGAACTTAATAGATATAGAAAGATGTGGATTGAGTGTCAATGTTTTAACTCTCCATTCAAATAACAATTTAACTTTACATTCCGTTAAAATTGCTCAATTATCATACACTATTTGTAGATTTTTAAAATGTATTGTTGCTCTTTACTTTATCAAAATTTGAACAAATCCGTTTTCCAGTTGTTGTGCCATTCGTAATCAGCACATGATTTCAACTTTCGTTATAGAATTAAAAATGTTAGAATGTTTGGTTTTTATCTAGTTTTTCTATGGTTGTCTTTCTTACAACACAAGAGCATAGACGAGGAGGTTGATAACTGTAACTCGTACATGTCGCGTGTCCAATTCTGAGATGAACTTTCGTGAACATTAAACCGGTTGTTAGGTTTATTTTTTAATGTTATAACTTTTGTAGTCTTTGTTTAACTTTTTATTCATCTTTGGTATATTTTATTTTAAGAAGGGGAAATTTGCTTGTGCAACTATATCACATTTTTTACAAGAATTTACATAACCAACATATCATATTCAAAACAGTGTGGCTGTGGCCATTAATTTAGTATAAATATATTTATTCATCATCAATACAAATATATAATCATACAAAATACACGATAATAACAGGATTCGGAAACAAGCTATATATAGCTTATATCAATCCGTTGCCTTGAAATATCAACTCCAGTTAACTATTACATAAATATAGCATGCAATATTACAATGATATGTAACAAGAATAAATAAGTTACTATGTAACTAAAAACGAATTGAGGAAAAAAAATATAATTCTAAAATAATGAAAATAAATACAACAAAGGAAGAAAAAAAAAGTTAAAAAAAAAGAAAAAAGAAAACTATATACACATGTTTAGATGAAATGCAACTTTGTGAAAATAGTGAATAACAATTTATCTTGTAAATCTCTTGCACTTTAGTAAGAATTTTTGTACTTTTCCAAAAATATCTTTATTTTGGTCTAAATTTAGAGCTTGTGATCCAAATAAAAGTAAATCCGTGTTTAGTATGACTTGATAATCAATTGAGAAAATAATGTCATATCGCAATTCGTCATATTTTTTACAATGCAATAAGAAATGACCTGTAGACTCGTTCAAACCACACGAGCCGTTTGAAGAATCTACTAGATTTCGTTTGAACAAATGTTCATTTAGAGAACTACTATTCATCCTTAACCTGGCATGCAATACTTGACCAATTCTTGTACCAGTGTTGTAAAAATTAGGGTATTTATTATTTGGGTTTTTTTTACGACTTTTAAATATGCTTAAAGACGTATTGATTGACGACCGAAACTATCCCATTGACTAGGACAGATTAGTTGAAATTGTGTCTGTAACGACAACTGCTCACTATGTACTTGTTTAAGACACTTAAACTGTGGGGTAACCAAAGGATCTCAACACTTAGATAAAGTTATTCGAAAAAATAAAGACGAATAACACGATATTTTGTTTATATCAATAACATAAATCAAAACATAAAGGTTATTCCTAATAAATTTTTCAAATTATTTTATTATCAAAGGCGTGAAGAACTCTATAATAAGTAAGAAGTGAGCATTTGTCGTTACAGACAAACGTTCCCCTAATCTATCCCAGTCAACGGGATAATTTAGGTCGTCAATCGATGGCCTCAGTCACGTGCACACCTGTTTTGAAAATGATTATGTGATGTATCAAGATCTAAAAATTGGTTATTGTGATACCTTATCATAGGATATAATCAAAGCTATGTTCGACATGATTAACAAGGCGGGCGAAGAGCTGACTTTCAGCGGCAGATACGTCCTATTTTGAAAGTTTTACGGATGTTTGTGTTTTCATCGTTTTTCATTTGACAATGTTGTTGTTCTCTAGCTTCCAATTGTTTGTTTTATTACCAAACTGATATCAAAAATGAATTCGTCTATATTTTTCTCCTGAAGTCAACGGCAAAGTTACTTAACAAGAACATCCCTGTCAATAAGTCGCATTTTGAATAAACAGAGTAGTCATACATAAATGAGAGAAGAAGCAATGAAAACGACTTTGACGTATTATTTGTACTTACAATATCCTGTAATAATTGGCACTGTACTAACGATAATCAGGGTAAACACCAGTCTATCTACGTAACTGTTAACAAGCATGTAAACAAACAGTCCACCCTGCAAGGGTAAGTAAATATTTGTCTAAATATACTAATGGTATGGCATAACACAAATACTCAATTTTATCATAATATTGTTGCTATGGTCGTTATAATGAGTCTTTCACTTCTCAATTTGACGTCAAGTCAAGAATTGCATGATATTCTTTGATTAAGTGTTTGTAAGATCAACAATCGTTTTAAAGAGATAAAAGAAAAACTTTAACATAATAGAAAGTGTTTTATTAATGCTTAAATTTCAAAGTTATTAACAGATAATATATCCTTTTTTAATTTAAGATGATACATATAGCTATGAACATAATTGTTTTCTTGATTGGACTTTTCACAATTTCATGACATTTATTTTACTGTGAAACCGGCGAATTTTTAGTTCAATAGTATTTGTACCGACCCGGTAGTACTAAATAAAGAATCTTCTGGTGGTTGATTTAAGAGTGTAATTATATATGGGGTTAACCTGCACCTCTTGTCTAAGGGTAGATCACAGATGACAGTTCAAAGAAAATAACTTACTTGCGTTATAAACGGAACACTAAGCAGAAACGATGAGAAACACGCAATGCCAATAAGATACTCGCGTCTTCTGATCCTCTTCATGATCATCTTGGGAAGAGATGGAAGCAATGACTCCCAAATAACACACAGATGGATAACCTATAAGATACATTACCATTGTATAACTGTAGAGATTTATTAACTCCGTTTAGTCGAGATCGCAAATAGTAAAAAATAATAACTCTGGAATATTTCATGATCTATGAAAGATCTTTACTTTAAAATTTCAAATATCTATATCATTCTTGCAGTAACATTGAACGATGTGCGCATGTAAGGAGTAAAATCATGCACCACATAGCTAGTAACCCCTTTAAATGAAGGGGGAAAAAACCGTTTTGCTTTTGAAATATTGTTTATTAACAGAAAACGTTATGTTTATGAGAAGGATTGTTGATAATATCAGTCCAATTGAATATGTATACGAAAAATGCAATTCAATCCTTTTCTTAATTGATTAATTACCTGGTGAATCATCCCGAACAGAAAACAAAACATAAACAAACATAATGCTATAACTGGATGATGTCGAACAGTAGAAAACACGCCAAGAAACAGGTATGATAACCCTTCAAAAGAAAACAATGTATTGTTTTATGGTTGAAATCTTTGTAATTACTAGTATAAATGTTATGAAAGGTGTTTTCATGGGTATTATTACATCAAAATGCCTTCAGTGTGTTAGTAAAGGCAGTATCTTTGGTTAACTTGCTTGCTAGCAGAACCGCGAATTCAAGTAAGGTACACTGCCCTCCTTTCCAAGTACTTTATTCCTACAGACATATAGATTGGTGATTACTTGGACTTATCTTCTGTAAGACTTAGCGATGTATTATACCTAACTTAATACTGACTTCACAGTTCATCTAGTAAGTATGCTAAGCAAAGATATTACCTAAACCTACACACTAAAGGCAATTTGCTGTGTATTGTTACATATTTCAAAATATCACAATTCAATGCGCAATACCTTTTGTCTGGATGAAATGAAATAAACCGGTAAATTGTAATCTATTGTTTGAGCTTATTTGTAGTTACATTGTCTTTTTTTCAAGTGTTGAAGTTACGTCATACATACATGTATATATAATATTAAAATATATATACTAATAAAGCTTTTTTGTAAATTATTGATGCTAATGATGGAGTCACGTCCAATAAAATTTGACCCTACATACAGTAAATAATTGTCACGCAGGTGTTTGTATTATATATAAACCGCATATCAATCCATCTAGTCTATAAATGTACTTTTGCGGTATTGTAGATCATAGAGAATATGTTAAAACAAAACCAAACATATCCTGTCTCTCAAAATAAAACATAAATGTGAAGAATAATGTTATTTAAATAAATCCTGTAATAAAAATGTATTTGTGATATCAACCATGGGAGTCCAATTTGGGATAACGCGTTCTTACCAGTTACAAAATATTTTAAGAAACTTCTCCTTTTCCCATTCCATAGCATGTAAACATTTTACCAAGAGATCGGTTTGACATTCAGGATTAATATGCGTTTCTGATATAATAAACCTAAATCCAGAAACGTGCATAGGACTGTATAAAGTGTTATCTTTTTTTAGCATGGAGTCGACACTTCTGATATTTAACTGTTAGTGCCAGCGGATAACATAACTCAACAGTCCATTAGTAAGCAATTACACATTCCTTTAACAAACTCACCGTTTATAAATAAAGAAATAATCTCATGAAAAATTGAACGTAAACTAATTTGGATATTCTTTTCATGTCTTGCAGATCATAAAGTTGCTATAACGCTACTTATAGTTCAGACATCACTGGTTTTCAGTTTTCATGTTTAGGTCTGAGTTTTCCCGATAAAGGTCTATCGAGCGCTTCGGATGCACAAAAGTTATGAGCATTATTTTCATTCATTTCATTCCGGTTTGTGTAAAAATTATTAAGAAACTCAGTGCATCTCTCTATACCAACTTAACTTCAATGAATGAGATAAAAAAAATTTATTATAATTATTATATAGGTGCGATCACTCATTAATGGCGCTTTGGACGCACAAATTTAACCAAGTACTGTTTTAAAACTTCCTGTACTCCTGTTATTTTAATTCTATATTTAACATTGCCATAACAGCGGGAGGTTCGGCATGCTACAAAACCAGGTTTAACCAACCATTTTTTCTAAAAATGTCCTGTACCAAGTCGGGAAAATGGCCATTGTTATATTATAGTTCGTTTCTGTGTGTGCTACATTTAAATGGTTTGTTTCTGTTGTGTCTTGGTTCTTCTCTTGTGTTTAATGTGTTTTCCTCAGTTTTTGGTTTGGTACCCGGATTTGTTTTTTTTTTTCTTAATCGAGTTTCGAACACCGTTAAACTACTGTTGCCGTTTATTAAAAAAATGTGAAGTTATGTTTATTCGTCTTTTCGTGTATTCAAAATGCATATAATCCGCCTTCAGAAATACAATGAAACTCAATAAATGTAATCCCCTTCTCTTTTATGTTGGATTTCTTTCAAACGAAAAAAATTAAAGAAATTTTAAAACTAAATGCCACAATTTGGTTGGATGTTACAGAAATGCTGTTAATTAAATGACATTTAGGGCTAAAACTATTGATTAAGGAAGAACCCTACAACCGAGTTGTCCATCCTCAACAATGTGCGAATTAGCGACTGTTACACGCTTTATATCTATGCGAGTGTAAAAAAACGCGAGAAGATAAGTATCTTTTTTGAATACCTACCTGGTTTGATACCTCTCTGTAAAGCAATAAATCCTTCATCCCAACTCATATCGTAATATGGTTCCAATGCAAGATATGTTACCACTGGGAATATACTGTATGCAATGATAAGTAAAGCAACGGCCCTATAAAAAGAATAAAAAATATTTCAATTCATCACAGTATACAAAAACAATCTAAAAAGGCATCAGTTTCTAAGGCTGAATAAAATTTCGATATAAGCAAAAACGTATGCAAAAAATAATAAAATGGAAGAAGAGCAGGAAAATGTCACGCCATCTTCGGCAAAACAAATAACATTCCCTTCTTCGATTAAATAAAGGCTATAGTAGTTTACAGATTATGTTAAATTACTAGTAGCAGTATTTTGCACAACTTATAAAAAGTTTTGGTCCTCAATGCTCTTCAACTTTGTACTTGTTTGGCTTTCTGAGCATTTTGATATGAGTGTCACTGATGAGGGTAATGTAGACAAAAGCGCGTCTGGTGTACTAAATTATTATCCTGGTGCCTTTGATAACTATTAACAACCTCAGGGCGATGTCACTGCTGGTGCACGTTTTGTCTCCGAGGGTATCACCAGCCCAGTAGTCAGCACTTCGGTGTTGACATGAATATCAATAATGTGGTCATTTTTACAAAATTTAGAATTTTAAAAAAAACTAAGGATGTTCTTATCCCAGGCATAGATTACCTTAGCCGTATTTGGCATAACTTTTTGGAATTTTGGATCCACAATGCTCTTCAACTTCGGTGTTGACATGAATATCAATAATATGGTAATTATTTTTTAAATTTCTTGTTTTGAAAAATTGATTTTTTTCAAAAAACTCAGGATTTTCTTATCCTAGTAATAGTTTACCTTAGACGTATTTGCCACAACGTTTGGAAATTTTTGGTCTTCAATGCTCTTTAACTTTGTACTTGTTTGGCTTTATAACTATTTTGATCAGAGCGTCACTGATGAGTATTATGTAGACGAAAAGGGCGTCTGGCGTATTTAATTATAATCCTGGTACCTTTGATTACTATTTACAGAAGTTTGTTTTTATGGTAAAAAAGGTATTATCAAAGAATAAAAAAAAACTTCATGGAATTGAATAATCTCTTAAAAGAAGCGAGATTGGTAGCGTTCACATGGTAAGTTATGCGTGCCTCAACTGCTATATAAAACAAATTATTACAGCCAAGATTACTATAACACAGCGGGTGAATTTCAGGTTTGTCGACTTAACTGGTACCTACAGCTAAATATTTTTATCGTGTTAACACGAAGGTTATTGTTCTAGATAAAGAGGTTTAAATATGTAGAATGACAGCTTAACGTTCATTACCGACCTACCCATACGCATGGTTGTTTGACCATCAATAAATAATTATGGTTTATAATCTGGAACAGTTAGGTCAATGCCGGACAAGAGATTAATGAAATATTTATTAGTTTCTTGTTTATTTCCACTCAATAAATGTCAGTCCTAGTTTCGACAGTTACATAATTATCTATTATTATTATAACATCACGCTGAATCAATGTAATGAACCTTTGATCAAATTACGTTGCTTATTTTCTTTCTGTCTAGAACTATGAATAAGCTATGTACTATACAATAGTCTTTGTAATTGTAATACCAATAGATGAAACGTTCATTGTAAGGACAACACTTTACGTTATTACGTGATATAGAATATTTTCTATTTCTCAAGATTATTTGGTGTCTTCGTGAGAAGAGAGAGTACCTCAGAAGAAAGGATTCATTTTTTCAGTCTCATGAAGGAATTCGAAAGACCAAAAACTACAAAACGAATAATCATGTAGAACTTGAAAATATGATCAGCTACAAAAAGGCCAGTTTTTTATGAGTTATATTCTGTCAAAGACTTATTTCAGCAATACCAGATTTTCAGTAATGTGTACAGAAGCTAACAAGGCAATATGGTGCCAGTTTTCTAGTAATCTCCTGAGATGAATATTCAGTTCCACGAGACAAGTTATCTAGTAGTGTTTTAAGAGAAACAACGAAGTCACTTTTCCAGTCATGTGTACGAGAGAACTTTTTACAATGCGGCATAGTTTTGCAGTAGCTATGTAAGACAGGACTGAGTTCAACGAAGCCAGGTTTCAAATAGTGAGAACAATAAAATTAACGGTACCAATTTTCTTTTCGACAATACATGTCTCTTCAGTGATGCTCGTGGCCAAAATATTTGAAATACAAAGCTTATATAAAAGATGAAAAGCTATAAATCCTTAAGGTTCAAAAAGTATAGCCAAATCCGTGAAAGGAATCAGAGCTTTGCATGAGGGAGATACATTCCTTAAATTATAATAATTTCTAATATTTTGAAACAGCAAATTTTAATAACACAAAAAGCCGTATTTTCATGCTAAAGTACACTGTGGCCAATTTCTTTTTTTTTTTTAATCAAGGGCCATTTACAACGCACCCACTTATCTGGTAGTCTAGTTACGAGATTGTAAGTTACAACGGTTTTACAGTAATGTGCACAACAGGACAATGCTTTGGAAGCCAGATTTCGAGTAGCTCTGTTAAACATGTTGAAGAGGGAACTCAATTTCAACAATGCTAGATTTATAGTAGTCTTTTCAAGAGGGATCGGGTACAATGGACCGTGCGCCAAGTTGTGTCTTTCAATATTAGTCTAACCTGGCCATCTTTCAAAACATATTAAAAAGGATGTTTTCCATATTTAACAATAGCCAATGAAATGTACGAAACAGCAATGTCAATTCTTTATATAATAACACTTTAAAGCAAGAACAGTAGGGCGATGTATATACAAAATAGCAAAATTACCAATGATCGATATAATGAAATCGTTAGTTATGAAAAACTTTTAATGCTATATCGCGAAAAATATAACTAGGCAGTCAATGTTGCAATCCTTTTCTTATAACGCTGTACAATGTAACGGCCTTTGACAATAATAAATGAACATTGAATGGTCAATATATCATCGGAAATCAATGTTGACAGGTCCATCTTATCCTAAATTCAAATGAGTATTGATTAGTTTGGATCTTTCGTGTATTGTCATATACAACAACATCACGACAATGTCACATATATCTTATGTATTTCTTTTTTGAAATAGTTATTTGTTTTTATAGTGTAATACATGTCTATGTTGATGGCTATACCTCAACTTTGGACAAATTAACATATTATGTCTGATTGTTTAAGTCACACGTTGTTGTCAATATTATGGAATGCTAAGACATGTATGAGACTATCACACAAGAAATAGGTATTATTATCTATGAAACAAGGTCAACAATGAAATGGCTGTACCAAGTCAAGAATGTTCGTTTGATGTGTTTAAGCTTTTGGTTTTTCATTTGATTATCGATTTCCCTTTTTGATTTTTCTCGGAGTTCTTTACAAAAAAATATATATAACTTTGTATTTAATCAAAAATCTCACGTAATAAAGACAAAGACCACCGCGACCAAACTAAACAGAAAGCTTAACAAAACTCCGCACATTCTGCATATACATATACATGTATCGAATGCCCCATCAACCTATAGTTCGGTCGTAAAACGTAACTATGTGTTTGCATTTCGTTAAAATATTTATATTTTGAGATTATTGAAGAAAACAGACAAAAAGGGATTAATTGAAAAATGATATTGCCGCATTTTATGGGGTCGCCATCAACTATAATGCAATCTTTTGTTTCCGTCTCTTGTAAATTATGAACAAGTATTTTATGACCAATATGTCTAGAAAGTTTGTTTCTCCAATCCATTTTACAGCCTTTTAATCTTTTTTTGTTTCGAGCTTCACTGATGAGCATTTTGCAGACAAAACGCGTGCCTGCCACAAATACAAGATTTCAATCCTGGTATCTATGATGAATTTATTTGAACATGACTCCCCGTCTTTTATTTTCCTTGTAGTTTTTTTTGTGCCGTTTTGTGCTGTACAACTTTGTACCTTTTTCACGATCGATCTTTTATATCTAGGGGTTATGTATTCAGGTTTAGTTTTCTGTAATTAGTTAATACTTCAGTTTCTTTGTGTGTATCTCTTTCATATTCATTTGATAAAATTTACTGTTTGCAATAGCATGAATTGTTCTATATAATAAGAATGTTCTTATCCCGGGCATAAAAACAATGCCGTATTTGGCGAAACCTTTTCAGCTTTTGATCTTCAGTGCTGTACAACTTTGTACTTTTTTCACTTTCGATCTTTTATATCTGGGCGTCACTGGTGAGTCTTGTTTGGACAAGGCGCGTTTTTGGCGTATTGAATTTTAAACCTGATGCTTTTTGTTAATCTATTAATCATGTTTTTCTTTGTCTAATATGTTCTCCTATTTATTTGTATTGTAGTCCTGTAATAGTATGTTGTCATTTCAATGTTATATTTAATTTTGCCATTAAAGTGCGAGGTTTGACATGCCATAAAACCAGGTTCAACCCACCACTTTTATTCCCCTTTAAAAGTGTCCTGTACCAAGTCAGGAAGATGGTCATTGTTATATTATTGTTCGTTTCTCTGTGTGTTGCATTTTAACGTTGAGTCGTTTGTGTTTCCTCTTATTTTTGAGATATTGAAATAAGACGTGGCACGGTACTTGTCTATCCCAAATTCATGTATTTGGTTTTCATGTTATATTTGTTATTTTCGTGGTGTTTTGTCTGATGTTTGGTCCGTTTCTGTGTGTGTTGCATTTCTGTGTTGTGTCGTTGTTCTCTTATATTCAATGCGTTTCGCTCGGTTTTGGTTTGTTACCCGTTTTTGTTTTTTGTCCATGGATTTATGAGTTTTGAACAGCGGTATACTACTGTTGCCTTTATTTATTCTTTAAATTCATGCATGTGTAACCGAAGAAATATTCTTAAGAAGCTGTTCGAACTAATTCTACAAAAAAATTTCGCTAGAAGCACATATTATTACAAGTTACAAAACAAAACATCGACCTATGTCAGAAAATACCAACTGGTTACCAGGTTGTTGTAAATTTCTAGACAGTCCAAACTATTGATATGCAATGTAATTGACGAAAGTTTCTAAAGAACTACATGTTAAACACATTGCATAGACACTATGATAATATAGTATGTAATTCAACCAATTATAGTTGAACTCATCATAAAGACCAGGATCGATTTTTTGTATTTGCGCCAGAAGCGCGTTACGACAGACTAATCAGTGACGCTCGAATAAAAAAAAATGACCAAATAAAGTACGAATATGACCATAACAATAATAATTCATGTCAACAGAGACGTACCGTACCGACTACTAGACCCGAGGAACAAAAAGTCCGCCAGCGGTGTCATCGACCCAGTTGTTGTAGATAAACTCGTCATAGATACCAGGTATGTTTTAACCAAAAAAAGAATAACACTCTTCCATTTCTTATCGTTGAGACTTGGGGTTTTCCCTGTGTTATAGTCATATTATTTAGGAGTTTAAAAATGGTTAGTGAGAGTAGTTGTATAATGGGTTCTTGTTTTTTGGTTATAAGTATATATGGGTAATATATGTACGTGAAATACTTTGGCGTTTTAAAAGTTGGGGTTCCGTTATATAATATAAAGAATATTTGTGTTTGTCATTTCATCGGAAGTGCTCACGTTAACTATGACAGTCAGTTTGCAGTGTATTATAACATAGCAATGTATGATCAATATATCAAGTTTGATTTCAGTCCATTTAAATGTGTTGGACAATTGTGTTTGTACTTTGAATATTGTTGCTATAATATGCTGGTTCATAATGTTATTAAACGTTGCTTGCTAGAAAAGAGAAAAGTTACTGCAAGCAACTGAACATATTCCTAGAGTTTTGTTTTATTTATCAGACATAGGACTTTAGTAAAGAAAGTTTTAAATTCGGACGAGCATAGCGAGGGAGAATTTAATAAAGGGGTTATCAAAAACCATAAAGTTAACAACTTCATTAACAATGGAAAAAATCGAAGAAAACCCAACACTTCTTACGCCACTAACGATTGAGCATCATGAGCTTACTGGATCCTGGTGAACACAAGAACTGATAAAGAGTAAACATTTCACGTTCTTATACACATGCTTATATTTATACAAAATAACATGAAGCTATATTATACCACATATAATTGTCATATACTTACGAATTGACAACCACTTTCTTGTTATAAATTCTGGTTCCTAAAAGTGGTAGTACACCGGACCACAAACCAATACTATTCATGTGCAGCAGAAGTGCATCAACCCATAACTACAATAAGAATAATGAATGTCATTGTTAGTATATTCATATTACACGAATACAAGAAATTTATATCTGTTTTGCTTTCTCTCTATCGATTTTTGACTTTTGAACACCAGTATACTACTGTTGCCTTTATTGATATTATATTGTTCAATGTAACCATTTATCTTGTCCTCTATACAGCGTTGCTCGCTCTCGTCTCATATGAAATATACTAACCCCGTATATGTTGCATTAGGTCACTAGCACACTGCAAAATTAAGACCGTATTTTGTTTCGATATTGATATTGACATCGACCTTGGTCTTTTGAAAATCATTGTCTCATTTGCAGTAATATCACATCTCATTATTTCGTAATGACTGGTATAATGTACACAATGAAAAATATAGTTTCTGTCAAATGAAGGTTGTTTTCAATGTGTCTGTTGTCTATTCATGTTTACACATCAGATATTTTTTAGAATGATTGTAGATATCCTTATGAATATTTGATGATATATACTATTAGTGCCTGTAATGAACAGCAAAGATGAAATAAAATGTTATATAACGGCAGATAATTACTTTTTTGAATATTACAAGAATGTCAAAGATAAATTATGAAATTTTGTAATTTAATATGTAACAATATATAACATCTCCTTGCTAAATTATGATTAAAAAGTAGCTTGGAAATTATGTATTTTAAAGTCGTGAGCTTCAAGTGATATATGTAACAAGAAATGTGTGAGACTTCCTTAAGTGACAATATTGTGGTGTGTGTAGTTTTTCTTTTTTTCTTTTTTTTGGGGGGGGGGGGTGCTTCTGTGTATTTCTTACTTCTGGTGATCCCAGATGAACAACTGATACTGTCCTGACGTCTTGGATTTCAGTTATTTCATTTTCTCCAGTCACAACGTAATGGCGGGAATAACTGATCAAGTTGTCTTTCAATCTTCCATATACCAGAACTACCAGCAACAAGATAAAGGCTGTTGTTGTCAGACCGTATACAGACTGAAAAGTATTATAAAAATAATGTGATGTCACTGTATGCCTTTTTATCTCATTTTAGTCTACATGTATTTCTGATCAACTGATGGTATTCTTATTTTTCTGATATTTGCTAAACCCAATTTAATAAAAAAAATCTATTTTGCTTTAGATTGCACGAATTATTCGTGCAATATAGCATCATAGTTATCTAACCACTCGCTCAACATGGGAACGGAAGTGACGAAGCCCCTAAACGCACGAATAATGTTCACTAACGCGAAAAAAAATTACGGAAATGCATAGAAGCTCGATAGCATGTGCTAGCTCGATATAACATCTGTCAATGATTTACAGACAGCAGAACCTCGTATAACCGCATCTAATAGAGGAACCGGTTAAATAAAAATTCATGTTTCAGAGAGTATTTTTAAAATAGAACAAAAACGCAAATGATCTTTGAGGACTTTATCTGAAAATAAAACAAATTGGAAAAATACAATTTGTATAACACGACTTATTATTGTAAATCATCTAATTATACGATTGAAAAGGAGTAGGTCCAGTAAGACCCCTTTTTGGCCCAAAAAATATAGCAGTTTTACAAAATTGTTTCAATATAAACTTTACGTTTTTTATTGGACAGTAGAATGCATCTTCTACATAAATATAGGCTGTTTTTGACAATACAATGCAAATGTATCATATATATAATTAACTCATGCTAAATTACTGAAATCTTCACAATTCTAGCATTTTAGTTAAATTTTAGACGGTTTCCGTGTAAAACGAAAGTGGCCGCATTCGTGTTCATCCTTAATATTGAAATTTAAGTTCTATTTGAAGATAATACATAAATTATATAAAGGTTGAGGATGAACACGAAAGCGGCCACTTTCATTTTTGACAAAAAAAATCCATAAAGTGTCATTTTTTGGCATATTTGGTAGATTTTTCATATTTTAGCCTAAATTGGGTCGTTTTGTAATGCCTTATCAGTTTAAATCTTTCACATAAACTCATTTAATCAAATGAAATGGACACTTAAGTGTTAAAAAAGTGGTCAAAAATCTTTCGTCAGATGAACCCGAACTTTGAGGCCAAAATCGGTTCTTACCGGAATTACTCCTTTCTCTGACATGAAACTTTTTTTTTGTTATATTCTTACTTTCACCAAAATATGAATAAACCATTTTTTTTTTCATTTTATTTATTTCTTCAGTTATTTATAATTTAGAAATGATAAGAGTTTGGAGACCACAATTCATAATGGACCTTTAATAACTGATTGTCAATATTTTGTACTTTTTTTCTGCTTAGAATACTTATGACTTCATTTTTTAGATATTTAGGGAAACATCAAATAACATGTCAACTGTTGATTTTTCTGAAAACATCATTAATTTCGATTATATATTGACACGTAAAATTTTGTGCTTGCAAGATCAGGTAGCTGTTTCTTTCTTGCTTTAGTGCAATACAATCTAACTTTAAATGTATAACCTTTGCAAATACAGCTGTTCCTTTAAATGTCAGCAAGTAGATGACTATCCACGTGGCTAACAGACAGAGCAGAAGATACCATACCAAGTGACCAGGCTCAGCAATACCATCTGATCTCTGCAAAAACTTCTCGCTGAAACAAAGTAATTATATTTGATTAAAAAATTAAATGCTGAATCGCAGTCACTTAAAAGTTATGGGTTGTCCTTCGACAAATCAATATGTTTCTAAGTTTTACGTCATATAAACATTAGTATACGCATTATGTAAGATAAAAGCAGAGATAGTTTCTCCGTTTTACGTCATAACACACTCGTTAACATTTGGGGAGATTTTGGCTAAAATTGATTTCGCCAAACTTGAACTGTGTGCACTTTTATTTTCGTATCGCTTATCACTTTACAATTTTAAATACTTTTTTTTTTTAGATTTTTGTCATATCTTAAGTTATATACTCCTTTAAACTATGCAAGATGCAGTTTGATGAATAAAAACTAATTAGTTCGTAAGCCGTCCTTTAAATGCCCTATGTATCGCCTTACAATAGAAAAAAAAAATTTTTTGATTCGGGCATAGTGAAAGGTTATTTTCAGCGAGCTAGGTACTTTGATCTTACATCCAGTAACCGCAAGCTTTGAATTTTTTTAATACGATTAAACATTGTTATTTAGTTTGCGTTTTAATCTAACACGCCAATCATGTAAAATCAAGTTGGTTTACTATATTGATTTTGTATATGCAAAATAAAAAGATGCTGTATGATAACCAATGAGACAACTAAAAAGTACGTACCAAACAACGATGTGGGGTACAACTTTCAAGGAACTGTTTGCTCTTTTAAGTATGATAGATATCTGATCGAGATTTTTAAAAGAGAAAGGAGTTTGACTATTCTAAATATAGATTAACCCTGAGGCTGCAATATAGACAAGTCATAAACTTCTTCCAAGTCGGGAACTTTGTGAGTGGATGTCATATGTGATATCCGAATGTTCTGTTATAAGATATCTGATGGGTTTTGTTAAATCTATTGTCATTTTTTATGAAATTAATTAGAACTGGGCAAATGTATAGGCCCTGTCGATTGTTGCCAACTATAACAGTTTGTCCTCTATATGTTTCATTTTGGTATGTTGCTATCTCGTTGGCATTTTCCCTACGTCTTTATTAATTTAACAACAGGCTTAAAAAATTACATTCCATGTCGATTTAATTTTTGCTTTTAAATAAAGCTCAGCACAACCGTTGTGAATTGGACAATTAGTGTACATGTGAAAAGTTTAATCACAAAAATGCTGAACTCCGAGGAAAAATCAAAACGGAAAGTCAGTAATAAAATGGCAAAATCAAATGATAACACATCAAACGGATGGACAACAACTGTCATATTCCTGACTTGGTACAGGCAAAATCAAATGTAGAAAATGGTGGATTGAACCTGGTTTTATAGTGCTAAATCTCTCACTTGTATGACAGTCGCATCAAATTCCTTTATTTTTACAACGATGCATCAACAAAACAGACATAATCGGTAAATAGTCATATTACAGCAGTCATCACTGTGTTACAATCTCAAGACAAACAAACAAGCACAAAACAAGCACAAAAAGCATCTATCAGATTAAAAACACATTCATTGTTTCGAGTGTTTGGCGTCAAAAAAAATGTAAATGTCACATAGGAAAACATTTTGTCGTTCAATGTATATCAAAACAATATAATTTTACATGGGGAATGGGGAACGGTTATGTGCAGGGTTTGAAAAAATCAAAAGTTATGTTAGAATTCATTTCAAAAACAGACCAAGATTTAAAATTATCCAGAAATTCTTAAAGAAATTTTAAAAAATCCATATATATGGTTAATACTACGCGAGTAAAATAATTTTGTCGTTTGCCGTTCAAAGTATTATCAAATTTATAATATTAGAACTAAAGCATAATGTCTGGATCTTTAAAAGTATAAAGTCCCGTTATAAGAACCAAAGAATCATAAAGTTGCATATACAAACAACACCAGCAAAAATGAAAGATAATACAAACACATAGACGGGATGTATAAGTACCGAGCCACGTCAAATGGATATCACATAAAACAGACCAAACAGTAAACGTAATATTAATAACAAGAAATATTTCTCCACGTTTAAGATAGTTATTCTTATTTTATATAATCGATGATTGCAGTGGGTAGAATCAGACATACAAATAGATTTTTATGTTCGGTTGATAACCTTTAAATAAAAAAACACTAATCTCTTCTTGCATAACCTTCAAATCAGCGTGTGTTCTTCCGTTAAGGGATAATTGTATTATTCTCATCTTCAATATTCTTCTGTAATTTTTTTTTTACAGTAAGTGTCACGAACAATTCTGGTGATCCAATTGATGCATATAAGTTCATGTATATTTTAGTATGCAAGTGGTCGTGTTACGTAAGTCTAATACAAGTATTCTAGTAATTGCATTGGTATTGATGTTATTGTCTCCTACAGTAAAACGGTGGAAAGTGTCTGGTAATGACTGTTACAAAGATATGATCTGAATAATAAAAGTCCGATATACGGCTGTTTTTAACACCTTAGCTATTCTTCAAGAGATTGTTTTATGTATCTTTATTCATTTGCATTTATGTAGTATAAAAAAAACTGTCATTGTCGTTGAAGTGATAATTTCATATGTGAATGGTTTGAAATATAAAAAGGAGATGTATTATGATTGCCGATGAGACATAAATTTATATGCAGTAGGCAGTAAGAATTTGAAAGATTCAAAAATACTAATTTTATAATCGGGATGTTGTATATGTTTAATTAGTACTTTTGTGTTTATAAAGTAATTTCGATTGTTGAAGTTTTCATAATTGCATGAACTCTGTACATATATGATCAAAATAGGGGAAGCATTTACCACATAAATATGTTTTGTTCAACAAAGTATATAAACACGAAACCCTTAACCAGAAATAAGGTTTCAGTGACGCCTTCAACAATGAGCAAAAGTCAATAAAACCACATATCTACCTTATCTGCAAATAGAAATAGAATAATATCAAAACATTTAGCAGCTTTGGCTTTTGTGCAATTTCCATAAAAAATTGTAGCCGGTAGTTAAAGACATTTCGCGGTTTGTCAAAGAAAGAAATAATGCAGATGTCATTTTATAATTAATAAAGAACCGAGCACCCTACAAATGAAGGTATATATAACGTCTGTATTATAGGCAGGATAAACAGTAATCTATAATACTTACTGGAAATATCTGTTAACATCTCCATATTCTGTTGGTCTGTAAAATAAAATATACATGTATGAAATGTTGTAGTCCTATTGTGACATTTTCAAGAGAAAATATAATCACGACAGCCTACCATTTGCTGTTGTTCTCTATCCATTCAAACATGAGCGTGCAATATCTTTTGGTATTTCACCAGTGAAAATATCCCATGAATTGATATCATATAGCGTTAAATAGTTTGCAATTAGGATGTGTATATACAATTTGTCAAACTTGTCCAAAAAATTCACGAATGAATTAAACAGAAACTTCCCTTAAATAAGATGAAAAAAAAACATCAAGATATAAAGAGATAGGATAACCACTGCATGGCAAGGTTTTTGACTTGATGCATATAGATTTATGACGGAGTTTTATATATTTTAATGTCCATCATCCCCTACTATCCGGATGACTAAGCTTGTCCAAAGTGTCTACTCGGGACAATATTCTTAAGCTTTAACCGTAATCGAATAACCCAATCAGCTCTTCGGAAAACAAAGAGAAATATTTAAAGTTCATGAAACTCGAAATACCAAAAAGAAAAATTGTTTTTTCAGAATATGAAAAAAAGGAATTTCAAACCTGGAATGATTACCGAAATGTAAATGTTTCAACCAAGGACCAAGAAGAGGATAATGGAAATATCTACAAGTCACTATAAATCAAAATACGGTATAAACAAAATCCTTTATTCTAATTTTATTTGAAAAAAAGGAACGGAAAACAAAATCATCACACTAGAATTGATAATATCACCAAACATTAGGTTAGAGAAAGTTTTTCAATTGGGAAAGAATTGTGTGGCCGGACTGTCATACCATTTCCATTTTTATATTATAGCTGTTATTTATGTCGGTTGGTTCCTTTCTCGTTGACATTTATCCAACAGCTCCCTTAATTGTCATCTATAACGTGGCTTTTAATCAAATTTCATGTTGATTTTCGATGATACTCGATTATCTTTAATATTTACTCATTAGTACAAAATAAGAATATTTTAAAATGAAATTATATACCTTTACTTATGAATTGATGTACCGTAAAGCGAAGACGTCAGATTCAAGAAGGCTGAACATGGCGTGTATAAATTGTAAATACGTAGTATAAATGCTTGAGGGTTTTATGTAACTGTTTTAGATGTAATAACAACAAAAATTGCATCAAATACAAGTAAAAGTAAAGTAGGATCTATTTTAGAAACGGTACATTTTAACATATTTATAAGACCATGAACAGTTTACACGAAATTACACCAAATATAGCACTAAAACGGCTAGATATATATAATCTTTGGTCTGAAATAACTTTGTCTTTTTATGATAACATTAAGTTAGACGGGTTGGCTATTTTTGTCATATGAAAATGAGTGAACTAATTAGTATGAGACCATTAGCGGTGTAAGTTTGTAATTTATTGGCTTATTCATACTTGCACGAATATTTACGTGATAATACTAATGTACTTATCATTGTCGTTTCAAAGCAAAACATATGAAATATAAAACTGTTCCTATTGAACCTAAATATTTCTGGTCGTAGAAGTAAGATCGTGTAGGAAAGTATCAAAAAGTCGGCTTTAGTTATGCCTTGACTTATAGGAATATTTAAAATGTAGATACAGAACGGGGGCATCGTTATTTTAGGTAAGCAAGCATCAATAAGGATATAAGTATAAATACATGTACTGTTTTTGACATGCTGAACAGCATTGATTGGCTTTTGGTTGCTGTCATATTGCTCCATGTTCAGTTTTCTATCACGTTTTTGTATTTTAATTTATTTTTTTTGGCCAATGTAAAGTACAGCATGTTCAATAATTTGCTTAACAGGAAGATGTCTCATGCATATAAAATATTCCTTACCTAACAACACTGGTGTTGCCACTTCTAAAACTGTCGAAGGAGACAAAGGAAAAGTAAAGGCTGTAACTCAGTTCCAATCCTGATGTTAAACATCGTATAAATGTCATTACCAGAAGAGCCACAGCGCCTCCTGTAAAATAAATTAGTTTATTTTTGATTTCATTAATCTAATTTTGATTGGTAAAAAACATTTTATTATATTTAGCTTGTTATCATTTATTTTCTACTACAACCTTCAGGTATTAACAATGCCATGTACTTTCTTTATCTTTTAGTCTCCGGTGGAAAGATATCTCATTGCTTATCATGCCACATCTTCTTATTTCTATACGTGTTATTTAATCAGTTTCAAATTGATGAGACTGACTAGAAAATATAATGCCGAACTTCTGCTGTCATAGACTATGTAAGTAAAAAAAATACCTTTTAAAACTGGGATCAAATTGCTGAAGATCCCAACTATTCCGTGTCTGTAGATAGCTCCAAGCTTTATTTGAAGGTAACATATCGGAATGCATATCAGGATCAGCAATACATAATACGCCACTAAGAAAAGAACTGAAAACATAAAACACATTTGTATAGTATGTCATAACATATGTAAATAAGTTGATTGTTGTATGTGCAATGTATGCATATCCAGGACGTGAAGACATTTTAAAAAAAAATCAGACAAGTAGGCTCTGCTATTGTGTTGACGGTTATGAAGTGCGGGAAATGAAGGATTCAGTTTTTGCACGCTCTTTAGAATACAGTAAATGTTTTATTTCATTGAAGGTAGTTCAATTACACTTACGTTCTTGTATGCCGGAAGTACTCTAATTTATGTTTATTTTTAAATAATATTCTATTTAAAAAAAGAAGGTTTTTAGAGTATATTAATGAAAACTGGCTGTTTTATCAAATCAAGGAAGGTAAAGAAAAATTAATCAAGTAAACAAAATAAAATAGGAGATGTGATTTGTTAACTAATTTCTCGATTTCCAACCAAAGACCAATTATTACAAAGATGTAAATAAAGGCAACAGTAGTATACCGCTGTTCAAAACTCATAAATCCATGGACAAAAAACAAAATCGGGGTAACAAACCAAAACCGAGCGAAACGCATTAAATATAAGAGGAGAACAACGACATAACACCGAAACGCAACACACACAGAAACAGACCAATCATCAGACAAAACACCTCGAGAATAACAAATGTAACATGAAAACCAAATACATGAATTTGAGATAGACAAGTACCGTGCCACGTCTTATCTCAATATCTCAAAAATAAGAGAAAACACAAATGACTCAACGTTAAAATGCAACACAAAGAGAAACGAACAATATTATAACAATGACCATCTTCCTGACTTGGTACAGGACACTTTTAAAGGGGAATAAAAGTGGTGGGTTGAACCTGGTTTTAAGGCATGCCAAACCTCGCACTTTAATGGCAAAGTTAAATATAACATTGAAATGACAACATAATATTACAGGACTACAATACAAATAAATAGGAGAACATATTAGACACAGAAAAACATGATTAATAGATAACAAAAAGCATCAGGTTTAAAATTCAATACGCCAAAAACGCGCCTTGTCCACACAAGACTCACCAGTGACGCCCAGACATAAAAGATCGAAAGTGAAAAAAGTACAAAGTTGTACAGCACTGAAGATCAAAAGTTGAAAAGGTTTCGCAAAATACGGCATTGTTTTTATGCCCGGGATAAGAACATTCTTATTATATAGAACAATTCATGCTATTGCAACAGTAAATTTTATCAAATGAATATGAAAGAGATATACACAAAGAAACTAAAGTATTAACTAATTACAGAAAACTAAACCTGAATACATAACGCCTAGATATAAAAGATCGAACGTGAAAAAGGTACAAAGTTGTACAGCACTGAAGATCAAAAGTTGAAAAGGTTTTGACAAGAATGGCATTGTAATTATGCACGGGATAAGAACATCCTTATTATATAGAATACTTAATGCTATTGCAAACAGTAAATTTTAACAAATGAATATGGAAGAGATATACATAATGAAACTGAAATATTAACTAATTACAGAAAACTAAACCCAAGTTTATCACAAAATAGACACACATCCGAATCAGTTCAGGCGTCAACGTAATTAAAAAAATTGTGACGTCACATACGATGGCGAAAAGGAAGAAACGTTAACAAATTGATATTAGTATAATATATAGGATAACACTTCTGTTTCCGACAGGCACTGTATATGTGTGTACTTCTTGAGTACATTTTGTAAGTTTGTTTGGTATTTCACATTCATAACTATTTTTTTGTATTTTTTTTGTATTGATATTTCTTAACCTGATTACATACAAAGAATATTTTAGAGTTGACCTGTTTCTGATATTTTCTGCCATGTGCAAGAAATGAACTATGTCTTAAAATTTTCGAAAACTGTATAATCAAATCTTAAAAGAAAAGAAAAATTTGTAAGCGCCCAAATACATTAATATTGTATCCGAATTATACATTTATAAAAGAAAGATAATTAAATGTTTCCGCTCTTCATACTTAAATTAGCACACAGCCAACGCTTGTATATCCCATACAACTATAAAACGATACATTCAATACATTCAATACAGATAAATACATTGTTTTATGCTGCAACCATGAAATTTCAATTTTCTTTTCCAATGTATTGCCATGCCATTGTTTTGTGAAGCACGTACTGTCTAAACTGTTTTATTCTATTAGGAAAATAGAACTATTAAATGCCTCTTCATTGTCGTAAATCAAAAGTACGGATTATTATGATATATACACGGACATGGGACATATTAAGCTATTATATGGTTATGAACTTCTTGATGTTGTTTTCATTTCAAAATAGGATATGATAAATAAATAATGAATACTGTGATGTTTAAACTGTGAATATATATGACGTCAGCCCAATGGTAAAATGAACGAATCAGCTTCACATGACCGTTAGTTCATTTAATTAATTTTGTAGAAGACCCTGAACTATTTTTATTTTTTTAGTGTAGGATTAAGAAAATGTGCTAGGATTGCCAATGAGACAACTATTTTACATAGTCTTAAAGAAGGGAATGAAACCAATTACTAGTTACAGAAAGTCCTTAAACCATGAGAGATAAAAAAAAAAAAAAAAAAAAAAAAAAAACCATATATAGTCGTCTACAAAAGGGCCCGAAATAAAATATATTCAACCCTATCTTGAAGTTTTGAACCTTAATACGTTCAAGGAAATTGCCAAATAATTTTTGTATGTTTCCGCTCTTCATACTTAAATTAGCACACAGCCAACGCTTGTATATCCCATACAACTATAAAACGATACATTCAATACATTCAATACAGATAAATACATTGTTTTATGTTGCAACCATGAAATTTCAATTTTCTTTTCCAATGTATTGCCATGCCATTGTTTTGTGAAGCACGTACTGTCGGAACCGGTTTATTCTATTAGGAAACTATAACTTTTGAATGCCTCTTCATTGTCGTAACTCAAAAGTACGGATTATTATGAAATATACACGGACATGGGAACATATTAAGCTATTATATGGTTATGAACTTCTTGATGTTGTTTTCATTTCAAAATAGGGATAAGAACATTCTTATTATATAGAACAATTCATGCTATTGCAACAGTAAATTTTATCAAATGAATATGAAAGAGATATACACAAAGAAACTAAAGTATTAACTAATTACAGAAAACTAAACCTGAATACATAACGCCTAGATATAAAAGATCGAACGTGAAAAAGGTACAAAGTTGTACAGCACTGAAGATCAAAAGTTGAAAAGGTTTTGACAAGAATGGCATTGTAATTATGCACGGGATAAGAACATCCTTATTATATAGAATACTTAATGCTATTGCAAACAGTAAATTTTAACAACTGAATATGGAAGAGATATACATAATGAAACTGAAATATTAACTAATTACAGAAAACTAAACCCAAGTTTATCACAAAATAGACACACATCCGAATCAGTTCAGGCGTCAACGTAATTAAAAAAATTGTGACGTCACATACGATGGCGAAAAGGAAGAAACGTTAACAAATTGATATTAGTATAATATATAGGATAACACTTCTGTTTCCGACAGGCACTGTATATGTGTGTACTTCTTGAGTACATTTTGTAAGTTTGTTTGGTATTTCACATTCATAACTATTTTTTTGTATTTTTTTTGTATTGATATTTCTTAACCTGATTACATACAAAGAATATTTTAGAGTTGACCTGTTTCTGATATTTTCTGCCATGTGCAAGAAATGAACTATGTCTTAAAATTTTCGAAAACTGTATAATCAAATCTTAAAAGAAAAGAAAAATTTGTAAGCGCCCAAATACATTAATATTGTATCCGAATTATACATTTATAAAAGAAAGATGATTAAAGTTTATTTAGCTTAAAAGAAATAACCGTTTAAGGAAACCGTTTATTTAAAAAAAAAAATATTGTATCATTTATGTGAAAAATGACTTTTTATTTAGTGTCGTCATGGAGAGATGTTTTATCAACGTTTATTCAAGAACTTAATGCTTCTAGATATAGCTTTATTTTTGGGAATTTAAGCGTTAACAAAACCTCATTTTGTATGTTTCCGCTCTTCATACTAAAATGAGCACACAGCCAACGCTTGTATATCACATACAACTATAAATCGATACATTCAATACAGAAAAAAACATTGTTTTATGCTGCAACCATGAAATTTTAATTTTCTTTACCAATGTATTGCCATGCCATTGTTTTGTGAAGCACGTACTGTCTAAACTGTTTTATTCTATTAGGAAAATAGAACTATTAAATGCCTCTTCATTGTCGTAACTCAAAAGTACGGATTATTATGATATATACACGGACATGGGGTCATATTAAGCTATTATATGGTTATGAACTTCTTGATGTTGTTTTCATTTCAAAATAGGATATGATAAATAAATAATGAATACTGTGATGTTTAAACTGTGAATATATATGACGTCAGCCCAATGGTAAAATGAACGAATCAGATTCACATGACCGTTAGTTCATTTAATTAATGTTGTAGAAGACCCTGAACTATTTTTATTTTTTTAATGTAGGATTAAGAAAATGTGCTAGGATTGCCAATGAGACAACTATTTTACATAGTCTTAAAGAAGGGAATGAAACCAATTAATAGTTACAGAAAGCCCTTCAACCATGAGAGATAAAAACAAAAACAAAAACAAAAAAACACATATATAGTCGTCTACAAAAGGGCCCGAAATAAAATATATTCAACCCTATCTTGAAGTTTTGAACCTTAATACGTTCAAGGAAATTGCCAAATAATTTTTGTATGTTTCCGCTCTTCATACTTAAATTAGCACACAGCCAACGCTTGTATATCCCATACAACTATAAAACGATACATTCAATACATTCAATACAGATAAATACATTGTTTTATGCTGCAACCATGAAATTTCAATTTTCTTTTCCAATGTATTGCCATGCCATTGTTTTGTGAAGCACGTACTGTCTAAACTGTTTTATTCTATTAGGAAAATAGAACTATTAAATGCCTCTTCATTGTCGTAACTCAAAAGTACGGATTATTATGATATATACACGGACATGGGACATATTAAGCTATTATATGGTTATGAACTTCTTGATGTTGTTTTCATTTCAAAATAGGATATGATAAATAAATAATGAATACTGTGATGTTTAAACTGTGAATATATATGACGTCAGCCCAATGGTAAAATGAACGAATCAGCTTCACATGACCGTTAGTTCATTTAATTAATTTTGTAGAAGACCCTGAACTATTTTTATTTTTTTAGTGTAGGATTAAGAAAATGTGCTAGGATTGCCAATGAGACAACTATTTTACATAGTCTTAAAGAAGGGAATGAAACCAATTAATAGTTACAGAAAGCCCTTAAACCATGAGAGATAAAAAAACAAAAAAAAAAAAAAAAAAAAACATATATAGTCGTCTACAAAAGGGCCCGAAATAAAATATATTCAACCCTATCTTGAAGTTTTGAACCTTAATACGTTCAAGGAAATTGCCAAATAATTTTTGTATGTTTCCGCTCTTCATACTTAAATTAGCACACAGCCAACGCTTGTATATCCCATACAACTATAAAACGATACATTCAATACATTCAATACAGATAAATACATTGTTTTATGCTGCAACCATGAAATTTCAATTTTCTTTTCCAATGTATTGCCATGCCATTGTTTTGTGAAGCACGTACTGTCGGAACCGGTTTATTCTATTAGGAAACTATAACTTTTGAATGCCTCTTCATTGTCGTAACTCAAAAGTACGGATTATTATGAAATATACACGGACATGGGAACATATTAAGCTATTATATGGTTATGAACTTCTTGATGTTGTTTTCATTTCAAAATAGGATATGATAAATAAATAATGAATACTGTGATTTTTAAACTCTGAATATATATGACGTCAGCCCAATGGTAAAATGAACGAATCAGCTTCACATGACCGTTAGTTCATTTAAATAATTTTGTAGAAGACCTTGAGCTATGTTTAGTGTAAGAGTAAGAAAATGTGCTAGGATTGCCAATCAGACAACTATTTTACATAGTCTTAAAGAAGTGAATGAAACCAATTAATAGTCACAGATAAAAAAAATAAAAAATAAAAAAGATGTATTGTCGGCTACAAAAGGGTCCAAAATAAAATATATTCAACCTTATCATGAAGATTTGAACCTTAATACGGTCAAGGAAATTGCCAAATAATTATCTTTCTTAACTATTTAGTTCAAACGAAATCCTTTTAGATTTTGACATTGAATATTGCGTGAAATATCTCATTACGGACAGTAAATACAATACAACTATTACTGTGATTCCGTGCTGTAAGAATGTTCAGTAATTTGTTATGCAAATATAAATCTCCTCGCGTATTGGATTTATTGAATCTATAGCCTTAAGTAAATTATGTGTTCATTATATTAGTATCAAATCACAAAAGTAATAATATACTATTTGTAATTCGAAAAATTGACTCGCAGATAAAGAACTTTTCTTGCATATACATAGCCTTTATTGTATCATTCAGGAATTCATCCTCATATGTTGATGTACTTATTGGTTCCGTTTTCTGACGAAGCTATTATAATTGGTTAAAAGTAAAAGACAGAGATCATTTTGACCAAAAGAAACAAAAAGACAAACTACAGTGCATTCAATACTACCGTACACAGAAAAATAAAGATTGAACACTATGAAATGCTTTCAAAACCTTTGGCAGATATCATTTCATAGATTGTATGATCTATCAAACTATAATTATCATTTCATAAACGTTAACATGTGTTTGCATTTCCATTAAAAGTAACTCAATTCTGAGATGATTGAAGAAAACAGACAAAATTAGAAATGATTGACAAATGATGTTGTTGCGTTCTTTCTTTGTAATTATTAAATCTTCTAAGTCGTCATCAACTAGTATTAGACAATCTTTTGTTTTCGTCGGTTGTAAAATGATAACCAATCATTTCGTGAACAGTTTAACCAGAAAGTTTGTATTTCCAAGCTAAGATATATATTATCTGTTATTTGAGGCGGCTGAAAGACGACACTGAAAATGTTAAATTCTATACAAGTCTAAAATGAAGACAGCCTTAGAATGCCACTGTTTAAAATTTATAAATCGGTTAGGAGAAAACAAAATCAGATAGCAAACTAAAACCGAGGAACAGTGAAAATTATTTAACATTTTAAACTTAAATTTTGTTGACATATACCGATTATGTTTTAATGGTAGAATATTACTAGTACATGTATACTTATCAATTCCATCATTTTGGCCTTGTGCATAGGGATTTGAGATGACACTGACATCAGTTGGGTTCATAGTTACACTGATACATCACAGGGAAAATATTTAGTATTGCATTGAGTATGTAATTTCAAAATTAAATAAAATTAAATTTTATATCGGTCTGAATAGCAGAAGCCAATCATTCAGTGTTCTCGCTTGTCACATTATATCATATTTGTTTTCCATGTTTGTTCTGTTAAAAAAGTCAGCAGTGAGTTTTTCCCTTTTGGATTGTAGTATATTTGTCATGTCGGAACCTTTTATAGCTTTCTTTTCGCTATGGGATTTTCTCATTGTTGGATGCCCTAGGTTGACCTATAGTTGATAACTTCTGCGTCATTTGATCTCTTGTGAAAAGAAGTCACATTTGCATTCAAACTACATCTTCTTATTTTCATATCAATAATAGTCCCACTGACAAGATATATGATTCTCTGAACTGGTCAAAATACTAAGAGAGGTGAACGATTCCAGAGCGACATTCAAACTCAAAACTGAAAATAAATTGACAAGGAACTTCTACCCTAGGAATACATTACATTAACTGTATTTGCCAAAACCTTTCATAAATGTGGGTCCTCAATGGACATAAACTTGGTACTTTATATGGCCTTAACATTTATTTACGAACTCTTTTGTAGACGAAACGATCGTCTGGTGTGCACAATTTTGAGCTAGGTTTCTTTGATATTATTATATTACTCTAAGTTAATTTTAGATGAAAGCATGGGCAATACTTAATAAAGACAAACGCGTTCCTTTAACTGAACTTTTTCTATCAGAATTCAAATATAATTGAATAATGTTCTTTGTTCGTCTTTTCTACATAAGTCTTTGTGAAGGAATGAATGGCAAGAATAAGTATTTTATGTTCTTTGTTTCGGAATCCCGAAGGCATACATTTTATCTTTCGATGCTGATTTTGTGATCATAAGAATTGTATATGAATCTACCAAGAACGATAAAGAAGCTCAAATTAGATCATAATTTACAGATTGATCTTAGAGCGTAGCATAAATAATATAGTTCGCCTTGATTTACATCGTTATATATGCCAATAGAATTAGTACAGAAATATGTAAAGTGACTGTAGTATTTCATTAAGAATGATAATTCTGCAGAAATGATTGACATTACAGCATACCTAGCTGACGGCTCGATATTAAATTAATTTTAAGTCACATTCAGCTGCGCATTTTCTGTCAGAAATCGGGTTCATTCAATAACATATAATATGTCTCAAGTCTATGATATGGAAGGAACAATGGTTCAATAATGTCTTTGCCACTTCTTCGATTACGAATGGTTTAAACAACGTTTTTGTTATGTATCACTGACCTTCATCAGATATGTTCCTGATTTCGTTACTAAAAGCCCGTCCCCATTTCACGAAAGTGACATATCGAATACGACTTGTTACCAGGTTTGTACTTACATGAGGAACACGACGGTGCCATATTTGGAGACATCTTACCCTTCAGTAGCACCTGAGATAACCCCAAGTTTTTTAGGGGGGTTTGTGATACTAAAATCGTTATTTTATTTGTCTTTTTCGTTTTTAAGTCATGAAGTTGTCAGTTTATTTTCGATTTATTAACTAAAATGTTTCTCTGGTATCGTTCGCTCCTATCTACTATAAAGATTTGTAAAATAAAGCATCTAAGTTCATTTATGAAGCCAATTGAAGCCTGCCTCTGGATGCAGAATTTTTCTCAAAGTGTTGAAGAACAAGTGGCGGCCTTATGCTATTTTATCTACTCTTTGGTCGAGTTGCCTTCTATATGACCCTGTTTTTATTCTCAATTGAATTAATTCAAATAATAAAGATTTGTAAAAGAATTATAGTCCATTTCAGTACATTTGTATATGTTGATTTAAAGCAAAAACAAATCGGAAATTTGACCCTTTTTTTGCAGAAGTAACTCATTAAAATCTATATTCTCATTTCATTTTTTCTCATCTAGTGATTAATAATAAAAAGCATATGGCCAAACTGATGCTTTATGTTATCATTAAATTCCTATAAAACGTTCAAAATCATAAAAGATTTTTTTTAAACGTACAGAACGTGTAGGACAAACCATTTACTAATGACCATTTCTGATAAATGTATTTGTTAACATTTATGATCATAAAGATGTAAAAGCACTAATGAATTAAAATTTCAAAAATATAATTTACCTCATGGGTCCAAGCATTAAACGTCAACGAGTATCGTGTGCACTTGACTATCTTAAATTTATCAATTAACCGATTTTGTTTAAGAATAACCTTTTTAAATTTCATTAAATCAATTTACGACTTCATTTTTATGTAGTTTGTCTGGATTATTTTAAAATACTTCATTTAAATGCAGTTTTATTTTACTCTTGAGATGAAAAGATAAATATTTCAAATAGATTCGTGCGGGACGGAAAGATTTAAAAAATTACGTCGGGATTTGTTTTATATTTGGGAACACCGGATAGATTCTTTATTTTCGCAGGAATTCGGAATTTACACTTATTGTGACGAGGGAATTTATGATTTTTCGTGATTCGAAAACGAGTGTTTAATATTTCCGGAATTTGGGATGACATCCTATCATACCGCCCCTCAATTGTGTACAATAGCATTATGGGATGCGTCAAATTTTTTAATCGACCTTTTTCATCCGGGTACCAAATCAAGTAGCTATACATTTACTTAACATTGCTGTTTATATAGTTTTCCCCCAACATAACAAAAATGAAACACGATAACAAACAAGGATGTCATTAAATTTAATCGTATGATAACGTTCTTGATTCTTACAGAAACTTCTCTCATGATAAATCGCAAATTTTGTTAAACTAGAACACACCCGTGATATCACGGGTCCGTGACTGAATTAAAGTATATAACTATGCACAAGCCTTATTTTAGTATTATTATTGTCATCTGATAAAGTCATGCCGATTATAAGATACACAGCTTTTCTTTGCTTTCAAATCTTTCTGTTTTGAACCCGTCGAACTGGAACTTATCAATTATTGGTAATATTAATTATTTGGAAAACAAAAGGTCCTTGAATGGAGTACTTTTTAATCAACAGCATTGTCCTATATTAGTTATAAATAAAGTTGAATTCTTTGATTCGCTGTTTTACGTTCATGCCCACTAAAAAATTGAAAACTGTACCTATATGCCTTATTTTTAGTCCAGATATTTAGTATTTGTATTGTTATCCTAGAAAGTCTTACTGAATAAAATACTACAATAGGTAACAATTTGACAATTTATTAGTGTCAACCCTGTAATTATGACCCGTGTATATATAGCATATTAATCCTGAATACACCGTTTGGTGGTGCACCTATCAGATGCGGAACGTACATATAAGGTAATAGGAAACAGGTGAATATACTATTGGTATCGGTATCGGACTCGACCCGGAACTTCTTAATTATTGGCAATATCAATTACGTGGAAAACAAAAGGACCTTGAGTGGTGTAATTTTTAATCTACACCTTTGTACTATATTAGTTATATATAAAGTTGAATTCTGTGATTCGTCGTTTTTACGTGATGACGGCTGAAAAATTGGACCTCGTAATTTTAGTATTATAGATATTCATACTTCTATTGCACAAGTAATTGGTTCTTAAATTCTTAAATTCAACATTTGTCGTGAGTATATGCATAAAAGCTGAGAAACAAATAATATACAGCTAGACATATCGCAGACCTTTTAATTAGAAGTTTAGAAATTATAGTCCGCGCAAATTTTCTTCTTAGAACCATCCACCATCAAACGATGTTCCGCATGATGCACCAATCCCTTACATCTATGAAATGCTCACTATTATAACAACTAGAGTTTGCATATTAGTACGTCTTTAACAAATTTTATAGATAATCTACGTTTTCCCATTTATAGTTGCAGAAGACATTGACCCTAAATAGTACTTATATTGTTCTAAAGTAATTTTCTTAAACAAGATTATTATTTTTGTTCAATGCATTAACTTTTGCGTATTAATTTATTTCAATCTGATTACCAACCAGAATATTTTCAGACTGATCTTTTTTGCCAGGAGCTAGTAATGAACTATATGACAAAATATTTAAAACTGTATTATCCAGTCTTTTAAAAAAACATGCTGCAAGAGACCAAATTCAGTGTTACTGATTACACTGTAAAAAAACATGCTGGAGACCAACTATATTGTTACTCCATTACACTTTATAAAAACATGCTGTCTGTAAGGGACCAAAGAAAATGTTACTGAATTACACTTTTAAAGATAAAACAGTTGAACTTATTTAGCAATAATTAATAACTGTTCTAAGAAAACATTTATTATTATTGTATCATTGTTGTAAAAAAATTCTACTTAATTAGGGTCGTTATAGAGAGCTGTGTTATTTACATTTTAATGTACTTTCATCAACAAATGAATGTTTCTAGGTATAGCTATATTAGGGATTTTAAGCATTGATCAAATCATATTTTGTATTCTTCCACGCTTCATATTAAACATTAGCGCACAAAGTCAACGCTTTTGAAAATTACAAGAAGCATCTAATTCTTATAAACGAACTTTATCATGATACAACCATGACAGTTCATTTGATATAAAATTTTTAGTTTTGTTTTTATGTTTGCTTTCCTGTGCATTGGTGTGGCATTGTCAACACGTGCTGTCTGAACTATTGCATTGTATTTGAAAATATAATATAATTCTGGAATGCCTCTCGATTGTCGTCACTCAAAAGTACGGATTTTTATGAAATATACATAGACATGTAATGTTATTATTTGAATATAAACTACTCCGCTCATTAAATTGTCTGAAATTCATTGAGTTATGTTGTTTTTATATGAAATCGAATATAATAGATAAATAATGAATACTATCAGATTTAAATTGTAGATTTGTTTTTTTAACTATTTTGATCTCATGATGAGTCTTATGTAGACGAAACGCGCGTCTGGCGTGTAAAATTATAATCCTGGTACTTTTGATAACTATTGATATATTAGACGTTAGTCCAATGGTAAAATGTTCATTGCCCCAGTGTTTAAAGATTTGGTTAATTTTGTATAAGACCTTGAGTTATTTTCATTGTAAAAGTAGGAAGATATGGTACTAGTATGAGAAAACTCTCCATCAAATGAGTTCAAATGAAGTGAATTTAAACAATTATCAGGCAAGGTATGACCCTCAATCATAAGAAAACCCAATAACGTATTGTAGGCTATAAAAGGCACGTACATGAAAATATCCAAGCCTTTTTGAAGTTATGAAGCATAAGACGGAAGAGGAAATTGCAAAATAATTATCTTTCTAAACTATTAAGTCCTAATAAAATTTTAGCAATCCTTTTAATGTTTGACATTGACTATTGCGTGAAGTGTATCATCACAGACAGTTAATACAATACAGATAATGTTAGGTTTCCGTGCTGTAAGAATTTTAAGTAATGTAATTTGTTATGCAAATTCCTTCACGTATGTATTGGATTTATTAAATCTATAGCCTTAAACAAATTATGTGTTAATCATGGTATAACCCAATCATCTTAGAAATAGCATTCTATATAAAGTAAAAAATTGATTAAAGTAATTTTCCTGAATTCACCAAGTGTTATTATATAACTCAGCATTTTATTCATTTACTTATGTCCCTCAGATTTTTTTTAAATGATTATTTGTATTTAGAAAAAAGATAAGGACATGCCAATGACTTATACAATAAATGATTGTACACTTTAAAAAGCTTTCCAAACATTTTGCATATATTATTACATAGATTGTATGATCTATCAAACTATAATTCCTTTGAAAGCTTTAATATATATTTTCATTTCCGTAAAAAGTAATTTAATTTTGAGATGATTGAAGAAAACAGACATAATTAATTTTCATATAAATCTAAGCCTCACGGATAAGAAATATGTTCATGTTACTATTCTTGTAAAGTCAATAGCATATGCAGGACTGGAAAGAAATTATCACTACTCCAGAGCTTTTATTAATGTTATAAATTATTTTATGTCGTTTTCCAGTTCTTCATAAATTAATTCATTAATAATTGGTTTGTATAGCACTAGGTGTCATATTTATTCATAAGTAAAGTAGCTACAGTTTATTTTCATCAACAAATTTATTATTCTCAAAATACTTAAAGCGAAGTGTAAGATAACGGAGGGACTTTAAAACTCAAAAGTCGAAAATAAACTGTTAAGGAACTTCTACCCCAGGAATATATTAAGTCAATAGCGCGTGCAGGACTGAAAAGAAATTGTCACTACTTCAGAGCTTTAGTAATTCTATATGTCGTTTTCCTGTTCTGCATAAATTTTTTCATCAATAATTTTTTTGTATAGCATTAGATGTCATATTTATCCATTAAGCCTAGGTCACACCTTACCGGTAATCTCGAACGGACGTCTAGCGGGTATTTTTTTAGACTCCCGTCCATGTCCGTTTAGCGTACGTTTTATCCGTCAACATCCGTTTTGTCCTTATGAAAATTATGAGCATGTTCAAATTTTTGAACGGGCGTCCAACGGATAAAACGTCCGTAAGTCGGCCGTTAGGTGTCCGTTTTGAACGGTCCTCATCTGTTTCGTTTCCGTTTTGTATCTGTTACTTGTCCGTTGAACATCCGTTGGAGGTCTCGGTTGAGAATTCACCAACAGACGACATCCGCACGTCTAATGGATACAACGGATGTCGAACGAATGTGAAACGGACTTCTACCGGGCGTATAATGGATAAAACGGATGATGAATTAATCGGAAACGGATAAATGCCAATTGAAACTTTTGCGTCAGAAATTACACATATTGGTATGTCAGGTTTCTTGAGTGTCATGAATTTTTATATTTTATAATCAATCTTAAAGTAAGTGCATGTCTTCACTATATATCAAGCAGCTCTTATTCAGGTTAGACTCTACCCTTTTGTGGCATTATGAAGAATAAACCAAAACCAGTTACACAGGAACTTTTTGAATATTTATACGATTGATATGTATTATTATTGTCGCCTTAAATTTTCTGTTTATCTTGTTCATCTGTTAGGTGTCCGTTTTATGCGGCACTCGTCAGTTGGATGTACGGTCGACATCCGTTCTGTCCGGTAAGTTTCCATTTTTTGTACGTTGCATATCCGGCGTGTGTCCGTTATGCATTCGTTGCGCGTCCGTTTTATTCGGTGAGTACATCCACACACTCCCAACGGATAACAAGTTTGGCAAAGGACAACGTTTATTTTCATCAGTTAGGCGTCTGTTCGTGCTATCCAGTGAAGTGTGACCGAGGCTTTGAGGTTAATAAATTCTTATTATTCATTATCGATCTTAGAGTAAGGTCACGTCTTCAAAATCACGCAGATCTTATTCAGGCCAGACACTGCCTTTTGGCGGTATTTTGAAGAACAAACCAAAACCAGTTACACAGAAACATTTTGAATACTAATGCGATTTACATGTATAATTATTGTTGCCTTTAATTTTGTTTATTCGTTTTATCCAATAGGTGTCCGTTTTATGGGTATGTTTCCGCTGGATGTACGTTCGACATCCGTTCTGTCCGGTACGTTTATCCCAACGGATAACAATTTTGTCAACGGACAACTTTTATTTTCGTCCGTTAGGCGTCCGTTCGTTCTATCCGGTAAGGTGTGACCGTAGCTTAAGTAAAGTAGCTACTTTAAATTTCATCGAAATTTATTATTCTAATAATTTGTTGAACTGGTCAAAATACTCAAAGCGAAGTGTAAGATACCGGAGGGACGTTCAAACTCAAAAGTCGAAAATAAAGTGGTAAGGAACGTCTACCCCAGGAATAGATTGCATTAACTGTATTTACCAAAACCTTTCTGAAATTTGGATCTTCAATGCCCTCACACATTATACCTTATTTAGCCTTGACAATTGTATTTGAGCGTTACTGTGAGTCTTTTGTAGACGAAACGATCGGCTGGAGTACACAATTATGAGTTCGGTATATTTGATCTAATAAAGTATACAATATTCTTTTATATTTGAACTCTGAAAAAGTTGATTTGAAAGAACACTTTTGTCTTTATGAATTATTGTCCATGCTTTCGTCTAGAATTAAGTTAGAATAAGATAAATAGAACAATATTCTCTTATGTACAGAAAAGCATGGATGATTCTTTATAAAGACAAAAGCGTTCTTTGAAATGAACTTTTTTTCTTTCAGAGTTGAAATACAATAGACTATTGTTCATTGCTTGTCTTTTCTACAATACGTTTTTGTGAATGAATGGCAAGTATAAGTATTTCATGTTCTTTGTTTCGGAATCCCAAAGGCAAACATTCTTATAATTCGATGTTGATTTTGTGATAATAAGGAAATATGTTACAATCTAACAAGAACAATAAAAGACGCTCATAAGTTACCAATAGATTCTAGAGCGTACCATAAATAATATGGTGAACTTTAGTTTTTAATGATATTAACGATGGAGAAAGGGAATGTGTCAAAGACACAACAACCCGGGCAAAAAGCAGAAACCAACTGAAGGACACTTTATATATGGTTAGAAGATTATTAAAGAGACGTGCGGAGTGACTAGTTTATTAAGAAGGAAAATGTGAAATAATTTTTTGACATTACAGCATATCTTGCTGACGATTCGATGTTAAATAAATTGTATGTCACATTGAGCTATGCATTGTCTTGTCAGAAATCGGGTTTATTCAATAATTCACAATAATATGGTAACATATGGTTGGAACGATGTTTAGACATGTCAAAACCATTTCTTTGATTATGAATGGTTAAAACACGCGTTCGAAATTTATCACTGACGACTATCAATTATGTTCCTAATGTCGTAACTACAATTATGTTCCTAATGTCGTAACTACAATTCTGTTCCCTTTTCACGAAAGTGACCTACTGAATTACACTTGTTACTGGGTGTGTACTTACATGAGCAACACGACGAATGCCATATGTAGAGCAGGATTTGCTTTCCAATCCGGATCACATGAGATCCCCCTAAGTTTTTATTGAGTTCGTGTTGCTTATGTTTGTCTTTTTTATTTGTTAAGCAATGGCGTTGTCCGTTTATTTTTGTTTTTTTTGTAGTTTGAATGTCCCTCTGATATCGTTCGCTCCTCTTTACTAGATATCTGTGCAATATTGTTTTCTTTAAGTGCATTCATAAAGCCAACTGAAGCCCGCCTCCGGGTACAGAGTTTTTCTCAATGTGTTAAAGAGTTAGTGGTGGCCTTCCTTCTGCTCTTTTGTCGGGTTGTTGTATCTTTGATACATTCCTTGTTTTTATTCTCAATCTAATAAATTCAGATAATGTCGACTTATAGGATTATTGATCAATTTCAGTACATTTGTATATTTTGATATAAAGCAAACACATCGGTAAGATGACCGGGTTTTCTAAATCTATATTGTCATTTTAATTTTTTCTTCTTATGTGTTAACAAAAACTGCATATGACCAAACTAATTCACTATGAATTTTGTTTAATCCTTAAATTCCTATTTACTTATGACTTTTTCTGATAAAGGTATTTGTGAACATTTATAATTATAAAATAGTATCAGCACTAATGATTCCAAATATCAAAAACATATAATTCACCTCATGGGTCCAATCATTAAACACCAAATGAGTATCGTATGCACTGACTGAGTCAAATGTCACTATTAACTGATTTTGTTTTAACAAAAACTTTTTATTTTAAATTGCATTTAGTCAATATATTGCTACTTACGCCTTCATTTTTATGTAGTTTGTCTGGATACTTTTTAAACAATTCTATGAATGCAGTTTTATATTACTCTTGAAATGAAAAGATCATTTTTTCAAATAGATACGTGAGGAGCGGAATGACCTTTTACATTACATCGGGATTGGGTTTTTATTTTTAATTTTCGGCGGAATTCGGAATATACACCAATCTTAATTCGGGAATTTATTATTTGAAGTGATTATAAATTAACTTCAAGTATACTTAATATTGAATATCTATCTTATATTAACTTAGATAATAATAAAAATGGAAAGGTGTGGGTTTTTTTATTTATGGAAAGATGACTTTATTTTGTAGTTTTCAATTAAACCAATGAAGTTTTGTTTAAATCAGATACACCAATAAAAAGAGATGTGATTTAATAACCAATTTGTGAACTACACACCAAACCCCAAATAACCAGGGTTTCATTTAATTTATTCATATAATACCGTTCTTGTTCCTTACAGGAACTTTACTTATGATTTGACTCATAGCTTGTTAAATATTTGTACTTCTATTGCATACGCTTATAGTTATTTGTCAAATAAATAATCAGTCGTGAATATAATAATCAAACTAAGCGGCAGGTAATCAACAGTTTGATGTATCGAAAATCTTTTAATTAGAAGTTAGTAAGAGGTTATAGTCCGCGTAAATTGTCTTCTGAGAACCATCACCATCACCGATGTTCCGCATAATGGACCAATCGCTTACATCTTTGGAATGTCCTCTAATTTTACACAAATTCTTTGAAAATTGACAAGTCTTTAACAATTATTTTTTTAGTTATAAAGATTATCTATGTTTTTCCTTTTTAGTTACTTTGTAGAAGACATTAACTTTTAGTAGTATTAACAGTGTCCTGAAGACGTTTTATAAACAAGATTATTTGTTGTTTTCAATGCAATAACTTTTTCGTATAGATTTTTCTAAACCTGATTACATATTTTGGGCTAGATCTTCTCAGTCAGGAGCAAGTATTGAACTTTATCACAAACAACTGTAACTATGTAATCAAATCTTTAAAAGACACCCTATGAGTGACCAAATAAATTCAGAGATAACTGTTCAAAGAAAACATATTATATTGTATCATTGCTGTGAAATAAGGTCTGCTTATTTATAGTCGTCATAGATGGATATGATATCTATATTTTGAAGATACGTTATTCAACAGTTAGATGCTTCTAAATATAGCTATATTAGGGAATAAAAGCATTGATCAAATCTCGTTTTGTATTTTTCATGCTTCATACAAATCTTTTGAAGTTATGAACTTTAAACGTAAGAGGAAATTGCAAAATAACTCCATGTAAACTATTCCAAATGAAGTCCAAATGAAATGATGAAATTCCTTTTAGTGTTTCAGTGGAACATTGCGTGAAGTCTTTCATTACGGGCAATAACAATACAGAAGATGGTGAAATTCCGTGCTGTAAGAATGTTAAGTAATTTGTTATGTAAATTTCTTCACGTATGTTTTGGCTTTATTAAATCTATAGACTTAAACAAATCATGTATTCATCATGCTTTTACTATATAAAATTAGAAAAATTGATTCGAAGATAAAGTAATTTTCCTCAATGCACCAAGTGTTATTGTATAATTTAGCGTTTCATTCATTTGCTTAGGTCCCTTAGAAATTTTTGAAATGACTTCTTGTATTTAGAAAAAGGATAAGGACATGTCAAAGACTAATTAAACATCTACAGTTGAAAAAAAAGTAAAGAACATGAAGGCCAAAAGAAAACAAACAAAGGTGTGGGAATTACTCGCTGCATTTAAGACCTGTTGGTGACCTTCTGCTGTTGTCTGTCCTATGGTCGGGTTGTTGTCTCTTTGAAACAATCCACATTTCCATTCTCAATTTAAAACTTTAGCGTGATATAACGTCACAGAAAAGCAATGATTACACGCTATAAAAAGCTTTACGAACATTCTACATATATTATAACATAGATTGTATGGTTGTATGATCTATCAAACCATAATTCATTTGCAAAACGTTAATATGTGTTCGCATTTCCGTTAAAAGTAAGTTTTGACAAATTGTGAGATGATTGAAGAAAACAGAGAAATGTAGGAATGATTGACAAATGGTATTGTCGAATTCTATGTCATTACTTGGTCGTCATCAACTATTATGCAATGTTTTGATTCCTTCTTATGTAAATTATAACCAATCATTTCACTAGCAATTTTACCAGAAAGTGTGTATCTCCAAGCTAAGATAAATATTATCCGATATTTGAGGCGGCTGAAAGGCGACATCGCAAATGATTAATTTTATACAAATTACCGCAATCGCTATACATTTTAGATAAAAATTACAAGTCTTAAAACCAACTTCACGTAATCAGCGGTAATTTTAAACCTGCATTGATATATGAACATTATTTTCAAAAGGTAGAATAATTTATGTAACACTATCAATATCTGAAAGTTTTGGTCTTGAGCGTAACTCATGAGAATCATATTTGAGATCGAACTATTCCATATTAGTCAGTTCCGTGGTTAAAGTAGTCTATAATTCAGAGTGTTATTTGTGGCATGTAATCGTTCATTTATTTTCTATAAGGATGAATCATGCCGTAAGTTATTTCTTGTTTGAATTGAATTAAACTTTTTATGACGGAGTGTTTTTCAGCTTACTATGCACTTTTGATTTTTTACTGGTGAATTCCGTACAGTTACCTGTAGTAGCTGACTTCCGTGTCATTTGGTCTCTGCTAAAAGATGTATGGCATGCAATCACACCACGTCTTCTTTTTTATTATTAATCTCAGCCTAATTGGCAATATTTTTTTCGTTGTTCTCTTTTCAAGTCGTCAATAAATCGAATAATTCAAGATGTTATACCCATAGATCGATGATATGGAAGGAACGTTGTTTTTACTTTATTTTAACCATTTATTCGATTATGAAGACAACACTTTCGAAAATTATCATTAACCTTTCCTAGAACTCTGCAAAATATCATATAAAGGAAACGTCATAGAGAAGACCGGAAGTTTTTCATCAATTTCGATTGCAAATGACAGCAATTGGTCCACATTTTAAAGGAATTTAGCAATGCAGAATTGCAATTTATTGGGGTTTTTTTATATATGCACGCTCTAAATGGTTCTTATGTATCAACTTGTTTTAAATAGTTATCAAATTTTTTTTTGTTTTAAAAATACACAAAAACTAATTTTAAATGTTATAAAGATTTATAAAAAAAAAAAACAGTGGTCAATTTCAGTCAATTCGTCTATTTTGATATTTAAGTAAAATTATCTTTTTTGTTGGGGGAATTCAAGATATATATGTATATTCCCAGTTTTTATTTCCGCCAGCGAAAAAAGTCACGTATGTTGAACATATAGTTACATATCCGACAGCGGTGGCAGCCTTGCCTTCATAAGCTTAATTTTTTAAAGGAAGAATTCCTTTATATATTTTATATCTTGTATACAGATGGCTTATGTCAGAGATCTTTTTTACCATATCTTAATGTCCTTCATTTTATTCGAATGGTTCGGCGACTGTTAAAAACATATTTTGCGGGAATTATGTCGTAGTATAATTAATTAGATGACTTCCATGGTTTAAAGGTCCGCCAGGCAGAAAGGGTTAATCTCACTTTGACATCATTTTAAGGATTCGTGATCTCATATACTATATATAATATTAGATTATAGGTCAACTTAACCAGGTATAATATTGAATTATTGAAAAATGTACATGTCCGTCAGTCTACAGGGTTTATCAGTCCTTTGGTAGCAATACACAGTTAGGAGTTTAGTTTCGCATTATGGCCCCTGTGGATTTTTCAAATAGGAAAGTTATTGTGTAATACAATTCATTTTTAGACAGATGAGTGTTAATTTAGCCTTCAAAGATGGTTTATAAGAGCATCAAGGTTATTTTTTACATGTTTTATGTTTTCTGTTTGACAGTCCGTATTTTCAAAGCTAGACCGGCCATCGGTACAGAAATTAATGTACTGTTTACAAACACTCTTTTTCTACACGAAGTTTTTGACGCAATTTTAAAATGATATGATTTTCATTGGATTTGCTGAATGATATATGTACACAGTTTCAGAAAAGGTATTACTTCAAGCAATTGAAATTCTACTTTTAGCCAAATTTTGTGGAAATATGTGACATCTTTCCCCCCTTTTTTGCAATATTTTATAACAAATAAATGCAGATTTTTGCCATGGATACACCAAAAAGAAATTATATTTTACAATTTTATATACTGGAAATAAAATCTATGGAAGATTCTGATTACATATATATGCCCATATATGACACAAACAGTAAGCTTGATATTGCAAGAAAGCAATGAAAAGGGAATGGTAAAATTCATAAGGGCAAATTTTAGTATTTTGTCCTAACTGTTTATTGCTACCTTTACCCCATTTTTATACTTCATTGGTCAGTGTCAACTGTTCGTTTTTCATAAACCATAATACATAGGTCAGGTTTTTTCAAAGGTATCGAATGGTGGAACGGTAAGGAGTACATTTTCGCCTGTTATATGACATTGGCCTTCTGTACATGAATAATCGGTAATGTTGCATTTAATTCATATTCTTAATAAAATCTGATCTTAATTTTTAAACACGTCTATCCTTTAAGCCAGGTTTAACCCACTTTTTTTTCTTATATAGCACTGTACCACGCTAGAAATATTACAACTGTTATTGAATAGTTTGTCTTTTTGTATGTAGGCGTTGTTGTAGCACTTCAGTATTCCTGATGTTCGTTTATTCCCCTCTAAAAGTTGGTGCGTTTCCCTCGATTTTAATTTGTAACCCGGATTTTTCTCAATGGGTTTTCGACTTTTGAACTCTTCTATACAACTGTTGTCATCAATTCAGCAGATGAGCCATATCAGTTTTTTAATATTTTATTCTTTTATTGGGTTTTTCCTATTCAAATAATAGTTCTTTTCTTGAAACAAAAAAAACATGAACAAGCCCCACAAAAAATGACGATTTGGCCTCACGTAGCTTTTCAACGAACCCGGTGGCCATTTATATTAAATTTATTGTAATAAAAAAAGGACAATACAAAGTAAATTTTGACAAAAAATCAGGAAATACAAACTTTATGAGTAGATATAAAAATGTTTGTGTTTAATTTTCAGATTAAAACGGTCTTACTCTTAACCAAGATAGAAACATTAATGATAAGGACATTATTTGGCTTTGTACAATTATAATTCAACAGATTGTTATCATCATTGTTAAGCCTAGTTTCCTACTTATCGAAGCTGAAGATACTTGATAGAAATTGAATGTAAACATTGCAACGAAATTGTATGGTATCGTGCAGTAAAAACTATAATGAATATGACCCATTTGAACATAAGTAATTACAGAATGAACTGGAAGTATAAAAAAAAGAGCTCGATAAATTTTTACACATAAAGGTTCACATAAAAGTATTTATTTTTCGTACAACGTTCATTACAGAAACTATTTCACGTTCAACGTGAAATTATGTCTTTTTTCACGTTGTTTTCGTGCAAGCACCCCCCTTTACCACACTATACAACAAAAACACACAGGTAAGATCTAGTTATCGTCATCCAAATTATACATACAAAAATCAATGTAGTGAGAGGGAAACACTTTGAACGTAGAAATGAACAAAAGTTTGTGAAACTAAATGATGTCATTGGCTCTTTTAAACTCAATTTCAAATTTGGGCGATGGAAGGTACAAATTATAGTCTTCTGATGAAAAGAATGCATATGGTCAAAGTTAAACATTGTGTAATGATGAAATTCATAATAAACGTTCAAACCCATACAAAACTTTTTAAAACGTACAGAATGTGTAGGAGGAAACAAATGGTAATTAATTTTCCGATAAAAGTTATTTGTGAAAATTTTAATGATTATAAGATGTGTAACCCTCATGAATCCAAATCTCCAAATTTAATGCCACTCCAGGCGTCAAATATAAAACGTTAATGATCCTCGAGCTCACTGACTATCTCGAATACTGCATTTAACCGATTGGTTGCGTTTGACTTTTTAATTGCATTCAGTAAATAAAATTCCTACTTACGCCTTCATTTGTATGTAGTATCTCATGCTTTTTTTTTACTCATGAAATGTAAAGACTATTTTTTTCAAAAACAATGTACTATGTGCAATACATTTGTGGGAATGCATCCAGTTATTTTAGTCAATCATTTGAATCATGGTTCAAATTAACATTTTACGCGGAACATAACCATCAAATAACAAGAAATGCATATTACTGGTAAAATTATGAAATATATCTTGATCATTGACTCACACAATAAAAGAAAACACTGAACACAACAAAGGTAGTAACATTTGTCTCAAGGTTGTGTTTCCTCTTATTTTTGAGATATTGAGATAAGACGTGGCACGGTACTTGTCTATCCCAAATTCATGTATTTGGTTTTCATGTTATATTTGTTATTCTCGTGGTGTTTTGTCTGATGCTTGGTCCGTGTGTTGCGTTTCGGTGTTGTGTCGTTGTTCTCCTCTTATATTTAATGCGTTTCGCTCGGTTTTAGTTTGTTACCCCGATTTTGTTTTTTGTCCATGGATTTATGAGTTTTGAACAGCGGTATACTACTGTTGCCTTTATTTCTACAGTAATTATTCTCTTAGGAGATATACTTATATGTAATAAAACTATTTAGTATTTCTGACTGCTTTGCTCTATGTTATTCTTGCTAAACAAATAATAAAATATATGCTGAAATCAATAAAACATAGATGGTTTGTGTTGTTGTTTCCAGGAGATGTAGTTATAGCACAAAATTCTCAACATTTTGCACTTTCTGCGTTGTTGCTAATTTCTTCACCAAAAATCAATTTGCAATCAATATCGTCCTTTGGTAATATCAGGTTATTATTACACAAAAAAACAAAATGTGAAATTAATAAATGATTCTTTGTATCGGCTGTTTGATTATTTAATGCTGAACTGTCAAAACAAATGATAAGTGCCGGATTTTGTTATCAATTTCATTCAATTTCAGGCAATTTAAATTTAATTGAAGATAACCGGAATGCTTCGAATATTTCATCCTTTAATCTATTTTAAATCAATTCTCCTTTACTTAAATGACAGACTGCTATTTCATTAGCTGGTATTTGCTTTACTCACACGAAATCAATTTCAGGATTTTTTTCTTTCTCTGAATTTTAGAATTAAAATACTTATATTAGAAAGCCGACAAAGATAAAACTCATCATGTCACCAACGACAAATATCGATTAAAAAATGTAACGTATTGTTAGTCCACATAATAAAGAATATACCAATAAACCAACACATATTTTTTTATTGGTTTTGTTAATATTGTGATATCCGTACATGATTTGTTGGAGATTTTAATAATATAAGTATAATGTAGTGTTCTTGAGAGTAGTCAACATGCTAAGGTTGAAATTAATATAAAAATTGAATAATAAAGGTATAATATTGTGGCCAATGGCATAACTGTCCACAAGATACCAAAATGACGCAGATATAAGAAACTTATGCTGACCGTACAGTGTTCAATACCTACATAAAGCCCCCTCCCTACTACAAAGCAAGTGCTTAAAGTCATCGACTCGACAATAAGTAAAACAATAACGGCCTAATTTATACATTAAACCATAAACGAAAAATAAATATGATAAACAGTACCATATGAATTACAATTGTTTTACTTGGGACATGTTGTGGGGTTTAATATGTTTGCCCAAAAAAACATGTATAAAATATTGATCTTCGTAAGGTTTCATTGATTGATAACAGAAACAATAATAAGCCGAAATTTCAATTTGATTAGGAATATTAACCCATTCGTTTTGTCTAGGTGCAAATAAAGTAAGTACGTACTTTTGGAAATGTACTAGTTCAAAACTTTTTTTTAAAACATGTGTATTATGTTTCGCAAAAAGACAAGAATATTTCATCGAATGGTTATTTGAAATAAGTGATACCCCTACAATAGCGGTTTAGACTTGCTCCTGTTGCACTGTTCTGTTCCCTACGGATGAATAATTCAATTCTTTCATTCATATAAACAGCATTTTCTGTCAAGAACGAGATTTATACGTTTAACTTGAAAGATAACAATTGTAGGAAGATTTATAATAGAACCGATGTTCAACCATAATAGACATCTGAGATCATGATTTATACATCCAGGGTTCATGAGAACATTAATAGAGAGAAATATGATACTAGCCATATGGTACACTTTATACAAAATCAATGTAAAACAAGTGCCTGTGACTAGGTAAGTCATTTCCTATAGGATGTTCCTTAGTATTATATCAGATGCCATTTATTTTTTGTGTCGCTGGATTGATGTTTAATTGACACTTACTTTTTAGATGGTTTCTTCGTGTATTGATATTTGAATAAAATAATTTTCAATGATGAGGTAAAAAAAACTGCATCGCAACATTTTTAGTTAAAGACCTATTTACAACTGTTAAAATTGATTGAAGAATTAAGGAGTCAAATTTTACAAGCTACTATCATAATGAGATAAACAAGACAAAATTAAAAGCAGGTTATTATCATTATGTCGTTGTTATTGTAATTATTTTCGTAATGCGTATCGCCTTGCAATACATCATACGTTTTCTAGTATGTTATTGTTTAATCTTAGTAACATCACAACGCCGCCGTATTAGTATTTACATTGTATGATTGGACTAACACCAGAACGCCTACATGATTATTTGTATCATTATTTGACCTGACTAACATATGAAAAGCTACATTTTCTATTGTACTATTGAATGATTGGACTAACATCAGATCGCCTACGCCTTCTGATGTATCATTGAATTATTTGACTAAAACCAGAACGCCTACGCTTTTTATCGTATCATTGAATGATTGGACAAACACTAAAACGCCTACGCTTTCTATTGTATCATTAAATGATTGGACTAACATTAGAACGCCTACGGTTTCTGTTGTATCATTGAATCATTGGCCTAACACCAGAACGCCTACGCTTTCTATTGTATCATTGAATAATTGGACTTACCTCAGAACGCCTACGTTTTCTGTTGTATCATTGAATCATTGGACTAATACCAGAACGCCTACGCTTTCTATTGTATTATTGAATGATTGTCCTAACATCAGACCGCCTACGTTTGTTATTGTACCATTGAATGATTGGACTAAAACCGGAACGCCTACGCTTTCTATTGTATCATTGAATGATTGCACTAACACCAGAACACCTACGCTTTCTATGTTTCATTTAATGGTTGGACTAACATCAGAACGCCTACGCTTTCTATTGTATCATTTCACGATTAGATTTCCACCAGAAATCCTGCGCTTTCAATTGTATCATTGAATGATTGCACTATCTTCCTTTGTAATGTTTGACCTGACTAACATTAGAACGGAAATGTTTGCGTATGTTTTATTAAAATACGTAACTTACATCTTAATGACTACGTTTGATATTGTTTCATTATTTGACCGGACTAACATAAGGACACCTACGTTTACTTTTGTATCATTATTGTACCTGACCACCATCATAACGCTACTTTTTCTATAATTGTATCATTATTAGACATGACAGCATACCGTCAACGTTTGATAGTGTTTCAATATTTGACCAAACATAATAACGTCTACGTTTTCTGTAGCAACATTCTTTGACCTGACTAACATTAGAACGACTTCGTTTTCTATTGTATAGTTTTTTTGACTTGACAAACATCAGAACGACTATGGTACGCGTACATTGCCTATGAAAATTTTAAAATTGTTTGTATGCACATTGAACGACAAATTTATGTGACGTATATAATTTTTCTGACGTCAGACACTCAAATCAATCCATGTGTTCGTTGATAGAAGATGTTTTTGTGTCCTGTTAAATTGTTCCTTTTAAAATTGTTATACGATGATGACTGATGTACCCATATTTTGACTATTTTATTAATTGTGACTGTTTATTTAACGCATCATGTAAATGTAGCGGAATTTGATGAAACTGTTATTAAAGTGAGAGGGTTAGCGCTATAGAACCAGGTTTAATCCACCATTTTCTACATTTGAAAATGCCTGTACCAAGTCAGGAATATGACAGTTCTTGTCCATCCGTTTTTGATGCGTTTTGTTTTTTGATTTTGCCATGTGATTATGGACTTTCCAAATTGATTTTCCTCTAAGTTCAGTATTTTTGTGATTTTACTTTTTACATTATTTCATTATTTTGACAGGAATAACATAAAAACACATACGTTTTCTATTGGATCATTATTTTACCTGACCTGTCAATAAGTGTATCAAATTAGTAGGACAAAAATGACTCAATTATTTCTTTTCAGTCTTTTATGAGTAGTTCAGAAAAAATGACTGTTTGAAATCAAAGTCAGTTTTCTAGTAGTAAAGGAACTATATATGCCATATGTTCAATTCAACACTGAGATCATGTGGTCACGTTAATTATCAGTTATTCAAATTTTTGAGTGATGCATTTATGAATACTTTTAATAAATCATTTGAAATATATATAACTACATAAACGGTATCGGTTTTCCTGCACCAGATGCGCATTTCGACAATACATGTCTCTTCAGTGATGCTCGTGGCCAAAATAAACTATAAGGTTTAGAAGAATCACTAAGCATACATAATTGGAAAAATGTTGAAGAAAGAAAAAAGAACTGAGTGAAAAGATATTTGTCAAACAAAACGATGAGTTTTTAATATATTTCTGAACAGATTTTTAAAAAGCAATATTTATATATTATACGAAAGTAATATATTTCGAAAAAGTGACACATTATTCGCGTCAACATTATAATCAACAATTAAGTGAATGGAATCAAGTACGATCTGACCGACATTATTATACTTAGAGCAAATATAAAAGAAATGCTGGTTATCCTCAACAGAATAATTGCAATTAGGACAAATAGTGTTCTCTGCTTATTAATTATCATAACAAATGAGATATCAGTTTGGACGCATTATTTCACATCTATCAATGATTGTTATTATATCTTCTATCCCATAATTGAAGCTTTAGATATTTCCTTGGTCCTATAAAACATTTCTAGTCTACTTTTAAATGACATACGATTCAGGATTCTATTAAATTCAGAGGAAGATTATTACACAGTCTTTTAGCTAAAGGAACAAAACTATTAACGTAGGAGCTAGTTCTAGAAAGTGGGGATTGAAAAGTTAATTTACATTGCTAAGTATGTGGTTTTGTCTTGAAAAAACAACTAGACTTACTCATATAAGTATGCAGGTGTCATTTCATTTAATATAGCATTAAACAGTATAAACTTGTTTCCTCTATTCTCAAGAGTATCTTATCCTACGTCAATATAAAGTTTATTTTTTTTAGGAATTACGCCGAAGTATAATGATAATTTTAGCAGCTTCTATTTGAACATTTGCAAGAAGTTTGAACTCATTATGAAAGCAATTGTCCCAAAAACACAACCTTACATTAGTATTGGTTTATAAAAGTATATTAATAACGTATAAGTGATTTCTTTTCTAACAAACGTTACCTAGTCCCGGGAAAGATAAATCAAAGCATTTTTTTTTATTAAAAACAAGAAGTAAAACCGTTAACATACCGAATTAAAAGGAAAATTCAAAATGGAAAGTTCTTTATCAATTGGCAAAGTCAAGAGCTCAATTACCGCAAATGAATGGAAAACAACTGTCATATTACCGACTTGGTACAGGCACCAAACCTGATTTTATTGCTAGCCAAACCACCCACTTTTGCATTAATAATTGATTAAACTGATCAGTCCAATACAATTTGTCTTGTCTATTGTAAAATTGTTTGGGATAATATATAAGATATAACTCAAAGAAGCTGTTACTTAAGCATGATCATCGTTTATATTACAAATTTGAAATACAGTGTCACTTGCCAGAAGTCTAATGTCATTTTCAAATGTTCGTTTATGTCGGTTTTACACCTAAGCAGAAATAAGGGTACACTTGTCGTAGGAAGCTTTCAGTGGCGAAAGGCAGATAGAAATGTGTACGAAAAAAAGGCAAGATTGATGTAAAATGTGTGTTATAATCACTATTGTTCTAATTATGATAATTTTGATTCTTTTTATACATAACAACAGGTTTTCGTGGTGGATTATTTCTAAAACAAGTTTGAGTGTCAATTTTGTTATAAAGAATTTGTTCGATGATTTAAATGTCAGTTTTCGTTTCTTTATTGCCAGTTTGTTTTAGACTAATGGGTTTGAATATCACCTGGGTATATGTCGCCTCTCTTTTAGTGTATGTGTTGATACTTTTATTCTGTTGGATTTAAAATAAATATTACCAAACATACAAAATGGTAATGAATTTTTTACTGATACTGACGCTACAATTCCTGTTAGAAAGGTTTGATCCTCATTGTTTATACCCCTTCATTTATTTATTGATCAACGAGCCAAAATATGTAGGATTTTCTTTAATGTGTCTTCTGGTTATGTTTGCCGTTTGGTTGTTATCTTATTTGTCTATAACCCTCATCTCACATTGAAACAATGTACTTCTATTTATATATTCTTCAATCAAAATACATTTTTCTTGATAATTTATTGTTGATTATAAGAAACTTATTTAAACATATTAACGAAATAAGCGTGATGAAATCAGGCAATACGAAAAAATAAAGCCAAATTGCACTGTCCAATCTAACTTGATTAATTGTGTATAAAGCGAAGTAAAATGCAGGTACAATTTATGGGTCATTATGGTCATAATAGCGTTGTACAAAACATAATAATTCAGGCGTTTTTACATGCAGGAATTGGAATTGAATCAATAAAAGCAAATAAATAGTATTTAATTCAATGTGTCTTTTACAAGCTTTTTGATCGCTGACATCTCACCTTCTCAATATATAATTTACGGGAGGTAAATGGAAAAAGTACAACTCCTCTTTATGAGATCATTCTATAGGTTTCTGAAATATTACATCGCCTGTATGTATAACAGCTTTACATATTAACTTCCTAATATAACTGGCGAGGAAAACACGTTTTGTTAAAAATGTAATTACGTTTTCAATATTTTGAAGTTTCCTCTAAATGTCAAGTGTCATACGTAAATGATACATTGCCATACAGGTGATTGATTCCGCTGATTATAAATTACCTCACAATTGCCTTAAATGTCAGGAGAAAATAGCTGATAGCTGTTTAACTCTTTTTTCAGGTTTCTAGGGTATTAAAGGAAAGGCAGTTATATAACTTTACAATTGACTTCATCGACGATGTAATTGATAGATGTTGTAAATAAGAAATCAATCACCAGACAAAGTGTTCACCGGAAATTTAGTAAGCAAATAGTTGTTTTAAACATGATTGGAAATAACGACCGTTTGAGAAATCAGTTTAAAGTACAGAACTATCATTACATTTGCTGTCTCAAGTGTGAATTACCAAGACAAACGAGTACATAAAGGGAAGAAAAGATTTAAACGTGACAATCAAAAACAATAACGTTACCTTAAGACATTACTAGACAAAACCATTACCAATAGAATACTAGTATGCAATTTCCAAATCGGTGAATCTTGATTCAATTACAGATGAGTATTACTGTCTTTTTCACTGAGTACATGTCAAAATGATAGAAATCAACCTTATGCAAGTGGACGTAAATATGTACATGTATAAGACTATGATTGATTTTTTGTTATTTCATATAAGAAATACAAGGAAATAACATGAAATTTGGTCCGTTTTGTAGCATGCGATGAACAATTCAACTTGCAAACAGTCCCATCTTTTCCGTATTTTTTTTTTTTCAAAACCGAAATAGGTTAACAGATGTAGATCCATTGTTTTGGACGGATACAGCCACGTATGCTCACATCATTCTTATCGTTTTCAAATAGGTACATGTGCTCAATTGATAACACAAGTGTCCAATCTATGACGTCACATGAACATCTTATCAAGTACCTAAAAGTACAGTTTAGACTAAAAACTTTGGTAAAATTTTATTTTCGTACATCATTTTGTTGCCCAATTATATTTCATACTTCTTTAATCCATCCGTAAGACCAATGCTCACGTTGGAAGTTAAACTCAAGTACGCAGCTGAAAAGCATAAATACAAAAAATCCGAAAAGAAATATACAAAATATATGTCTGGGAGGATGAAAGGGAGAGAGAGAAAAGCATCTTTTTTTTAAATAATCTTCAGTGCACGTGGAGTTGATATAATAATCCCGTCCTGGTCCGGTTAACAGGTGCTATTTTTTTTTATTGAATAGCATGTTATTGGGGTTGGTTTTTTTTAATGAGCTGGTAGATATATATATAAGGATAAACAACCTTTATAAATACACAGACCACATACATGTATGTACCTCAATATTGTCACAAAATAAAATCTCATCGATAACTTCTGAAAACTAGGAAATGAATCATAATTTCCGACCGATTTGTAAATTGACATAGCAATTATGTCCTGATTTTGTAAGTTCTAATATCGTCTTTTCCCATAGACAAGTGTCTAGCTCTGGGTGGATCTAAACAAATTGATAATAAAAATTAATCGAACAGAGGCTATCAAAGATCTGCAATCAACACCAAATTATTATAGCTTAGCTAAGTAATAATAAATTTCGCCTCAATATCCACAGTTATTGTTGAAAAGGAAGACATTTTATTTTATATTAGTTTTTACAATTATGTACCATAAACTGATGAGTAAAGACAAATGAAAAACTGCGATGAGAAGGGAAACGCTAGTTCTTATTGAAATGCAATCACTTGACAGTATTTTTTTATCTCCAACACGAACATATAAATATAATCAAGAAATGGAAGAAAATAGGTTAAATCGATCATGTGTATGTCTAAATAATGCTGTTTCATTTCCAAACGTAGTTTTTTAAACCATTGCAATCCAAAACGTTACAACCATATTATGTCATTTGATACAAAAAATAAATGTTTTTGTTTGAAAATATTTCTCTTTTTCGTAGTGTTGTATACAGAGTAGACAAATCATAACTGTCAACGGAGAAAAACTATAACATAGGATTTCAAAATCTAGCACACTTAAAATATTGTAACACTACCTATAATTATAAGTTACCATCGTTTAAGGAAAGGATTAAGAGCACTAGTCAAATGTAAAAAGAGGGAAATACAGCTGGTATAAAATTACTGGATGCAAATATAAAACAAAATTATAAGATTTCTTGTGTAATATACCGGAATCCAATTCAAAGTGGAAACCATGTAAAGTTCATCAGCAGCTTTCAATTCAGTTGAAGCAGTTCATGAAATTTGATCATCTGCGAACTTTCCTTTCGTAGAATTAGAAGGTATGAACGTACTACAAATTGTAATTTCTGTGTCTTTGTATAGCAAGTGCATCAAATAACGAAAACATCGTATAATTAAGTTGCTCTGTTGGCTAGTACATCACAAAATGTATTCCAAAAGTAATTTATTTGCAGTAATTGATTTGCAGTTTTGATACATATTTCATAATAGTACAACGATTTTGAATACAAACTTTGTTTTTTGGGAAGTTTAATAGACCCATAAACGACTCGCGGGTGAAAAAACAATTATAACCTGCCAAGCTTAAAATTTGATTGTTTTCCATTTTCGAAGATGTGGTATGATTACAAATAAGACAACAAATGAGTATGTTTATTTATTAGTATTCTCTGTCCTTTCGGGAAAGTGATGTTGATGGAAGGTAGTTAGTAATACCTTACTGTTTTATTTATTCCTTGTCTAGACACAAAGTGATTATGAGCTTAACATGCTAGCATTAAACAATGTACCTCTAGATGTTCTGTGTTTATTTGTGGTTGGGAAGCTGTTTGATTGACAAATATCTAACTTTTCTTTTTATATTTATATTGTATCTTTCTCGTATGAAATTGCCTTTTAATACAGGCGTTCATTTAGATATCCATCTTTGTTTTAAATGAAAAAAAATGAAAGTGTTTTGAAATTCCAAAAAACAAAACGATTTACTCGATATAAAATATATCACTATAAAAGAAATGTTTTGAATCAATGCAGTTGAAATGTATTTCAAAATATTTTGTGCAAAAACGCATTACTAAATATTTGCAAATTGTTATTTGTAACTTGACAAAACACAAAGTAAAAACTATTTCATTCTATAATTGATAAATGTGCTTTTTATTGTTTACTATTTTACATTTGAAACTAATTGAGGGTCAAGGGAATAAATGTTATTGAAAACAGAAATATGAAGCGAAAATCTAATTAATATTTCCAGGAAATCTTATCTTTCAAAATAATTGTTAGAGATTATTTGAAGATGTTTATATTCCTCCCTTAGGAACACAACTAGTGTTCTTGTGCAGCAGTGAATAAATGCTATAAATTGCTGAAATATTGATGAAGCAACATGACACTTTATACGTCTCGATCGATGCGTGACTCATACCAAGATTCCAATGCACGCGCGATTCATATCTGCTGCTAATTGTCAATCAATATATAAACAATTAGGTTCACTTCCTTATAAAAAAAATTACTATACACCAATAAAAGATCTACCAGATTGCTTCACATTGATAATATTTTTGAATTGAATTAAACAGGTAAGTTCTGAAGGTGATTCATCCGACAGCAAAACTTATCTGTACCTATATATATTACCGTAATTAGAAAAGTAGGAGCTGATAACTTCAATATGGGAATTTCATTAATAATGAAGATTGTTTCTAATATGCAGTATGTGGTAAAACATCAGATATTCTTTTTCAATTGAATAAAAGGAATTAAGATCTATGAATGATAAATGTTTTACCTGTGTATTTCTGAATGTAGAACGGGAGCGATGTAGTCCCATGGAGACCAACTGTGTACGTTGCCAAAAAGAAGAACTGGACTAAATCCCACTTGGCACTATACTCCTGTTGTTCTAATCCTAGATCGTTCATATTTACACAATAACTACTGGACTATAAATTCGTGGTAATGTAAGAATATAATGGAAGGAACAATACGCATGCTCCAGTATCAGATAAACGACTGGAAGGCTTGAGTTAAAACTCAGCTAATTCCATTCTTTCACTTATAGGATCTGTAGATGAATAAATAGTTAAGCTGTGAATGTCAACGAATGATGCTTTGATTAATTTTTTTATTTCACTGCTTTCTAATTAGATATATAATGATTTTCTCTACATGAATATAAAACAAAAATCCATCGATTTCACACTGATAAGTACAAAACTTCTATTTTGTCTATAATAGATTTTTGAAGATTACCAGTGCTTGCTAGAATATTGAACCGTTTAAGGATAAATTTATATGTTTAAACTTTTTTCCGGTCAGAACAAATCGAAATTTCGAAGCAATCAGCTGATTTTATCGGCTGGAAAATCAGGACAGAAAAGATATAATTGTTAAAAGCTTCATTAAGGGAAGTAATAAACGTAAAATAATTCTTTGATTCTTAATGATTTATAGGAAACGAGAGTAAAAATATTTCATTGCATTTTCAACTGATAAATTTCGTCCTGACAGAAAAAAAAGTAGTTACAATGTAAGCCAACGAAGGAATTTTAGTCTTAAATGCATGATTTTTGTTATTGGCTTCGGACTAGCTGTCAGTAACTAGTGCTAGACATGTACTTAGTGTCTATTTGTGGCCAGTAATATTTCGTGTTTTATCGTATTATAACGTAGTAAACCGTAAAAAAATCTTATCTGATCCCTAGCTATCCGTATAAACGTTACGAACGCTGTTCCTACAACCCCTAGAATTAAAAACAGAATCCTCGAAATTTTCTCCGAAAAAACAAAATAAAAATGTTAAAGCAAACACGAACCACCATTAAAACAAATCCAATATATGTTTTTAAAAAAAATATGTTTTTATAGCTATTGATCATGTACTAAGTAATATCTAGTATATTCAAGGATTAAAATAACGAAGCTAGATGGAAAAAAACGGATGTCCAATGTTACATTTATGAAAAACTACGTACGGTTATGCGGCAACGTAATGAAATCGTCCCGTTCCGTGACAAATTCATAATAAATCGTAGTGTATCCTTACAAATACGTGGTGTAACCGTACGTAGTTCCCTGGAACAAATCGTAGAAATCTTTGGACCTACGAATAAGTACAAATTAATACGATTTGAATATGGACTAGAACGGATTAGTACAATTGTTTGATCCCTGGTCTAATTGTGCGCATGTTCAAAATTTGTGCCGGATATACAAGTACTACTACGTATGAATACAGCTAAAAAACGGAAATCTACAGACCAATACAGATTGCTACGAAATATGCCATATCGTATCCGTAGCTAATCCGGCGTAAATTCCGTGATTATGTGACCTACACGTAGGCGTATGACAAGACACATATATACAGCAATGTATAAAATCTCAACAAACAGTTCGCTGACAACACTGAAATGCAGAATTTTAAAAAAAAGTAAATGTACAAACGAAAAGAAGCTTATTTTAGTCAATAATGATAAAAAAAAATTGAGGCTATGTTGTATGATTGCTTATTTGACAACTTTCATCATAGTCCGAATGGTGTGCTTTTCAGCATCTATATGTCACTTTTTTTAAATAGATTTCAAAAATTATCAAAACTAGCACCTTGTAAAGTCTGCTATAAATGTCCCAATATGACAAAATGTTGAACAGAACAAAATCAGAAAACTAATGGCTTAGAATGTAGCACAAAACAATAAACACAATAAATATGACATACAAGGTTTTAAAAAGCATTGAATTACAACAAGCGTACTTGACGTATATACTATTACAACGTATTGTGTTTGTTCAAACCGAGAATCATATCACTATTTTTGTTTTCGATACGGTTTAAGTATACAAATAGTTGATTAATTAAGCCAGGAAAACATCTAAAGTCAAGGTAAAAGTGCTTATATAGAATATTAGCTTGTTTATAATTAATTGATTAAACAAATATCTTTATAATATGTCGTTAACATTTGTTAAATTTATGTTATTGTTCTCTTAAATACTGTTTTTAATTGTACCATTGGTATTCAGTGACGTTTCAATCAAGGACATTTAAGTCATGTTTTTTTTTCAGCTAAATTTAACTTCACATTTACGATTTATTTTTGTAATAGGTTCGTGTACAAATAAACTTTCACATTACGAATCGTGTAAACATTAATGTAAACAAAAACATCAATGTTTATGTAACTCAAATGCTATGGGGAAAGCGATGCAAAAGAAGCAATGAAAAAAAATCACAATTTGAAGAAAGACAGACAACGCCATGACATTAAGAAACCTGACGAAAAGACGGTCTATTAACCGCTATAGAAGTTTAAATGATAGGTTTTCATATTTCTAAACGATATGTTATGGCAGTCTTGTCGTAAAAACATGATTGAAATATCGTACACTTGTACATCCACATACACAAACAAATATATGTATCCAGATGTATACATTGAGACAAAAAATATTACTGATTTCTGAAAACGCACCTAAAAGATTGAATAATTTCAGAGACCAATGACATGTTTTTCACGCTTTATTTGGCTTCTTATGCCCCACCTACGATAGTAGAGGGGCATTATGTTTTCTAGTCTGTGCGTCCGTCCGTCCGTCTCTTCGTTCGTCCGTCCGTTCGTCCGTCCGTTCGTCCCGCTTCATGTTAAAGTTTTTGGTCAAGGTAGTTTTTGATGAAGCTGAAGTCCAACCAACTTGAAACTTAGTACACTTGTTGCTTATGATATGATCTTTCTTATTTTAAAGCCAAATAAGACTTTTGACCCATTTTATGGTCCACTGAACATAAAAAATGAAAGTGGGAGTTTCAGGTTAAAGTTTTTGGTCAAGGTAGTTTTTGATGAAGTTGAAGTCCAATCAACTTTAAACTTAGTACACATGTTCCTTATGGTATATTCCTTCTAATTTTAATGCCAAATTAGATTTTTTACCCATTTTCACGTCCATTGAACATGAAAAATGATAGTGCGAGTGGGGAATCCGTGTACTTTGCACACACTATTGTTTGTAATGTTTTGACGAAATTTATTCATATTAATTTATGACTGGTGTTATACCCTACAGATGGACGACCATGCAGACAGACTAAGCCTTTTCTGTGATAGGTGCAAGGAAGAAGGATTTTCCCAAGATTCTATGGCATGGTGCGTCGATTGCAGAAATCATTTTTGTTCTAACTGTCTCCTAGAAAATAAGATTAAACGAAAAAAACATTCATTTTTAAGTACAATGAAATACAGAGAATTTTTAATAAACAGTTACTTTGGAAGATTTGAAAATTGTTACGTACATAGCGACGTAGAATCTAATTACTATTGCTTAAAACATCAGACGACAGCTTGTGAACGTTGTAAGCGGCTGGTACATTTATCTTGCGATGAAGTCATTAGAACTGACGAGGTAGCAATGAATATTCGTACAAGTGTTGATTTCCCAGATTTAGCTGAACGATTGAAAGATTCTATTTTATCCTTTGAATCTCTAATTAACGAAAATTTCGAAAACCGCAGAAAATTAGATGTCATGAAAGATAAAGTGGTTAACGACTTGTTAAAAATCCGGGAAGATATTGACATCCAGTTAGAACGTATTCATTCAGAGGTCCTGGAGCAATTAGAAAAATCCTATGATCAATTACAAGGAATGTTAGATAATATTGTATCATATATGGAAGAAATTAAAGAAGAAGTAAATCAGCTAAAAATTGATACAGAAATAGTAGCAAACAATCTTCCTGATATTGAATTATTCTTTTTCGTTAAGGCTGCTGAAAAACACCAGATCGTAACTGAAAAAGCAATCCATGAATTGAGAAAAACTAAAATTGATATTAAATTCAAACACGATATTGAATTCGGTTTGCGTGATTTGAAGCAAATCCATAAACAGTTAACAAAGCTGCACGTGAAGGGTGACAATATTTCTAATGTAAAATTAGAAGAGCGAAAAGCTGAGAAAGAGAAAAATATGTTAAAAACTAGTAGTAATGAAGATTTATCTTTACCCCTTGGCCTGGGTAGAGACACACCTAGTACGGTTACTCAGTATTCGCCTAGAGATAATGCAAGTACTGGTCGGTATACATTTAGAAGTGCTTCAAGGGTAACATCCACAGCTATGAATGATGTTACAGCTTCCCGGAATGACAATACTAGTGTTAGTCAAATGTCTTTCAGAAGCACATCAAGGGCATCTGTACCCACCTACAGATCAACGGGTGATTATGGTAGGTTAAGTGGTGTGTCGATAAAGAATCAAAGATCTCCGCGCGAATATGAACATTATCTTGATAAAGTCAGGTCTGGTCGACTTGGTCAAATAAAAGAATCAGAAAAATACACCGAAGAGGAAGACTCGGGAATCAAAACAAATATCAGAAATGAGTCATTTTCACTTCAAACTAAATTCCCATTACCAAAACGAAACAAGGCTGCTTTTGTGACGGATTTAGCGTGCCTATCAAGAGGTCGATTCGTTGCAGCAGATTATAACAATAAATGTTTAATGATTTACGACTTGCATGGAACTCTATCTAAAGAAGCCATTTTGAATGAGCACCCACAATGTATTGCTGTGATGTCTGGAAGTGAAATAGCAGTAACCACATCCGGTTCAAAGAGTATCATGATTGTAGATGCTACATCTTTGCAAACTATTCGTCACGTGACTGCTCCTTTTGAATGTGAAGGAATAACTTTCACCGAAAATCGACTTGTTGTCAATTGCATCCACGAAGGTATATTCGTTTTGAGTAAAACTGGGAAAGTACTTTCAAAATTTCCGAAGTTAACAGGTGCGATGTATCTTTGCATGAGCATGGATCATCGACTGGTGTGTTCAATGGGAGTGTCTGGTGTTTTGCTTGAAATGTCATTCGATGGACGAGAACATTTTCGATTGAAGCATGAAACACTTAAGCGACCCAGTGGGGTCACGTGGGATCAATTTGGAAACATATACGTGGCAACGTGGTCAAACAACTCTATAATACAACTTAGTGACAACGGAAAATCTCATAGAGTTATTTTAGAGTCTGCAGATAAAGTTGCATCCCCATGGGGTATTGACTATGACAAAGCATTCGATGTACTAGTTGTAAGCAGCAATAATGGGGAATCTATTGCAATATATAAAAGGAACGCTCATAGATGATAATGATTATCTATACGTGTAATATGAAAAATAAATAATCAAACTGATAGGCTGGTTCGTTTAAAAAATCATTGTTTCTTTCAACTAAATAAAACTCCTTAAAGACCTACTAATATAATATACAAATAACAAATTGAAATGGAAACATTGTACTTATATTTTTCTCAGAACATTGCAGATAAAATTGCATCACTATGGGGTATTGACTATAACAAAGCATTCGATGACAAAATATGAACAATTAGAAATAATAAAATGATTTAATACCAAATTATCCTGCCACTCCACTTATTTTATGGCATGATACTTGTCCAATTGATTTCTCTGCGCATGGCGATTGTTTTAGCCGGGATATATTTCCCAATAGGTATGGGAATATCTTTTACGACAAATCATTTTTTGCGTTTAGAGCATCAAAACAGAGTTGACTATACGACAAATTTTGATAGCGGGGGCTACGAGTAGCAGTGTGTTCTTTGCATTTGATCTTGTCACATGTGCGTAGGAATTCAGTGTCACAAAATACATCATATTCCATATATATTGCACTTGACGTTTAATTGCAGCTTCATGGTTTGATGTCATTCGGTAAAATTTAAACAATCAACAATTAGAATACACGATTCAAATTATGCCAGTATAATCATGAAAATAATTTGGTTTTTTTTTAATGTCCAGTCGCAAATATTTCATGCATGTTCTTAAACACATTGTCAATCGGAAATTTAAGGGCATACATGTACCTGTAATAAAGATATCGGACGAACTCATCCATATTGTCTTAATTGTAGATCTTGTCGTGTTAACATTTTTGCTAAAAAAAAACTCATATAAAATATCAAGTTAAAAGTGCTATTCAAATATACATAGTATACTCTTAAAGTAAACAGGAACAAGCAAGTATTTCTTTCATTTGTCGCCCTTTTATTCGTTGTACCGTACAATGTCGCCTTATTCACTGACATATTAATGCAAATTCAATTTTCTAGTCAAATACGCACTTTCTTTAAAATCGGTCTAAACGCAAAACGACATTTCACACCACACAATTAGTAAATGGGAAATATAATGGGTTCTGTAAAAGTTTATTCATGTAAAATATTTCAAACTAGCAACGAAGACTGGCTTATCCTTAATGCAGTATCTGTAAAAGTTGAACAATCTCCATTAATGTTTCTCATAATGATACACTCTAATACTTTTGAGACATTTAAGGTGACATCCAATGTTAATACGACTTTAACTTGATTGCTTTACTAGGACACTTTCCATTAGTTGATATTAAAGATTTAATGGATGTTTCTTATTGTTAGTAAAATACTGGAGTTTTTTTGCAATATGTTGTTTCACCGTTGATTCATATTTGTTTATTATCTGGGTTAATTCACCAATTTAAAGAAAAAAACGAGATGTTAGTACATGTTCACATATGTATGTCAATGATGCAGTTGTCCAACGACACATTAACCATACGACTTCTACAGTATGTGATCTAGTGGTATTCCATAGTAAGTTATTTCACAATTAGTCAGAACCTATAAAACCGTCCTGGTCAAAAGAGTTAGGGGCTCGTTATTAAAAAGAGACTCGATGATCTGTTATCAATGAAAAGTAAAATAGAATAAATAACGAACTTCGTGGAGAATTTTTACCAAAAAAGGCGTACTTAAACAAATGAAAATATCAAGAGTTCAAACGCATCAAACGAATGGAAAAGAACTGACATATTCCTGACTAGGTGCAGGCATTTTCTTGTGTTGAAAATGGTGGATGAAATCTTGTTTTATAGCTAGCTAAACCTCTCAGAAAACATTCCCTAATTTTACTTTCTTGACATTACGAACAAATATGTTATCAATTTCAAATGGCGAATCTCGGTGGTGAAATGCCTCAAACTAAGTTATTTAACTATTCCAATTGGCGAAGCAATCTTCTTATAATGTTTGAGTGAGATTCTACTGGGATTGTTCAATTCCAAGTACGAAGATGCCAAAATACTAATATCAAAACTAATTAAATGTTCTAAATTCAGTTCAAAATCCATCTTCTATTTCAAGAATTGTTGAAGTTTCGAAGACAGTCCTTACATCTTGGCGGTAAAAAATGAAATAAAATCGTGGAAGAACTAAAATGTTAGAAAACTAATTATTTGTTAATAATATTTGTGCACAGTGATGTCAGCCGTTGAAATAAATTTACGCACAGATTGATACATTTTGTGTAAGAAACCAAATAAAATGTCTATTTTCCCAAATTGGCTTTGCTCTGCTACTAAATTCTAGAAAATAAAAAAAACGCCGGAAATTACTACCACAATGACCCTTAAATTTCTTAGTAAGAGAATAAAATAGAAATACTCATATAAAAAAGTAAGGAAATGTGGTATGATTGCCAATAAGACAATTTTCAAAAAAAGACCAAAGAATAAGGATGTATACACTATAGATCATTGTAAAGCCTTCAACAATGACAAAAACTAATACAATATAGTACGCAATAGAAGGCCCCGCCAAGCCAAGAATGAAACAATCTGATATTCGATGAAAGACAAATGAAACAAAAGCTATGGCTTAAAACAAACAACTGTACCAACAAATCATTTGTTGTTGGATTGAGACAGGCACTTACAGAAGACATGGCTCGGTATGTTTGTGAGTGCTTAAACCTCCCCTAATATGGGGTATTTGTGTAACATGAAAACAAACGAACAAACTATATACATCAGTAGGAAAAGGCTTTAGTCATACCACCTATACAAAGCAGTAAAACAATTTATAAGAAGACAACAGACACAAAGTACCGATCTAAGGAATTCGAGGTTAATGAAGGTTTGTTGAAAGTATGAGTTCAATTAATATATATATATATATATATATACTGATAACCTCGCCTCTTATTTTGTATATGCTATTCCTAGCCCATCTATAGAGCATTTATACTCAATCGTTGTCCCTACCGTTTAGCAGACTAAATATCCACGTGTTTATTTCCCGTCATAAGAAGAGTGCTCCTTATACCGTACATTAAATTTTACAGCACATTTCAGGCAGTAGGTAGCTAATGGAAATATCTTTGGTTAGCTTGCTTGTTAGCTGAACCGTGAAGTCATTGTTAGGTAAGGTAAACTTCCCTCCTTTAATAGTAGACTAGCCCAATAGATAAAAAAAAATCTATCTCTCTGTAGGACTAAGCTACTTTAAAAGGAGGGAAGTTTACCTTGCCTACAATGACTTCACGGTTCAGCTAACATGCAAGCAAGCTAACCAAATATATTACCATTAGCTACATACTGACTGAAATGTGCTGTAAAGGTAACACAACCTTTGCATTTGTACTATTGTTTTTTTGTTATACAGCAACCATGTTTTCTCGAATCAGATTGCAATCCAAAATACTCGCTATTTTACTTACAACTGGTTTTGACACGGAATTGATCTAACATCTGAATATGCCTGTTTGCAAAGTGTGTATCATAAATATATATTCTCAGATAATGTACTCGGTGACATTTCAATTGTTTGGCTGTTGGTGTCCTTTTTGTTTTAATTGGATTTTTAGTTAAGCAGACTTATTGATAATATTTATAACTATATTATTTGTAACAAATCATCGCATTTTGCCTTTTGGGTATGTCTGTCAATTTGCCTATTCGCAGTTTTAAACGCGACTTTACTTTTTTTTTTAGATTTTATAGATATTTACTTATGGCAACTGCACTAAATTGTCTAAGATCATAAGTCGGTAAATTAAATACCAAACTTTTTCTCTGTATTCTTCGCTGCAATATCAATAAGTATTGTATAATTAAACCTGGGTTTTGTTGACGATTCAACCAGATAGTGTTGGATTAAGTACATCTCATTTATTTAATGACAGTTTTGAACTGGTCGAAATAAGAATGTAAGATGGTTGAGGATGATAAAATAACTAATTATGTTTCTTTTTAAGTATCAGGTTAGTATGAAATTACAGTATTGTTTAATATAGTTGGCCCATTGGCCCAAGACCGTAATAAGTATTCGATATTTTCTTTGTTTAATTTCAACGAAATATCGTCCCCTTTAATCGTTCTGTACTTTTTCTTTGTTTTATTTTTCTTTACCTTTCTCAATCATTTCAAAAAATTTATGGGGTGGATATGTAAAAAGTGGAGTAAAATGGGTTTTTTTCTTCTTCTATGTTTTATTTAACTGATATAATGCAGGAAAGAGTGGTTATGCCAGGCGCAAAAAGGTTATATTTACAGCTTTTGGAACATCTCTTAATCTGTCCTAAATTTGTCAGCTGGGACCTTTTTGTCTAAATGATTGATATATTTTTGTGACTAGTACTGTACAAGAGTCTTAGTCTACGTTGACCTCAAGATCTATTTTTGGTTTGTGGATAAATATCATTCATACAATTGTATTGAAGGTTAAAATGCGTTAAGTAATTTCAGAGAAAACAAAGATGTTATTTCCCTGAAGATTGAGTGAAAACCGACAGAGCAATTTTACAATCATTTATGCACGAAATAAGAAAACTTTGTAAAACAATACAACAGTTGTCAATGAAACAGAAAGAAATATTTGGAAACTAACCTATCAAGATTCTGCCTTCATTTAAATTTTTTTAATCAACTAATTGGACCTGCGTGCTGCCATGTATTTCTACTATTTGGAGCGAAATAGTATATTTTTAAAACAACCATCGATCACTACTGTTTTTTATCAGTAATTTCTCTGGAAACATGATTGAAATGATGATCGTAGAGATATGTCGTGGTTGCCATATTAGCCCATGATTTCTCAGAGTTTTCGGTAATCAGGAAAAATGTCATATATGGCCATTTTGGTAAAAAAATAAGTATAACATGAATAGGAGAAAAGGGGCGAAGGTTTTAAAAACGCATCACATTGAGGAGCATTCTAACATCCATCGTATTACTTAATTGCATGACGGCCCAATTCGTAGTTCCTTAGAATATGTGTTGTGCACATACATCATTCTGACTGAGGGACGGACAGACGGACGAACTGAGGTTGATTAGTATACCATATTATCTTTGCTTGAAAATCGTGGTTGGTTAAAACCAATAACTTGTGGTACGGATAAATTGATATATTTTTAAATACAATTATCTTAACACGTTTATATTAAGGTGCAATGGGAAAATACTTATCGATCCATTGTGTTATAAATCAGGTTTTTCGCATTTGTGTCGTTCCTGTGAAAAATATGTGGTACACATTAAAAATTTGTGAACTTTTTAAGCTCACTTTTGGATTTGGGTTTTGCTCATTGTTAAAGGCCTTACAGTGCTCTTTAGTAGTTACATCATCGTTGTGTGGTTCCTATTGGATCGATCTCTCATTAACAATCATATCCATATTCTTTCCATATCAACTTTGCAGATTTATTAAAACAATAACTAAGCGTGAAGTAGCTTGATTTATTGTTCTGGTCATAATTGCAAAATATTAACTAAGAATTGGGTCAGTCCTGGCTTTTCAAAACAAGTTTGGAGTATAAAACAATTGTTATCATGTATATCACGATAACGGTAGAAAAAATATCAATTGAACATATCAATAATGTTGGTCACTTCATAAAACATTGATTGTATTTATGGGACCCTGTGTTTGAGTCTTGTCAGTGATTAAAAAGATTTACATACCACAATAGTCATCATAATTTACTTAGATTATGATTGTACTTGTAATTCATCATTTTTATTTGATTTTCATACATTAATAGAAAACAGTAACAATACAATAGGGACTTTTCATCTAATCATATATAAAATGAGCTTGGATATATAATAATACTTCAAAATAAAATGAAAATGAGAAGGAATGCAAAGAGGAATAACTCTTGCTAAATTTTAAGACTAAATATGGTTGGTGTATCACCACAAAACATCATGGTGAACACATATTATATCGAATGTTGAGGACAAAATAACAAGAAATTATGAACTTGCGTCTTAACAATAAAATAAAATCATACTTTAATGTACAGGGCTTTAAAATGTTTACATATTTTCACTTATAAACTTTCGAAACTTTACTGTTACACAACTATATCTATCAAGCAATTTTATCAATAAAAAACTTTTATCAGATTAAATACTAAGTATATTTAAATCAGTTTAAAATACGAAAACTAAAATTATAATCATGAACTTAAGAATTAAAAATAAAATCAATTCATACTTTGACACTAATGTATAGGGCTACTATATATTTACATACACGATTCCAAAAGGCTATTTGTGAAACCATTTTATCAATAGAAAAATTGTTTCAAGTCAAATGTATTTAAAACATCTTTTAATGTCGCCAAAATCAAGAATAGGCAACATCACAAAACGTATTCTAATAATGTGGCAAATCGCAGTTGGTCATCGCCGTAGCTAGCTACCAAAACAACCTTGTTTGAGGGTTCAGTACAATTTATTTGAATTGAAGCTTCCCAAATACCGGACTCGTTTAAAACTAGTGGAGTCCAATCTTTATTAACTACTACTGCAACAGTTTTAGCATTTGGCACACGAACTGCAAAAGGCACAAATTCGCCACTGAGCCCAGACTTGATTGACATTGGTTTCCACATGTAGCAGCCTTCCTTCCAATATCCAAATTGTTTGGGAAAGGGAACAACTTCTTTAGTAACAGCCTTACAATACAAGAGGTAATTATAAAGACCTGGAATTTGATGACTACTATCAGTGAATGGATTTCCATGGACACACAGAACAAAAAATCCCTTTCTTGGTGGCTCTACCAGAAGTTTCACTTCGCTATCCCCTGATTGAATGAATACATGATCGGAACAGTCATTAGTAGTCTCAGCTTCTGACATACTAGCAGTAAAACGCATGGCTTCGGATGTTTTAAAGACAATTTCGATTCTGTTGCCGTCCGTGTGAATAACTGGATCAGGATGGCTAGCTGCAATAATCTCATACTTCACAAGCATTGGTTGTGGTCCTAAGAACCCGGACGGTAGTTTGGGTAGTTGAAGGGTTTTGACGTCTTCGTTACAGCAGATTAAATATTGAGCCACATGACGCATCTTTTTTGTATCTGTATCTGGATCTTTTGCATAGATTTCTAATCCAAATTCGCCTTTGAAAGGAGCCGTAACATTGAAAACATTCTCACCGTCCACGGTTTTGTATGTTACATAACCTTCAAATTCGCCGGTCTGTTCATGGTGAAGCAATCTACTTCTAAACTGCATAGCTTTGGGAGAAGTTATTTCAATTTTTACTTCCCCGTTTAACGTGTCTACAATACCAGAATTTTGATTGGTAGTAAGACCAAATTTGTGGAAAGCAGCACCGACTCCCCATGACTGATAAGCGCAAGGCGGGTATGGTTTGTGAACAGTGGACGACACAGTTTCTTGTATAATTTTGTATTCACATATTTCAGCAAACATGTTTTCTTTTCTATCGGATATGTCTTCTTTAGCATAGACTATCAAATTGTAAGTCCCTGATTTTGGTAGTCTCACTCTAAAGGTCACCATACCGTCTGCTGCTTCCAACATGGCGTAACGATTGAACTTCACTCCTTCATGTTCTTCACTTCCGTCCACGTTTTGTACACTAAAAGTAAAGCTATACGTTCTTTTGTTAGGATATTTCAAAGCAATATATACCTGATCTGTTGAACAAATATTTGCCATTTTATGACTTAATAAATCTATTCCCAAAAGAAAAAAATGTGGGGTCATAATCGGCATATTACAGAACTCTTCCTCTGAGACCTGTTGTTCTAAAAGCTGCCATCTGACATCGTCCGGATAATGTGTGTAAATAAACAGCACCGGATGTGTCAAGAAAAAATGGCTGTCCACTTCGTAACTCAATTCTCCACTCGATGTTTGCGTTGGTCTTCTTGCAAACCTGACGTCTACTAGACGCCATATTCCATCTATAAGTACAACATTCCAGGTGTGATGATTGGATCCTGGTCCCAGTGGTTGACCTGGTTTGTAGTCGGAACCTTTAGCTACACCAGTTATAACTTTACAGTGTAGTCCGCTATGTCTGAAAAAATATATAGAAATACTTTACTCTCTAGAAGACTTTTAATCAAAACAATAAACAGTAAATGCATTTTTTTATTTCTTATCACATACATTTTTTGTTGAAAGACTATAGATTTTTGTTCATTATATACTTACAGAAAAGGAAGCAAAAATATAATGGAGAAGGTATCATCATAAGACTATTTTGTAACTTGAATTCGAACAAAACCAAATACTATCAAGTTTAATAAAAAAAAATCTCGAGATAACCTACTGTACCAATTTGTAAATAACCTTTTTGACTACTTTGCAAAAGTTAATGCTCCTCATATCCAATGTAAAGTATAATCTAGTGGAAAAAAGAAACACAGCGAATATACAATATGTGCTATTTTCGATTTTTATTAACTCCAAACAACAAACGATATATTAAGATTGGTACACAATTAATTATAAATTTGAATGTACATGTACTTTCATAATCTTTTTTTTTTTACGAAGTACGAAGTGATAAATTTATTTTGCAGAAAATGAACTTACAAACACAGTGTATGAAAAGCCATAGCATAAGTAGTTCTACCATTACTCATTCCACTAAGAACTTCTTCTGGACTTCCAGGTTCCACGTCTTCAAAACTAAGTTCTTGACGATTAACTGACGCCAACCAAGTAAATAAGATCCTGAAATAAATGATTGTGTTACAATACTTTTTTTCGGATTACTACACAATTACAAAAATTATTTGACCCAGTATAAGTAGGCTGCAGGGGATTTCCTACACAGTCAGTAGGGAGCGAGAATGCTACAGGCAATGAGATTAGATGGAAAGGTAATAAAGACAGCATGAAGACAGATCGTAGAAACAAGGATGTTCATCTTGCTGGTTATGGCATCACCGAGATGATATGAGCTTGAAGCCATGTGCTGATGGGTAGAGGTTTGACGATCTCTACTGACCCGCCAACCTAAGGATGTAATGGTAGAGGATCAAAACATCTGGTTGAGGTTGGAACCATCTTAAAAGAGGGGCGAAAGAAACCAGAGGGACAGTCAAAACTCATAAATCGAAAATAAACTGACACAACCATGGCTAAAAAAGAAAAAGACAAACAGACAAATAATGGTACACAAACATAGAAAACTAAAGACTAAGTAACCCGAACTCCATCAATCTCAGGTGATCTGGAAGGCTCAGTAAATCCTTCTTCACATGTGGCACCCGTCGGGTTGCTCATGTTATTGCAAATCCGGTAAATAGTCTAATTTGGTAGGTCAAATTAAGTCATCAAAGTACAGGCAGAGAGCGAGAAAGATTCAGCAATGAGTGAAGATAGGCATTCAAATGAATATGACCGCAGAAAAGAAGAATGCAACCATCTGTAAGTAAAAATCAATTACTTTTTTCAGTTTTTTTACAATGATGTAAATTACGTATATTAAATGCGTACTATCAAAGTATAGGACACGAGCACGAGATAAAAATGAATGTCATAAAATAGCTGTTCCTTTGAAAGAATTATATTGTCCAATATGTTTTGATACCGGAAAGCAATCAACACTATTTGATGGGTTTTCGTTTCGTATAAATACAGAGAAAGTATTGCATGATGTTTTATGATGTATCCTTTCTTTACCACTTAAACTGAACTATTCACATTAAATCTCGTATTTAGAGAAATAGTGTGCAGTTTGTACGATACCATAAGCCAAACAAAGTGGAGATTTGAATGCGTAAAACATGATCGAAACCCCCTATAATCAAGCTATGAAACAATAGAGTTTGGTTTGAAAAGTACGACATAAACATCTCTTTCTTTATTTCATTTCTTCATACCCTTTTCCAAACGTTTAAATGTTGAAAATTTAATCCATACCAAAACATAATTATAATTTTGTATGTATGATTTAATTTCCTTCACTTTTTGATTTAAAAAATACATACCTAGCTTTTGTTGTTTCGTCTTCTAGTTTCTTGGAATAGATAAGGTCCCACATTAGTTCTCGGAATGTTGAATATTTCACTTCACATATCTAAAAAGTCATATGTATTTTATTAGTTTGTTACTTGTATAAAAAACAAATAATAAATGATGGATACTTTTAAATGTATTCTACTGCATAGAAAAAAAAATTATTGACATTACTACGCTATTGTATTCCAGTGAATTGTTTAAACTTAAAATTACACATTTAGAGCGAGTAACAATAAATTTTATGAGTACAACGTATTATGATTTGCTGAAAAAAATTATCCTGATCTTTTTTATTTACCTTCCTCACGTGCTTATCCCAGGTATTGTTGTTTTCGAATTTATGATTGGTCGGATGGTTCATTGGAACCGGATCTGGAAGATTGGCGTCGTTCATGTTGACAACTGACAACTGGAATGATGATGGTGGTGATCCAACCCCATTTGGCATACTATTTATTGGTTGCACCTGATTAGAAAAAAACATGCATTTTTCTATTTAGAGGAAGCAGTCAACTTTGAGGTAAGATATTCAGCAATATCATTTAGCTAGTACACTGTATGCGGTATATTCAACTATATAGAAAGACAGACGGACGATTAAAAAAACAGGCAATCAAAAATTATAGATCAGAAAAAAACACCTTAAAAGAACCTCTAAAAAATTCAAACCTAAAAAACGTCGTGTTTTTGATGAGTTGGGTGCGATTTGTTTTATTATCCTTTCATTTTGTATCTGTAACGTCCACATTTTAAAGTTTGGACAAACGATATTGGAAAATTATTTTTTCACAATTCATCATCAATAAATATATAAAAGCATAGACAATGCAAAGGTGTCGTTATTAGTTTGATAGCTAATGAATATTTCTTCTTGGAAATATTTAGTTATATTTTGGCTTTGTTTTACGAAGTTCTTTCAAAACTTTCATATCAAAAATGCCAAATCTGAGGAAAATTTACCATACGCAAATCGTTGGAATACGTATATATGAAAAATTAGACACTCTTCGAAGAAAAATCGAAGTAAATTAACCACAAAATAATCAAAAACGACATACAAAGAGATATGATTTTTAAATTAAGATACGGTATGATTTGTCTATTAAAAACGGATTCATATCGATCATTGGTCTACTGTAACCTTTTTATTTACACTGTTTGTCTATTTTGATTTAAAATGAGATTGCAACATCTAGAAAAGGGGGCGATTAGAGGGATTTCAGCCAAATTCCCGACTGAAATAAATCATTCTTTCCAGGATCTTGAAAAATTATTCAATATTTCCCTAGTGACAATAAAGGTAAATCCCGAATTCCTGCGAAAATTTTTGTCGTATCCCGAAAAAGACCCTCCGCTTTTCTAGAAACATTTCGAACATATAAGATATATCTAAAAGAAATAATAACGTTTTTTGATATTTTATCAGCCATGTTTTGGAAACCTATTTTTATGATACGGATACTAAGCTGGTACTATTATACTACCAATATACTGTGTCCCAGTACTAAAATACCAACGAAAGTATTTCACGTATTGAACGTAAATTTCTACATTCAGCCAACTTACATTTTTGGCTGTCATCTTTTCAAAAGATTCCACATTTTTACTTCCGGGAGAGAGTAGGTATTGCTGCAGTAACTCCTCATTTTCATCATCGTCTCTACGTGTACAAACAATAAAATATTGACATACATGCGTATACACAGTTTCTGGCTGATTAGGAAAACTACCGTAAAATTCCAGTCCATATTCACCTGACATTGGCATTGTTAGGGCAACATAAGCCTTCGTGTCATTGTCTTTTATCTTGATGCACTTCTGAAGTTCTCTCTCGTTCCAGCCATTTCGGATACATCTACAGAAAATATTAACGGGTCTAGTTTTGTTGATTTCGATACAAATAGACTTTTCTGTTGTTGTTATTGTTCCCTTTTTTTGAACCGGATAAAGACACATTCTTTCACTTCTGGTACCTGGTCCCCATGTCCGATCCCAGCAACAAGGCAATGGGTCATCTTCTATACACGTGTGGTCTATTTGGACCCTGTACGAAACCACCTCCTGGAATTTTGTTATCTCCTCTTTACGATCTGTTTTAAGCTGTTTTGCATAGAGTTTTAATAAATACATTCCTTGAGGGGGTGATCTCAAGATGAAATTTGCTCGTCCATTATGAACTTCATGATAAACAAAATTTTTCAAACACTGTCCATCTACCAATTCGCTACCACTATCAAATGTGGTCATTCTGAAAAAGAATTTTGTCGGCTGCGTGATTCCCAGATCCCATTTTACTTGGCCACGTTTCGTTTGTATGGTAGATTTGACGTTTGCCATAAAATTCAACTCGCAAACGTAGAAATGTGGCTTGACGAATGGTAAATTTTCGAATTCTTGCAACGAGATTGCACGATCCACGAGCTGCCATACTGGATCAGAAGACCAATGACTCAGCAACAGTTTCTCTGGATCTGTAAGAAAGTAGAATTCCTCGGAACCTGGATGTGTCTGTAACGATAGAAAATCATTCAATACATTAAAGCAAATTCGTTTTATGAAATGGGGGAAATGGTCGTTAAGACAAAAAAAAACAATGGTCATAGAAATGACAGATGAATCGACGTAGTCTGCCTTCACTGCTGCTCAAACATCAGACCGGTATTTGGAACAATGAAGATCATAAGCGGATCCAAGTGGGACTTTCGGGGCGGTCCCATTTGTGGGAAAGCTTTGGTGATCATATAGGAAATCCTTGAAGTATGGCTGGAGCAGCCCCCTCTTATTGCAGTCAGTGTGCCCCCTTATAAAAGATCTGGATCCACCACTGAAGATACATATTTGAATCAATTTTCTTTGTGCGCAGTGATAAAGTTTTCCATGAATCACGATGATGGCGGGAAATACATTGTCAGGAAAATGTCATTTTGATAACGAAAAATAACTAGTAAACGGAAGTCATTCTTCATCATAGAAGAAAATTGTCAACAATTATGGTAATTTAAATGTGATAAATTAGTACTTTGACTATTACGTAAAAGGTCAATTAAGAATGTAAATGTCGGATTGAATGAACAGGAGTAGCTTTGAAAATAAGTACTCGTAAAAACAAAAGTGACATTCCCGTATTAGAATTTGTTGTTCTAAAGAATCCAACGCATTGATTTACAATTTCTTTACCACATTTGGTATTAAAAGCTTAGACATATTACTTTTGAAAGGCGATGTAACAGTCTTAAACTATGAAACAAAGACGCCATTATTAACCATGTAATTGTTTTTATGGAAATTGATTGTCTCTCCATGCAGTCGGATTCAATGCTCTCGGTTTAATCACTTTTATGACTGCAAGCAATTATAACAGAGAGAGAATGTAACCAATAGTAGACATTCCTTATTTTATATTGCTGGCTTGGGTCATGCGTAACTAAATGGAGAGTTATACGTTTAAATTACAACCATTGGGACGATGTTACTGTTAGTAGAATGTACTTCTCAAAGGTTACCATCAAGATAGACTAGAAGCCAATGTGTCTATACGTGCATGATTGAAATTCTAGTAGTACTTATCAAAGAATACGCATGCTATTATGGGGTTATGTTGCCCCTGAATTTTAAAAATATAATCATATAATGCAAGACTTTCTAAATGGTAATGAAGTATATGTAGAAAGATCACTCATGTTGTATTAATGATAATGTGTCGAAACTGACATATTTGACCTGAATGGCCATTTTAAAAATAGTTTTTAAACGCAATATATATGAATCATGCCCTCGTCAAATAAGATATTTTACACACAACAACATCTTTGTAAAATATGTATTTACATATAACATATATAGCAGCAAAATATCAGTTTAGGTTAAGCCAAGGCTTATATGTAAATATTTATGGCAAGATATCGAAATTGGGTTATTTCAACAATATAACATACATATTTCGGCTCTTTATTAAAGTGTGATGAGAATAATTGTTTTGTTGTAAGACAAGTGATAATACTTATCGCATTAAATTAAGATTTTTGTTCGATTTACCAAATGAAACTCCCTGCATCTCCACAAATAAGTATATGTAAGGTATTTTGAGTTTGTAACATAAAACTCTTATAATTTCAAGATGCGGCTAAAATCGATGGGAAAAAGTTATCATTCCCGACATTTTTACACATGAAAGAATATACTGGCAATGAAAATAGCACTTCAAGTTTTATTACAGAATCTCCTGACCGGGTTTTATAAATATTTACCTTTCGTTTTGCTGCCCATTTCGTGTCGACCGGAAACCAGTTCCCGTCAATACAAACTGCATTCCAGCAATGCTGGTACTTATCGTCATTACAGGAGTCAGCTGGTTTATAGTCTTTCCCTTTTGCTTTACCACAGATAATCTTACAGTTAAGTCCAGCATACCTTTAATTAATAAGTGTAATTCAAGACGAATGAGACGATAAATTAACTAATTATTTATTTTCTTCACGAAACAGTTTTTGTTTTTTTTATTTTTAGTATATATACACTAAGTGTTTATGTTAACTTATAGAAAATAGCCATACATCAAGCCATCCATTGTTTAATTCCAATATTTTTTTTTGTTTACAATTACTTTTTTATCAGTATTAAGAAATAGCACACTGATATATGGTTATAACACAGACAGTATATTTAAAGCCGTAGTTACATCAACCTCATCTGTGTTCTTATGGTGAGTTTACTGTTATCTCAATGACAATCATACCATGACACATTATTTTTCAATGAACGAAAGACTTTACCGTGAACAAATGAAGAAAAACCGAAAAAAAACACATGTATATCTGTAATTATTTTTTAAAAAATATATTTATAGTAACTAAATATGCATTATATACTTACAGGCAAAGAATTTGAAAGATCTGAGCATGCGTAGACTTTCCATTTTTAAACTGTTCAATGATATTTTCTACTGTATTGTTTCCACTGTTAGTATCAAACACCTTTGTTCCGGGATCTCGGTGTACTATCCATTTAAATAATACCCTAAAAATATAAGTTATTGAATATGGTAATCTTCATAACATAATATAGGAATTAAAGATAATACCTAACAATTTACTAAATAATTCAAAACAACGGCCAGAACCCTGGTGGCCAAATGGTATCAGAAGCCAATCTATACACTGAGCTGGTGAGTTACACAACCCACTTGTTGCAGCTGCGCTTGATTCCTCTTTAAGTTGACTAGTATTACCAGTTTTCCAGCCGAAAGTCGGCAATCTCCCCTGGTACTCTGTATTCTTCCAACAAAAAGTGTCGAAAGTGGCGTTTAACACCAACAATAAACAAGCAAACGAAATAAAGGGCTAAATATTCCTTAGTCATTTTTTAACTTGACATTTTTAATGCATAGATTTATCTTGAATTGCAATACATTGTGTTTTGTTTGTTTAATCTTTGTGTAATATTCTAAAATGTAAATAATAAAAAAAAATTACAACAATCTGTAAAAGGCGGTTGATTCGCTTACTAAATATTGTAATAGTTATTAAAGGTAGCAGGATTATAATTTAGTACGCCAGACGCGCGTTTCGTCTACATAAGACTCATCAGTGACTCTCATATCAAAATATTTATAAAGCCAAACAGGTAAAAAGTTGAAGAGCATTAAAGAACCAAAATTCAAAACAATTGTGCCAAATACGGCTAAGGTAATCTATGCCTGGGATAAGAAAATCCTTAGTTTTTCGAAAAATTCAAAATTTTGTACACAGGAAATTTATAAAAATGACCACATTATTGATATTCATGTCAACACCGAAGTGTTGACTCCTGGGCTGGTGATACCCTCGGGGACGAAACGTCCATCAGCAGTGGCATCGACCCAGTGGTGTAAATAGTTATCAAAGGTACCAGGATTATAATTTAGTACGCCAGACGCGCGTTTCGTCTACATAAGACTCATCAGTGACGCTCATATCAAAATATTTATAAAGCCAAACAAGTAAAAAGTTGAAGAGCATTGAAGAACCAAAATTCCAAAACAATTGTGCCAAATACGGCTAAGGTAATCTATGCCTGGGATAAGAAAATCCTTAGTTTTTCGAAAAACACTTTATTAAACCATAGATGTAAAATGGGTATTACATGTCTTACATCTGCGATTAATCTGACTTTAGTTATTATTATGTGTCAAAGATATCCTATATAATTATAAAGAAGTTTTCAAGGTATCGAATTACTATCTATATGTACAATCTTTTTAAATACATGCCATCATTGACAATATCTAGATCACGTTTTATATTAACAGATTGAGTTCTGATTTGGTGGGTGGATGTTAAATTGTAGTTTCATTTACAATTGTTAGACGTCTGAAAGTTTACCTCATCTTCAATTATGCAATGCTATTATTAATATAATGGAAATTTAATGGTGACATGGGTGTTATAAAATGAGTTTATTACGATGTCTTCTCCAAAGTTAATTTATAATAAAGAGGGAAGATTAATTGAACTCTTTGAATCTAAAAATTTGCATTACATTTTTGCACCTGTTGATATCACCAATGAATATCAAAAGAATGTCGCCTAAATCGTGTTATTGGTCTTCACACGGTTTTATTAACTTGCTCAGCTCTTCATAAAATTTCATATTACGGCTGTGTGGCGTCAAATATGTAAACCCTTTGATTTCACAACGACTCAAATACATCACTTTACTCGTCACTGATGAGTCATTTGTAGACGAAAATCGAATCTGGAGCAAATACAAAATTTCAATCCTAGTATCTATGATGAGTTTATTTACCTGACTTTTTCTACTTGTGTTTTTACATGCTTGGAACTGTAAACCAAATGCCAGATAAGTCCTCTAAAAGATCGGTGTCTCTGCTGTGCTACCTGTTAATAAAGAACATACTAGTTTCATACATCTAAAAGATTGGTGTCTAGATACTGTGCTATATGTTAATAAAGAACATACTATATATCTACAAGACGTGTAGCTCTGCTAAACTATCTTTTAATAAAGAAAACACCAGTATTCTAAAAGACCGGCGTCTCTATTGTGCTACCTGTTTATAAAGACAATAGCAGTCTTAAATAATACGAAGATTTCTGCTTAGCTACCTGTTAATTTAAAAAAAATATAACGAATGATAAAAGCACCTGTATTTCTAGTATGATTTATGGTATTGAAGAAACTGTTAGTTTTTATTGCGATTCCGATCCTTTAAAGGAACATTTGTATTTGGAACATTTTTTACGGAATCACAAAGGGAATTACGTAACACAACTAAATGGGAGAAGGCTTTCTAAGTTTAATTAACTTGTGCCTCACCCCCTTTTGCAATTTAAAGCAATACAATGTGTTTAAACTAAAAGTTTTCAATTTAAGTAAAACCAGCATAAACTAAGAGTTCTTCATGTCAAATGGTTTGTTCGAGTCTTACATGTTAAGTGTTCAGTGGCAATTATTTCATGCATAGTCAGGACGAAAACATGTAAGTGTAAGTGAAGGAAGTTCCATGACGAACAGTATGCAGAGTTTGTCAGAAGGCATGTGTGCTATTAAACATACGGAAGAAAACAAAGTGTTGAAGAATGCTGCTGATCAGAGATATATTTAAAAACAATATGTCAGAATCTTTGTAATGTTGTCAAACACCATACAATTTTTCTTCTCCAAATGTTCTTATATCTTTAGATTCGATCGCATGCAATTTTATTGAATGACATTTTTTATAGACACAATTTACAATACATCATCTCCTATCAAGAATATAATCTTTACCATTAGAAATAAAATGAACAGTTACTGTCAACTTGAAAACTTAGTTTAACTACTACATTCTATAATTGTTTGTGAAATTCCAAATCTCTAATTATATAACACAATCGTTTCTTTCAGAAACATATTAAGAAAAAGATATTAAAAACTGATATCGCCTCTTAATGTCTCCACACAATACCATGAAAGAATGATATATGTTTATGAGTCATTCTAGCTGTTGAGTCTTTACTTTCCTATGTTGTGTTTTTTGCAGAGTTACTGTTGTTTCTTTTGTCATGGCATTGTCAGTTTGTTTCCATTTAAAAGTTTTTTCATATCACTATTTATTTGAGCCTCACGAGGAAAATAAATACAAGACAAATTACCAAAGGTAACGACAGTTGTTGATTAAATTTTGAAAAAAGTAAATAATCCTTGGAATGCCTTGGACGATGTTAATATGTTTTTCTTATTTCGGTTTCTCTTGCAAAGCTGTTTGGGGTGTTCAGAGATATAACAACTACAAAGCATTAGCTCGTCCTTTTTACTCGTTATGAAACGACGGGAGCAAAACATTTTGGCTATTTATAAAAGAAAGCAATGTTGATGCATTTATAATTTTGTCGTTTGATCCTGGTATAGCTTATATTTTTTTTGTTTGATCATTGAATGGGTTATGCCTAATTGAAAACCAAGGACAATGAGGTTGTTTATTTCAAAAGTGCTGTTGTTAATCACAAACAAATAACGTTGTCTGATGATGGGTTTTGTAATTAGTAAATATCAGACAGTTTACTTGTGGTATTATTGAACATGTTATACAAATAAAAGAGAAAATTATTAGCATCTGTAAAAGCATCACTGTTTACGTGCAATCTTTGTTCTTATTCTCCAAGGAACGGGACTAATCAGACGGAAAACATACCATTTGCCGAGATTGCATTCACGGTTCTGCGTCATCATTTCACATGAAAATAAACTTGATTTAAGCATCTTTTAAAAGTGTTTGATAGCTAATGCAATTCTAGTACAATGTAAGAGTATTTCTAACATTGAATTAGTTGCCAAATACTTCTAAAACTTCGTGAAATACATAATACCGACGAGAAATTTAGATAAAATTACAGAAAACATAGAATTTACAATATGCCTTTGTTATCTTAGAAACAAATTATTAAGTCTTATGAATTTTCTAAAATATCCTGGCCTCCCTTCCCTTGTTGACAGTTTTCATTTTGCATTCGCCATAACTAGATTTACCCTATCGGTCTTACGCCCCCTCGCCCGGGTATATTCAATACTTGTGTATGTATTAATAAAAGAAACAACAAATAATAAAAAAAAAAAAAACATTATACATAAACAAGGCATAAAGATGAATTTAAAGTTAAGATCATGTTTGCATTTAAAGAAACAATATAATTTTTTTCACGTTAACATGTTTAATTAAATGTATGAAATAAATAGTAATTGTATCTAATTCTTACAAAGAAGCGTTATTATGCGTTTCCCTCGGTTTTAGTTTGTTACCCCGATTTTGTTTTTTGTCCATGGATTTATGAGTTTTGAACAGCGGTATACTACTGTGTCCTGTATTGCAATAAAATGTATTTGTATCTATTTCTTACAAGAAGTGTTAACATCTAAATGTATCATTAAAAAGTTCAAATTTGGGCCATTAAACCAGATTAAGACAAGATAGTCCATGAATATATATGACTATTACAATACAAAGGCAACGATAATGTTTCAATTTTATGACAGAAAACTAGACGCAATTACTATTTAATTTCAAATTTATTACTTTGAAACAACTTTTTATCACTTTACAACTCACCTTAATTGCATGGTCATCAATAGCCTTGAACTTTTTAATATCCATAAAAATGTCATGTTTTTGTAACCTTGGTTTCCGTGGAGGTGGTGCCACCTTCTGTTCAGTTATAATATCCGCTAAGTCAAAATCCGTTGGAATCTTCATGATTCTATTGTGTTTCTGTGTCGTCAAATAACTCCGTAGAAATTGCCACTCGTAAATCAAAACTATAGAAGGCTATCCGCTTCCATTATTTCCCATCAATATAACCCTGTAATGATACACCGATTTAATTTGCATATGTCATTATACAACAGTAAATAATGTGGAGGAAATTCTGTTTTACACTGCTACAGTCTGTCTAAAATGAGAATTTACTGAAATAAAGATAAGTACATAGCAAACCTTGTGAGAAGGTTCGTTACCTCTTTACGGCAATGTACTGGTACTTGCTTTCTATTATACTCACTCAATGAAAACACGTGTACAGTATTTCCTAATCATTTTCATTTCTATCAAGAAGAATAAAAAGTTGTGAATGCGCTGGTTGAAATAAAACTACATGTGAACGTGTTGTAACAAAACAATCATATCTGTTTTACGAGGGTAAAGTCTGTACATCACAAGTTTGCTCCAAGTTTGCATGCCGGTAATCATGGGAATTCCAATCAATTGTCAACATTGTGTGTAAAAAAATAATTAACAGAGCTTAGATATGACAGAAAAATTAATTTGGATTTATCACAATAGCCAACGCAAACTATATAAAAATGAAATTAAACCAGTTTTAGTTAATAACTTTTCTCCCATCATTTTATGTAATTTAATATATTTGCATTTTCGTCTGACATATAAAATAGAATTTTGTGCAAATAAAAATTTCTGAATATAATAGGGATTCAAGGCAAATATATTGACTTTTTTTTTTATCTTTATTGGGTTCATGTCATTTAAAGGGACAGAATCTCATATTATTCTATCAAAATACCGGTAGTATAATATAGAATGCAAGAAAGAAAGTCTGTTTAATCAGATTGAAACATTAGTAGCTGGGTTCGTACTTTTATGAACAATACATATTGTAACAATGAACCCAAAAGAACGATCGACAAGAACAAACCTGGCCATGACAAAAATAACTAAACTACGAACGAAAACTGAATAAATAGGATATTGCTTGACAGATAAATTGTTTATAAACATTTTTTACTGATGTTGATTATTCGTCATGAGAGTTTCGATTAATGGACTGAAAATGTATTATATAATGTTTAGATGAGACATGTATTATACATATATACAACTCGTCTTAACATCAACCCAACAATGTTAGATCTATAAGTTTACTTTCGCAACTTTTTTGTTCTTCCCTCGCCGGGATTCGAACCCATGCTACTGAGATATCGTGACACCAAATCGCCTGCACTGTAACCGGTGCGATAGACAACACGACCACCTTATATTCCTTTGAAAATAATCTCAATTACTTAAAGTTATCAAAATAAGGAATACTCAAAGAAGCATATATTTGTTGAAGATCCCGATGCAGATATACATCTGTCAGTTCGGGAATGAAAAAATCGTCAACAGATTTCAAATGAAACATCACATATATAACTTACCGCAGTAGAGAAAAAGACACATTGTCCACTTTAGTTGTACCGATATCACATTAAAAAAATAAGCAAACAAAACAAATAAACTTCTGTTTGTAAGGAGAATAAAGGATGTTTATAGTATAAACATCATGATTGCTCATTAGAAAAACAATGAAAGGAACTTTATCGAGAATTCATGGTGAAATAGTTTTACTTCCTAAATTGCACGGATCTGAATCACATGGAATTGTCTTCAGGACGAATAGATAGGAGAAATAAGAGTACATGCCATTAATATATCGCCTGATTTAATAATGATATCTGTTGTTTTCCTTGTTGAAAGTTATTTTAGTATTACAGTATGCAACTTTTAAATGGTCCGAAACTTAAAAAGGGGGATGCAAGTCTGATTGCAAAGTAGGGGTTGAAGACAAATAACTTCAGTTTTTTATAATTTTTTTACGGATTCAGCTATTATTTATTAGTAGTAGTATTTTCCTAGTAGGCAAACATTTGTCGTATGTGACTCATTTGCCAACATTACAAACGGAATTCAAACCGGAGTATCTGAACATTTTGTACTATATATTTTCAAAAGATAGATAACCAATTCGAATAATATTACTTCTTAATCTTAGAATTATCTATGATACTGAAAAGTGAATAATGATAATGCAAATTCCATTCAAAACGAAGTATCTGAGTGATTGAAACATACATTATTAGTGACGAACATGTGATACAATACAGTTGTCTGAAAAGTTGGTAAATCTATATGCGATTCTTAAATATTTGATACGAGAGAAAATGTTACTTTGTTAATAAAAAATGTATACATGTATACAAAACTCACACTTGACTGAAACTGGTATATTCCAACGAAAACGTCATAAATCCTAAACATTATTCGAAGCACCTAGTAAGTTATCTAATGCAGCGTATGTTGGATACCATTCATAATTGTAAATAATAACATATTTTTCTTTTCATCTCTAAATTATTTGTGTTTATCACATTTGAGATGACTGAGCTAATAGCACCTTTGTATTTTCAGGGTAAACGGATTGTTCTGTAGACTTCAAACTAGTTGTTTATTTATTATTATTTCGTATTAGCGTAATTCAAACCATAGCTCAAATTAGAGAAGCTTCATTTATCAATTAGTGTTTGACGAGATGATGGTATGTCGAGTCAGTGAAGACTAGTAAATACAGGAATTATGTGCACGTGATAACTTGATAGTCGTCATTTCGGTAATTTATGTTTGAAACTTATTCTTGAGAATTTAGTGTGAATATCGTTGAAGACTGAATGTCTCAACCATCTTTGCTGTTATTTTTTTTGGTAAGCTTGACTTGTTCAGCAGCTTAACTTATTTCGTTCATGCAAAGTTCTGAACCCTTGTCCGAATTTTGCATAACTTGTGTCCTGTATGGCTTTTTCCAATGTTTGGATTAGATTTTTAATGTTAATGGGCGTTTACTCCATATTTAATGCATATCTGTTATGTTTTTTGTTTGTGGTTGCAGTTCGAATCTGTAATCAGTATATAATAAGGTTGGCTTGACATCAGAAAGTAAATTAACAAAATAAATAAAGTTGTCAGCATGCTGCTTTAGCATTGTGTTTTCTGATAGGTGAGATCAGTATCGTCTATAACAGTTACAGCTAACAATACCGATTTTATTGCACCAGCTGCACATATCAACAGGTATTGTCTCTTCGGTGTACTTGAGTGATGCCAAACTAATATTTGAAATTCAAAATGTAATCCAAACATTTAAAAAGCCAAAAAGGACACAAGTTATGGTAAATTCGGACAAGGATTCAGAACTTTGCATGAGAGAAATATACTGCATGGATATACTGGACTGATTATACTCTCAGGGATTCACAATCTAAATGGAAGAAATCGACCCAGTGATAATACTAACATTTAAGCTACCAATGTTAATGCACCATATGTGCACCTTGAAAACTAATGTCTCCTCAGTAATGCTCATGTTATCATTATATTATTCCATGCAGGCCTAACGAGTGAGAGTTGGAAAAACATCAATCCCACATTGCAATGCTACATGAATCTTCTCCATTCAAATCCCAACCGATTTGGTAGTTATATAATAGAATACGCGGATGAACAAATAAGTAATTCCTGTCGTAAGGATTATGAAACTTGGAAGAATCATGTAGATGGTTCGTTCATATGCTTATTATGAGCTAATACTAGTTGTTTGAGAGGAATATTCGCAATACTATTTTTTTTTAAACAGCGGTCGCATTCTTTCTTTCTAATTTTTACGGTAATAATTTTTCTAAACCGAGTTATCTATTCCTCTTCCTTGTGTTTCTTGTCAACATTAATTGATCAGTATCTTTAATGTGTGCTTCGTGCACTAATTATTAAATAATGTTCTAATGTACTTGTTCAATTCGTAGTGGAGCATACTGACATGACTGATGTCAGTAAATTTGTCTAATATTTAAGAAAGCTGCTCGGGTTGGCAAAACAAAGTCTACTCGGGGTTACGTTAGTTGGCTTCTAATCTTAAAACTTGCACTGATGACTTCAAAAAGTAAGTATACCAAAAATGTCAATGAGCACACTGCCAAACAGATATCCCATTGATCTTGTAATCTCAATGGTTCTTCCAGACATTTTCAAGGTGAAACAAGGGCAAAAGACAACATTATATTATGCGTTGTTAATTTATATTTATTTGCATTTTATTTCTAGCAATTATGTTCGTTTCTACAGAACACATGAAGAGTATAATTAGCTCATTATTGGTTAGTTAGACAACACTCTTCCTGATAACGAGGGGCACCTGTGCTAAATTACGACGAAAATTAGGAACTTCAGTACAAGTTATACTTGTTCTTGCATGTAAATAGCTGAAATATTGGTACACTACAAATATTATGTCACCGTTGTTTGATTCGGATATTGACAGCACTCTAAAACCCAAGGTTTATAATATTGTAAAATAATGAAGCAAGAGTGCAAACACTAAAATATTTCCCTTACAGATCATGATAGAATGTATGTTGAAAATCTTTAAGATCAAGGTCTTACTACAAATATTAAATCAACATTAAATTATCATTGATCCATGAAAATTATACAAGGTCGATAAACCCTACCACCTTACAACTTTTACATACACCAAATTTTGTGGACATATTGCTAGTAGTTCAAGAGAAACGAACGCAACCACTAAAATTGGACATTGGTCAATTAACCATGAAAATTAAAACAAGGTCAGTCAATTCCTGTCAAACGATCATGTACAACTTACAACCATCCTAACAACCTATATTGTTCATAGAATCTCAATATCTCGCATTCTGTGATTTCTGGTCTAGGGCGAGACAAAAGAGAGGTAAAAAAAAAACCAAAGGTAATGTATTGGTTTGGTTCCGATATTCAGCAAATCAAATATTGCCTACAAGATGCGAAGTTCAATAAAAGGCTTGTTATAATCTAAATTATCTAGCTTTCTGTGATTTCTAATCGAAAGATGAGACAAAATGTAGAAGGCCAAGCACGAAGGTGGTGTATTGGTTTGATTACTAGTTCAACAAATCAAATATAGGCTAAAGTAATATCAAGATACGAAGATAATTAAAAGGAGTGGCTATTCGTCCGGTTAGCCGGACCAATAGTTAAAAATCTCTATTTGTTAAAAGATTTGTATTAACAAAAAAAATACCTGTGTGTGTTGGGGGGGGGGGGGGGGGGTCTGTTGTCTGCTCGTGACATTATATCATCAGGAAGATTATTTTTTTTAACAACAGATAAACATTGTAGGACTGCTCATAGAGGAATTTAGATTAAACCGTCTTTTCACAGTTACCTATCCATGTAATCTGCAATTTTACGGAACATTAGGAGTTGAAAAGAACATGATAATCTCAACAACTGTTATTAAAATATGACAGGTAACAAATCATTATGTAATGCCAGGGTCTTCTTAAGTGATTTTTTGTGTGGTATAATTTACCAAATGTTTTGTTCAATTTTTTTTTACTGTAGTCTCTTTAACAGCCATATTCAATAAATCATTACAGATCGTTTTATAATACCAAGGTCTTCTTCAGAAAAGAGAGGTTTTTGCGATATTATTATTCAAAATGTTTTGTGCATTTCTGTTTTACTGTTGTTCTCTTTAAAACGTGTATTTAATAATGAATGGGATCCTTTGACCAAAGAAAAGAAATGCCAGATCTGACAGGTATGATATAACAGTAATATACATTCGACATTTTTTACAGATCTCTTTATCTCACAGATTGCTGAGGAATTAGTTAATAATCTTTGTTCAAACACCGCCATTTATCATTGACGTCAACTAAAAGGTTTAAGGCGGTAGACTCGACTCTCTCAACATGCATGCAGTGTTGAAAGTAAGCCAAGCTGAATACAGTCATGTTAATGTTAAAATATCCAGGGTTTTTATGAAGTTTTTTCGTTTTAAAATTGTTGTATTTGTACATGTATATCCTTATAATCCACCAAACATGTGTTCAGATTTATACAAGTTAACGTTTGTGTTCATCTATATAGTCACGTCAGTCTCGTTGTACCGCAACAAATAAAATCCACGAGATCACGTTATAAAGACGCAAAACATAAAATGATCAAGAAGACTACTATCTGAAACTCTTTTTCTTTTTGAATGGATGTCTTTCTAAATCATCTTAATTGATACATATGGGAAGATATTATATGTTACACGTTTGTTAAAAAGGCATATATATTATAAATAAGGATAAAACAATAATTTGGCGAGAATACTGTACCATGTATCAAAAGACAACAACCTTTTAACGTTTTGCTTGTCAAAAGTTCAAAAAGTCATGAAAACGAGCCTAAAAGCACCGTCATTAGTATTAATGAGTAACTAGGATCTTTATTATCAATAATAAGTTTAACCATGTCTATTTACCATGTTTATAAACTCCCCCAAAAAATGACCTTTAAAACAGGCCATTTTTATAGACTCATCACACACAAATATTGCCCTGCAACAAGCCATGTTTATGGACTCCCAAAAAAGGGTTGTTTTAAGGGTTCTTTAGCATTAACACATGTATATGAATAGTTGTACTCTCTCAACACGTGGATTAAACATCTCATTTCGACCGGTTGTTACTGCGTATTTATACATCCGGCATGCCAAACGGACGATCCTTGAGCAAGGTTTTTACTTCCGGATGGCAAAAGTTCAGATTGTCATCTCGATGGTCATATTTCTTTACGTGGGATAAAACATGTGTATCAAATGGATATATTTGGATTTTTAAAAAAAATTATTTCTCGTAATAAATCGTACTTTATCTTAAAAATAATAATTAAAACTTTAATATTTAAACATAGATGAATGTATATCATTTTCCAAATTGAAATATATACTAGTATATAATATACAACATCAAACTTGTATATATATATGTTGATATAGTGATATAATTTAAAGGTAACCTTACCAGGGTAGCCACTCATCAATGTGTTCCTTTATAACCGTGCTTTCCACAGTAAATAAATATTATTATACCGTGTCTTCAATTTAAATCAAATTTTAAAAGGAAAGGCTCAATAAATAGATTTAGTTTCAATCTTTGACGCATGACTGTACTGACGAAAAAATCTTTATTTATAATTTCACTGATTTTACAGAGTGTCTTTTGTATTGGGTCGGTTTATAAACGTCGAGTGGAAACACCCACGGATAGGACTTATATTAGCGTTAAATGTCAAAAGTGTATATGAGTATGGGTTATTTCAGGTAAAATATTAGTTACATCTGCTTGTATATACTAAAAACAGGGGCATTGGCCTTGCTTCGGTCCATTTGTAGTATATATAGGGCTAACCACCCGATACATTAGTTTCCACATGGGTCTCGTTTGATCTACGTTTTTGGTTATATATCGTCTATGATTTGTAATATTTACCGCTTGTCATGAATAACCAATACTTATTTTTTAGAAAATAATGGCCTTGAATGTTTCAACTTTATCAAACAGGGCACAATTTAGTTTAGATAAAAAAAAAATATAATAGTACTTTGGGAGTGTTGTAAAATAAGATGATATTGTGCAATTTTTGGACATTAAAGCTTACTAGTGTATAAAATTTGATAACAAAATTAAAAAAAATTCTAACATTGATCCTGAGAAATAACAACTTTCTCGGTCAGGGATGACAGTCAAAGTTAATTATGCTTGAAACTGTTATAAATTATGCAAAATTCAGTGAACCAGAAATGACAACATTAACAATGGATAATTAAGGAGTCATAACTTCGTAATTTATAATGTGTGGTGCCAAAAATAACATATGTTGTATAAATATAGTACTACTTACTACACATGCATAGGGAAAAGTGTAGTATTAAAATACCTAAAAATCTAGGGATCGATTAAAATCCTAAGCGAACATAATCCTTTATGACATTTTAGTATGCTAACTGTTCAAACTATTCTACAAATACCATGAATGCTATAATATATCTTTATTTAGTTACAGTGGCATATGTATATATAATCAAAAGTCCATTTCTAGTAATGTAATGGAATGCTGATATAATATAATAACTAAAGTTACATATGTTGAGAGAGTTTGCAAAGCATAGGAACGTTTCTGTTCGTTTTAATGAATATGTAATATAAAAACCGTACAATATATTTATCAAAGCAAAATAAGGTTCTTGTCAAAAAGCAGGAACAATTTAGGAACTGAAAAACGGCAAGTCAACATAGTGAAAAACTGCCGCAGTCAACAAAAAGAATAGTGTCAAGTCAAAATAGGGAAAAACAGCACATCAGCAAAATGAAGAAAACAAACTGCAAATCATCAATGCGAAAAACGACAAGTCAACAAAATTAAGTCGAATGTTAACTTTTTATACCCAGGGCCTAAACGAGAGGCCAATCCAAACAGATCTCAACTGTGCGATAAGGCAGCGGGAGTTTCCATGAAACGGCAAATCTACATAGTGAAAACGGCAAGTCAACAAAGTGAAAAAAAAAGGCAAGTCAACAAAGTAAAAATATATATATATACAAAGTAAAAAACAGAAAGTCACAAAATCAAAAACGGCAAATCAAAAAATTAAAAAACCGGCATGTCAACAAAGTTAAAAACGGCAAGTCAACTAAATGAAAATCAGAAGGTCGACTAAGTGAAACACAGTAAGTCAAAGGGGTCAAAGGGATTTTTAATAACGATTGTTTTGAAACGCCACTATGACTACCATAACTATATCATGACGGTCAGTTTTCCCTGAGAATGTTACAATCTAATTTAAAGGCTAATATAAAACCAAGGCGGGTCAAAATTTTGATATGTGTCACAATTTTTATTCATAAAACATAAATGTCCTATTAAGTGCAAATTTAAAAAAAATATTCCATGAAGTCTTAAACACTTATTAAATTAAGTAATAAATATACAAAGAGGCAAACATGAATGACAAATGATTGCATGCACTAACACACCATAAAAGATTAAATATACACCTACTTGTGCAACAGGTCGCATAATATATTGTGCACATTTTTCTACATTGCATATCTATTGTTATATACAAAAATACACAAAGACGTTGTTGATTAATTAGTCTTTTTCTGCTTTATCTTATTATACAATTTTGATAAATATATTCAAAAATATTTCATATATGTTTGATCAGCTATGCAGTAAGTAATGTTTTATCAATGATGACCTTTAATTGAATTTAAATTAGTGTACCCTAGGCAGTACATACATACAAAATAATCGCAGGTGATATCGCTCACATGTGTATATAAAGGTACAAAATTTCAGTTCATATTTTGATCTGATAGTAAAATAATATTTATATAAGGTTTATGATCGAAATATGAGTAGCCGTCAAGGTTAATTTAACAATCATAAAATGTAATATTAAATAAATTCCCTTGTCATATTTAAACTATATACACTTACATATCCATGAGCATTATAACTTCTCACTGGACGTTAAGCAAAAACAATCAAGCTATTAATATCATTTTGATTAAACGAGGATCAAAGCAAATCTTAAAGCAATTTCATTATTTTGAAAATTAAAACCTTATTGCATCCATAAAGTTGTCAAGTTTATAAGAATTCTTCTTCCTGTTTGACGACCCCAATAAATCGTATAATTATTCTGATCTATTCTGCTATGTTATGCATATACATGTACATGAAGTATAAACTAATAATAAATATTAACTGTTCTTTCAAGTTTAACAGATGATATTTTGAACATTTCTGATCATTTCTTTTTGTCTATTTTGAATATCAGCCGGTTTTATAGTGATTTGAAAAGACAAATAAATAAATAAATAAACAAAAACAACTTTCTAACCTATAAAACATTTTTAAAAATATACATTGATAAAACTTTACCTGAATTTCGTTCGTTTATTTCTGATGACAGTTTTAACAAGGTGATGTGTCAAGACTTTACATCCATGTGTTTATCGGTATCCGCCCGGGAACAAATTAATTTCACGAAAACACAGTACTTATCAGAGTTCACCAATTATAATAAACAAGAGATATATGAGCGTTACAAATCAGTAGGTACGTTGCAGCTGCACCAACTAGCGTCTCCACTGAACTAGAAAACATATTTACACACTATATGAGAGATTTATGAACCTGAATATCGACAATAAATTTTACTGTTTACAAAGTACTTGTAGTCCAGTTAAAACTATTTACATAAGTTATGTCCCCTACTTGTATCGACAGATGGTGACCTGTCTTTAACTGTCGTTATCTCAATATGTCATTGAAATTAGGGTTGTACCAGTCGCAAGTATCAATATTGGAGATATATAAATCATGTGATATACCGCTATAAAGATACACAATCCACATAACTAGGGTGATTTATTGTACAGCAGCATAATTATATAAAAGATCTTTATGTTTTAATAACTTTAAATTTAACAAGTCTACTTTTGTTTTTGTTTGTCTGAGTTGTACTTCACGAATGAAAGGCTCTGTGTTTTACTGATACGAAGTGTGAGAATAAAACATATATTTTTATATAAAGACTTCAATATAACTGTTTATGAACATATAATTTAGGAAAGTAATAGTTCATTAACAGATTGCCGGGACTGTAAATTCAGAATAAAGAGTATGACACTATAAACGATAGAAGTGAAAATTCCGTACAATCATGAATACTCCTTAAATATATATACACAATTTTCGGAAAATGTATGTGATTTTAGATGCAGTACAAAAGCAAGGTTCGCCGAGCTAATCTATCGCTTCATAGCTAGTACATTTTTTTCATATTTCCCCAACATTTTACAAATCAAAATTAAAAGTAAGAGTCTTGCAATGTAACAATAGCGCTGTTATCTTTACTGTTTGAATTCCAAATTGCTGTATGATTTTTTTTTTAAAGAAATCTAGGATTAATTTTTAAAATTTCCAGTACAAAATGTAACCCTGGATCGCGTAGACTCAGATGACCGAAAAACATGAACTATTACGTAAACAGTAATGTCAACATTACCGCTCGCTCAAACAGGAAAACAGGAGACTTAGTACATGTAAAAATAAAGCAAACAGTCATGTGTATACCTTTCCTTTATAAAAAGGTTGGCAGAATGTGTTACCTTCAAGACAAGAATGGAACAAACGAATACATAGAAATGCACGAATGAAGTCGTTATTCTATACCCCAGTATCAATTCTTAAGGTACGTTTTAAATACTAGCCGACTTATGAGATAACAGTATTGTATGTTATACTTTTGTGGGCATCGTGGTCCTGCCTCTATTTTATAGGCTATTTTCACTGCCTCCCCCGCCCTTTCGGTGCCTTACATTCTTAAACGCAGACAATGCAATCATTAACAAGCAGAAACAAGTGTTGGCTGTTTAAGTCAGACTTGTCAAAATTGGGAATTACGGGTTATAGTATATTGATTTACTACCATGCTTTAGTCTGCTGTAGACACGTAAGAATGTATGTAGAAAGTCTGAGGAAGTTATGTAATGCGAGAAAAAGATAAATGTTTCTGTTTGATGGTAAATGTAATTAATGGAGAAGATTGTCGAACCTTGTTGAAAAAAAAGTTCTATCATAAACCTGGGAACAGTATATATACATGTCAATATAAATGTTCCTGTATAAACCTTACAAATATATTTGAACTAATCATAAAGACTACCTTTGAACAATTTAAAATGAAATAATTCATATTGATGAAAGCTGCCGAGTGATGTATGTACATGTATATGCAATCCTAGCGTAGTATTCTCAATCACTCTATCACACTCAGTATTTGTATTGTACGGTTAATTTATAAACAATAAGTAAAATAATAATACTACAAGTACTTACTAGTATAAGAAACTTGATCGTGATTTGTCTTTAAAACTTTTTTTCAACTGGATCAAATCGCTAGATACACCATGAAAGTATTATATTTACTTCAATGGATACATAAAGTGGTTATACTGGGACGAAACTCGAGTGAAAGAAAATCCAATTAGGAACATATATCACTACCAGTTATCCATCATATGATTACTTTGATCAAATAAAGAGACATTTTATATTTACATATGTTTACATTCCATTAAAAACGACATATGATACACTACAACATGAACGAAACACCGATATAATATATCTATGAGGAACATATTAATAATTCGTTATGATTATACAACAATAAAAAAGTAATCAGTCTCGATACATTTACACGCAGTAATTGCACATTTGATGAAAACTCTTACCTACACAAGTGTCAACAGACAAACAAATGTGTCTGTATGATTGATAGGTAGATCTGTTAGAAACGGGTTAAACACATGTACATGTCAAGTTACGGGCTATATAATGCGTGTTTATACTACAGAAACATTTGAACCCGGTATTTCCTTTCGTCTGAATCAATGTGACTGTTCCTTGAACAGTGAAGGTTATTGACCAAGTGTTTATATTGTGATTTTTTTTATTTCAGTAAGAAGATTTGAATAACGAAATTTGAACATATGGCTAGAATCCTCTTATGCTTAACTTATTATAAGAGATCAGTATTTTACGCTTCCATTTTACATTTGCTTAAGTCGGACCTGAAAAACCGTACATGTACCCCAGTAAGGGATCATGGGTCCCCTCACGGTCCCACCCCTTTAATCCGCCTATGACACACTAACAATAGAAATGTTAATCCTATTCTCCATGCATAGGTATTTTTGTAATTGTATATAATTCACATACACCACTTAAAGGTTCGTTGTTATCCGTTGATATCTTTATCTATCAACAGTCGATGTATATCGGTAGATAAAATAACAGATTAAGTCAAAGTATATGGCAAATACATTAATGTTTGATTTGTAAAGTTAATTAAACGGAAAGTGCCTCTCAGGTGGTAGTTATAACAGAAGGTCGTATAGGTCAAATACTGCTCTTCCACTTAAAGTTTTCAAATGAAGAATAATACCAGTAATTGCAAATTAAACAGAATTTACAGATACATGATGATTGTGTCTAGCTCAAAATAAACACTAAATAAGGCCGTTAGTTTTCTCGTTTGAATTGTTTTGCATTGTCATTTCGGGGCCTTTTAAAGATGCAGTATGGGCTTTGCTCATTGTTGAAGGCAGTACAGTGACATACAGTTGTTAATTTCTGTGTCATTTTGTCTCTTGTGGAGAGTTGTCTTATTAGCAATCATACCACGTCTTCTTTATTTATATATACTACATGTATATGTATTTGTACAATAAATTCTTCCTCGTCCAGTGACGACATAGATACAATCTTCATAGTACATATCCTCTCAATATTGTATGTTGTCATCACCCTATGAATAATTTAGATTGAAAGTTATCATCAAACTGCATTTACATTATGGTATATCTGTTAAATATCTAAATTGTTAAAGAGTAGATGAAATAAGTGCACATCTCTCAGCCATATGTCGATCATATCAAAGAAGAAATATTTTCTTTGACTATCATAAGTACAGCTGTGATGCATATATAAGAAGTTCCAATAATAACTAATCTAAGTGCATATTTTAAGGAGCTACGTAAATGACATTCAAAACTATTTGTCCGCCTATTTGTTATTCATGTAAGCGAGGAAGGAAATATCTACCGCATAGGGTTCCAATGCAAAGATAAATATAAAGATACATGCTATAAGATTTTTTAGACATGTCAAGACAAACGGTATTTAAAAACTCTTATAAATATCTAATCATGCCTATGCCCCGGGACTACGATGTAGGAACCACCGATCTAGCATCCATTTGATATGAGAGAATTAGCCCAGTATAAAGTATTAAATCAGGGCTTTTTATGGGAACATAAAGTAGTTGAGGTTTGTGTAACGTCGATCTATGACTCATTAAAGGCAATGTAAGAGGCTGGGCTCTGTACATTTTAAATAAGGCTTTATATAGGATTCTAAAATAGATGCTGCTCTAGTTTGAGGACCGCATACAGGAGACGTGGCACTGTATATCTAATCTAAGCAAGATTGAGGACAATCGATTTATGCTTCACTATAAACCAACCCAAAAGGGAAGGCCCTGTAAATATCCAATCAAGGTTTAACCATATTATAGACCGAACCTGCATAGTTAAGATAATTCAGGTCAGTTATATATGTTATGTATCATGTGTGTCACAGTTTACTACAGTTTTTTATTTTTCAGATGAATGAACGATTGTTGCATTTAAACGTAGTATCATATCGACTTCAGATACTTACTAGAAAATATTTCTCAATCAAAAGAAGAGAAAATTGAACCAGATAGGTCAAAAGTTTATACTATAGTGTTATTAACTGGCTGTTTCTGTATTGGCACTGGTATAGATTCAAGGTTTGCTTTTTTGGCCTCGAGACCCGTAGGGTCGAGGTCCAGTTCAGCTGACCGAGAATCTATACCAGTGCCAATACAGAAACAGCCAGTTCATAACACTTTTATTAAATGAGTATAAGAGAATTAAAAACCGGAAGTGAACGTCCCGTATTAGCCCTTGGGCCAATACAGCTTTTTTTCCCGCTTTTTTCTGTATTGGCCCTGTTTTTTCCGTTTCAAAACTTTAAGACGATACAAAACATTGCACATCATTTAACCTGTTTATTTTATGACTTTAATTTAAAAAATATTATACAAATGTTTTTATGCATAACGATACTTCCAAAGTTAAGTAATGGCGTAAGAAAATTGAAAACCGGAAGTGAACGTCCTGTATTAGCCCTAGGGCTAATATGGCTTTTTCCCGCTTTTTTCTGTTTTGGCCCTGTTTTTTTCCGTATTGGCCCTGTTCGAAGAACAATATTAAATCTTGATTTATATCGACAGTGGAACGTTTTTAGTATTGCACATGCTGATTTGTCCGTATTAGGGCTTATTTGCTCATATCATTTAATAAAACTGTGTATAAGATCACGAACCAAACAACTCATTTTCTTAAGGTTGTTATTGATATGTTTTTCGGTCATATGAATATATTTGGTAGGAATCAATTGAAGATAGAAGCATTTCGCCTCTTGGAAAATATTATATATATCGGAAACTCCTGCACTGTTAAAAGAATGACTGCATTCAAAAACTTTGATAATGGAGCATATTGAAAAACCTTGAAATTAAAAAGTAAGAGTAGGCAGTTGTCTTATCTACTTAATTTATAATAACAGCCCTGTCAGTACTAAAATTGTTAAAAAAACCAACATCACAAAACGTCATAAATATTATATTTTTTATCAGTTTAATGCATTTCTCAATAAAGAAATGATTTTCTACAAATATTATGAAATGTTTTCATAAAATTCTACTTACTGGAATCGATTCTAAAGAAAGTTATTCCTGATGATTTCTATCGAATCTGTCCTGACAAAACTATCCTTACTTGAATCAGTCCAGATGAAAGCTGGTGATACGTTTGTTCGAGTCATTCGTGACGAAGGCTGGTATTAACCTTTATTGTTATAGGGATAAGTAACTTTATCTGTATACTGATGTAATTTAGCTACTGATCGCTGATATGTAAGTAAACAAATAGGTAATGGGGTTTTGACTTGACCTATACAATGTTGTTTTTATCTGAATATCTGTATCTCTCAATAGAACTGAGTTAAATGAAAGATTGATTACCTAGTTATCAACACCACTCTCTTTAATTGAACGTATAATATTATACCAATAAATTCGGATACTCGTCACTGGGCATCTCCAGGATTGGGTGTTTGAATGACCCCAATCAAATATGAGGAAAAGTTTTTAAAGCAAGCCAGACAATACAACGAGTTGCGAACCGCGATCGATAAATAAGCTTTTATGCCGTTCACAGCTTTTAAACTTTGTTGTGAAAATTTGGGGTACTTATCTGGTCCTAAAATGAACTTGACAACGTCAATTAAAAATGCAGCCTGATGTTACGATGGTTTTTTTTAGGTTGATTTTTTCCCCATGATATTCAATATCCACTACATATATATAGATGAATAAGCGGACCTTTGTAATTTGTAGTTGAAAGAGTTTTTTGGTGTTTTGTTAATTTAATTTTTACCACTGATTTAAGATAAACCGAGCAAATAGTAAAGGAAAACCCCATTTATCTAGGTTCTTGATTCATATTAAAATAACATTTAAATCGATTGTGAGTAATATAGTCGTCGGAGTTATCTGCCCTTAATAGTGTACGTTTTTCATGATTTACATATTCGATTTTAACAATATAACAACAAAATTTTGTCCAGATATAAAACTTATATTTTCTTTGAATTTTGTCATTCGCAGGAAGAAATTCATTCATTTTTTTCACAGCAAGAACATTGCATTGTATTGCAGGCTGTCCTCGTTAATATTACATGTAGCTTTTATACTAGTAATGTCTTAATTAATAAATATCGGGTTTTTTTTTAGTGTTGTCGGTTTGACATATTTCCTTACACTGAGCAGATAAAACCTATCAGGAAATAATTAAATGAAACAAGACACATGACAGCCAAAAAGACCAAGTACTATTGCTATCTGTCCAATAACATTTGGTTTGAACAAGAAATATTCATTATAAATAGGAAGATGTGGTGTGAGTGCCAATGAGACAAATATTTGTCCTATAAGAAAAACACATGTACCTGACTGATTTTCAAACACCCTCACCTTACCTGACTGATCTCTCAACACATTTACATGACTGATTTCCAAACACACGTACCTGACTGATTTCCAAACACACGTACCTGACTGATTTCCAATCACCCTCATCTTACCTGACTGATTTTCAAACACCCTCATCTTACCTGACTGATTTCCAAACACCCTCACCTTACCTGACTGATTTCCAAACACCCTCACCTTACCTGACTGATTTCCAAACACTGATTTCCAAACACACGTACCTGACTGATTTCCAAACACCCTCACCTTACCTGACTGATTTCCAAACACCCTCACCTTACCTGACTGATTTTCAAACACCCTCATCTTACCTGACTGATTTCCAAACACCCTCACTATACCTGACTGATTTCTAAACACCCTATTCTCACCTGACTGATTTCCAAACACACGTACCTGACTGATTTCCAAAAACACATACCTTAATGATTTCCAAACACCCTCACCTTACCGAACTGATTTCCAAACACCCTCACTATACCTGACTGATCTGACTGACTTCCAAACACCCTCACTTTACCTGACTGATCTGACTGACTTCCAAACACCCTCACTATACCTGACTGATCTGACTGACTTCCAAATACCCTCACTATACCTGACTGATCTGACGGACTTCCAAACACCCTCACTATACCTGACTGATCTGACTGACTTCCAAACACCCTCACTTTACCTGACTGATCTGACTGACTTCCAAACACCCTCACTATACCTGACTGATCTGACGGACTTCCAAACACCCTCACTATACCTGACTGATCTGACGGACTTCCAAACATCCTCACTATACCTGACTGATCTGACTGACTTCAAAACATCCTCACTATACCTGACTGATCTGACTGACTTCCAAACATCCTCACTATACCTGACTGATCTGACTGACTTCCAAACATCCTCACTATACCTGACTGATCTGACTGACTTCCAAACATCCTCACTATACCTGACTGATCTGACTGACTTCCAAACACCCTCACTGTACCTGACTGATCTGACGGACTTCCAAACACCCTCACTATACCTGACTGATCTGACTGACTTCCAAACATCCTCACTATACCTGACTGATCTGACTGAATTCCAAACACCCTCACTATACCTGACTGATCTGACTGACTTCCAAACACCCTCACTATACCTGACTTATCTGACTGACTTCCAAACATCCTCACTATACCTGACTGATCTGACTGACTTCCAAACATCCTCACTATACCTGACTGATCTGACTGACTTCCAAACATCCTCACTATACCTGACTGATCTGACTGACTTCCAAACACCCTCACTATACCTGACTGATCTGACTGACTTCCAAACATCCTCACTATACCTGACTGATCTGACTGACTTCCAAACACCCTCACTATACCTGACTGATCTGACGGACTTCCAAACACCCTCACTATACCTGACTGATCTGACGGACTTCCAAGCATCCTCACTATACCTGACTGGTCCGACGGACTTCCAAACACCCTCACTATACCTGACTGATCTGACTGACTTCCAAACACCCTCACTTTACCTGACTGATCTGACTGACTTCCAAACACCCTCACTATACCTGACTGATCTGACTGACTTCCAAACACCCTCACTATACCTGACTGATCTGACGGACTTCCAAACACCCTCACTATACCTGACTGATCTGACGGACTTCCAAACACCCTCACTATACCTGACTGGTCCGACGGACTTCCAAACACCCTCACTATACCTGACTGATCTGACTGACTTCCAAACACCCTCACTGTAATTAATTTAATCATTATAAATGCTTAATATGTGTTCTGTTTTATCATACTCTGCTGTACTGTTATATGGGTATACTTACTTATATGATTATTTGTCTAATTGTTTAAATGTAAATATATTTCATTGATGTAATTGAATACTTGTAATATTTATATTCTATAAGCTGTATTGCTTTCGAATAAAGATTATTATTATTAGAAAAAAGAAAAAAAATACCTGACTGGTCCGACGGACTTCCAAACACCCTCACTATACCTGACTGATCTGACGGACTTCCAAACACCCTCACTATACCTGACTGATCTGACGGACTTCCAAACACCCTCACTATACCTGACTGATCTGACTGACTTCCAAACACCCTCACTATACCTGACTGATCTGACTGACTTCCAAACACCCTCACTATACCTGACTGATCTGACTGACTTCCAAACACCCTCACGATACCTGACTGATCTGACGGACTTCCAAACACCCTCACTATACCTGACTGGTCCGACGGACTTCCAAACACCCTCACTATACCTGACTGATCTGACTGACTTCCAAACACCCTCACTTTACCTGACTGATCTGACTGACTTCCAAACACCCTCACTATACCTGACTGATCTGACTGACTTCCAAATACCCTCACTATACCTGACTGATCTGACTGACTTCCAAACACCCTCACTATACCTGACTGATCTGACTGACTTCCAAACATGTGCCTGACTTCGACAGTTAAGGATAATACTACCTATGTATGGACAGAAACTTGTTCAAATAGATACATGACCTACACTATACTATCGCTAAATCGTATATTCCTACTGATTAATACAGTTTACCATCAGACAATGCATATTTTTTATTGTACAAATCACTTTTACTAGGTTTTCTGCATGATGACCTATGACATGTGTTCACTTGGATTTTATTATTTTGATTTTTGTTGTCGTTCATCTATTATAATGTTATTTTGTCACAACAATTTCATTTTACAGTCTCCAAAAGAGAAATAAGGTATAATACATTATCAAAACATTCTAAAAACAGTTGTTGGCATGACACGGGTTATGTTCTTCTCATATATGTTATGATGGTATGATACTAAACCCTAACGGGAAGGATTGTCAATGTGCCTGATGTTCATATGATGAAATCATAATCTTCCAGTCAGTTTAATTGAAGTCCGGAGCTGGCATGTCAGTTAACTGCTAGTAGTCTGTTGTTATTTATGTATTATTGTCATTTTGTTTATTTTCTTTGGTTACATCTTCTGACATCAGACTCGGACTTCTCTCGAACTGAATTTTAATGTGCGTATTGTTATGCGTTTACTTTTCTACATTGGTTAGAGGTATAGGGGGAGGGTTGAGATCTCACAAACATGTTTAACCCCGCCGCATTTTTGCGCCTGTCCCAAGTCAGGAGCCTCTGACCTTTGTTAGTCTTGTATTATTTTAATTTTAGTTTCTTGTGTACAATTTGGAAATTAGTATGGCGTTCATTATCACTGAACTAGTATATATTTGTTTAGGGGCCAGCTGGAGGACGCCTCCGGGTGCGGGAATTTCTCGCTACATTGAAGACCTGTTGGTGACCTTCTGCTGTTGTGTTTTTTTATTTGGTCGGGTTGTTGTCTCTTTGACACATTCCCCATTTCCATTCTCAATTTTATACCTAAGCAGAAACTATATCGTTAAACGCTTATATAATATGTCCCTCAGTTTTAGTTTGCAATTTGATTTTTTCTCTATCCCTCAGTTTAAGTTTGTTACCCGGATTTGTTTTTTTTTTCTCTATCGATTTATGAATTTCGAATAGCGGTATACTACTGTTGCCTTTACTCATATACAATAAGAGTGTGCCTTGCTTTTATTGTAATGCAAAATATGATTTATTTATTTGCATCGTTAAGCAGATTTATTTTTACCTTGAACTAAAACTAAACCATCAATATTATTAAATATTACTCTTTAAACTATCATTCCAGATTGGGGAACTGTATACTGCCGTTAAACCATAATAGTATATCTTAGCAAATTTCGCTTTATTTGAATCAAAAGACCATTATTAAAGTCTATGCGAAAATTACAGCTTTTTATGTTATCAGGTGTTGGTCCTTAATTGAACAATATTAGTAAACTCTTGCAAATTATGATGACTATCATTACACCATATTTAAGCAACAGTTACTTTTCTTCGATTAATTTAAAATAGCAAAATGCTTCATTTTTTTTTACTTTTCAGCAATTTTGCAAATGCAAGCTTTTTTAATTCATTTGAACAATTTCTTTTATATCTTAGCATTTAAGAAAATGTTCGTTTCTTTGATTGGTACACCATAGTATCTAAGTACAACTTATACCTATTAAACCATACACTAATTAAATATATGCAAGTACCATGAACATGCAAGTGCTTCTTTTTGGAGTTCATTTGATTCCCTTAGTTTCTGATAATTTGTCTACTACTTGTCGATTCACGAGATTTGAACTTCGGTAAACTACTTTATTTTTTAAATTTTAGTTTCTTGTGTACTATTTGGAGTTTAGTATGGCGCTTATTATCACTGAACTAGTATATATTTGTTTAGGGGCCAGCTGGAGGACGCCTCCGGGTGCGGGAATTTCTCGCTACATTGAAGACCTGTTGGTGACCTTCTGCTGTTGTGTTTTTTTATTTGGTCGGGTTGTTGTCTCTTTGACACATTCCCCATTTCCATTCTCAATTTTATACCTAAGCAGAAACTATATCGTTAAACGCTTATATAATATGTCCCTCAGTTTTAGTTTGCAATTTGATTTTTTCTCTATCCCTCAGTTTAAGTTTGTTACCCGGATTTGTTTTTTTTTTCTCTATCGATTTATGAATTTCGAATAGCGGTATACTACTGTTGCCTTTACTCATATACAATAAGAGTGTGCCTTGCTTTTATTGTAATGCAAAATATGATTTATTTATTTGCATCGTTAAGCAGATTTATTTTTACCTTGAACTAAAACTAAACCATCAATATTATTAAATATTACTCTTTAAACTATCATTCCAGATTGGGGAACTGTATACTGCCGTTAAACCATAATAGTATATCTTAGCAAATTTCGCTTTATTTGAATCAAAAGACCATTATTAAAGTCTATGCGAAAATTACAGCTTTTTATGTTATCAGGTGTTGGTCCTTAATTGAACAATATTAGTAAACTCTTGCAAATTATGATGACTATCATTACACCATATTTAAGCAACAGTTACTTTTCTTCGATTAATTTAAAATAGCAAAATGCTTCATTTTTATTTACTTTTCAGCAATTTTGCAAATGCAAGCTTTTTTAATTCATTTGAACAATTTCTTTTATATCTTAGCATTTAAGAAAATGTTCGTTTCTTTGATTGGTACACCATAGTATCTAAGTACAACTTATACCTATTAAACCATACACTAATTAAATATATGCAAGTACCATGAACATGCAAGTGCTTCTTTTTGGAGTTCATTTGATTCCCTTAGTTTCTGATAATTTGTCTACTACTTGTCGATTCACGAGATTTGAACTTCGGTAAACTACTTTATTTTTTAAATTTTAGTTTCTTGTGTACTATTTGGAGTTTAGTATGGCGCTTATTATCACTGAACTAGTATAATTATATTTGTTTAGGGGCCAGCTGAAGGACGCCTCCGGGTGCGGGAATTTCTTGCTACATCGAAGACCTGTTGGTGACCTTCTGCTGTTGTCTTTTTTATGGTTGGGTTGTTGTCTCTTTGACACATTCCCCACTTCCATTCTCAATTTTATTTTACTGTCGCCTTGTATCATAATGTATATTATGGTCTTGTCACTTATTCTGTGAAACAAAACTGGTGTATGCAGACCTATCAATATCATGTTTGTTGATTTCCTCTCACTCAATATACTGCCAATAGCACAGAGCTTTCTGATGAAATAAGATTATCTTGATTCATAAAGAAATATCTGTTTAACAGCTGATGATTGGTTGGCTGCTGATTGGTTAGCTGATGATTGGTTGGCTGCTGATTGGTTAGCTGATGATTGGTTGGCTGCTGATTGGTTAGCTGATGATTGGTTGGCTGCTGATTGGATAGCTGCTGATTGATTGGTCACTGCATTTCATCAGTTTGTTCTACCTAACCGTCTATTGACAAGATACAAGAATGTGTATATATATGTAAAAAAAGGTCATGTAAAAACATATTTATTTTTTCTTTGTCTTTTAAAAGAAATAGATAGAAGCAATTTTGTATTTTTTTTATATCAGAATTCTGCTATATGATCTCATACAATAGTCCTCAAGTCTGCAAATTGGACGTAAAACCCATGTTTTGGGAAAACATACTCTTTCCCGAAACCACAATGTGTTAACATTTTGTTAAACAAGTCTTCATTCTTATATAAACATTTATTACTTTTAATGAAATCTGATATGTCATCACATACATACCGAAACTGCTGAGATATGTACACTACATAAGAACGACGAAAAACCTAATAAAACATCACCATTTAGGAACACACACAATCTAATATGGATTTTTGTATAAGCACATATGAGTTTTGAACAGCGGTATACTACTGTTGCCTTTATACGTAAAAAAAAATGCTTCAATTTGCCTTCTAACTTTCATAGAACATACCTTTTCCGTGTACTAAGTAACTACGCATGAATGACTACAAGGGTAAGATTTCATTGTATCGTAAACAAGATATAGAAATAAAAATTGCTACTGGCTATTTTGAAAAAAATGTTGTGTTCCAAATTAAACAAAATAGTGTGTAATTAGTTTTCAAATTAATTTTTAAACACCTCACTATTTAATCTTTGGATCTAAAAATGTTTTTGACAATAAAAATTTCTTTTTATTAAATAAAAAGTAACACATATAGTTATTTATAACTTGATTAGAGTACAATGCTATTTAAAATTGTGATCATTTATCTTCCATGTAGTTACTTTGTACCCCAAAATAGAGTGAACCATGAAATCTGGTAAAGGAACATTAATTTGATCTATTTCGTCATGAATTGAATGATTATGGATTGCCTAATGACCAGTTAAAGATATTTAAAAGGGGTTCCAACCCAAAATAAAGGGGAGAGGTCCAACTGTATGTTCTAGTTCAAAGCCTTGGTCATCCCAAAAAATCAGCGTTTTCCACCACCCTCTTTTTTGGATCTGCCACTGCAAACGATCTATATGTTTTACAATTTATCAGCTTTATATCAATAAACATACTTACACCAGCAATTACAATATTTTCATTTTAGAGTCAATATCTTAAAATGTTAATGGTGAGTAGATTTATAAAACTACGTAAATGAGCTACACATAGTCAGCCAAAACATACCAATAGACTAATTACAGAAAACTCAGGTTGTAAATATGTGCTAAATTGGATAGTGTATAGAAAGGTATATACTATGAAAATTAGAGCGAGGGGCTTGTTCTATACACTAACCGACACTTAGCATATTAGTAGTCACGTTCTTATGACGTATACACAATCTTTTGTCTGAGTACATCTGTTCGTTTTGTGTTCATCAATTATTTACATGTGTTTGTATATTTGTATTTTAAAAGACATCGCTCTCTATATAACAATCTCATTCAAAAGATGCTAGAATTGCTATACTTACATGACTAATGAGAATTTACAACGTTGTTCGGAGACTAATCGAACACAAGCACAATACGTGGTAATTTTATTTACAAATGGGAGAAGATCATTACAATGATGACTGTTTTAGGAAGCAGTTTCACAATATATTTTATTATTCAATATTTGTGGAATTCTATTTAAACAAATTCACAGATCTAACTTTGTTGGACTGATATAAACATGTCTTAATTATATATATATATTAACCTATTGGAAGATTGAAGAAGTAAAAAAAATGGATAATAAAACAAATATAACCTTGGACAGCCTTATACAGAATGAAGCCAAATCTAACCTGTCATCTTTGCAACCGGTAATTGTTGTTGACTTCCGCCAATGGTTTCGATACGGATATGAAGTAATTTTATTTGGATATTTTATGCCCCCGTGGACAGTGGTTAATTTATTGATATACACATATATGATATATGTCTTCGTTAAAACTGGAATGACATCAACAACTCATATTTGTTTGATATCGATAGCAGTTTGTGACAGCATAAGTCCTATATGTCCGAGTATTATGTGGCTTTATGTTTTTGCATTGAAGAAACACATGTATTACCTCCCTTTGGAATGGTGTAGGGCATATCATTACATGACTGAAGTTATACCACAAATCATCACAACTATAACATATGCCTTGACTATTATGATGGCAATTATCCGATACATTGTTGTAGCACATCCATTCAAGGCAAATCGCTTATGTTCAAAGAGACGAATGACTGTGGGAATTTTATCATGTGTTGTCATATCCATAATAGGCAGAGGTTTTCCTTTTTTCCATTATAACTATTCTGGAATAGCCATACCGGCATTTAACAAACCAAACGAAACCATGCAAGCCTGCGTCATACGAAAACCAAACTGGATAAGAATGGACTTTTTCGAGTATTTAGCCATATTTCAGGCTGTGAGTTTTTTTTGTTTGCTTATTATACCAAATTTTGTGATGTTGGTTACAGAAATTCTTTTAGCTGTTACTATGGTTAAAAATGCAAAAAAACGAAAGTATTTGACAAGTAATGTTACCCAAAGAAAACAAAGGGATACAAGACTGACCCAGGCTACAGTAGTAATAGTTGGTTTGCATCTGATCAATGGGTTGTATGTCTCTTTTGTACAAACCTGTGACTTCTTATATTTATTTTTTGACATTTTAGTCCTCCCACATAACGCTTTAAGGTCAATTGTAGCCGTATCTAATACAATATTTTGGGTAGTCTTGTTACCTTCAAATTTCTTTGTTACTGCCTGTTTAAGCAGTGATTTCAGAAAAGGATTCAAATCCACATGCTCAGGTCCAGGAGTGTCACAGAATGTCGAGTAAAGCAGGAAGTTTGTTAGATATCGTTTTTTTTGTCTTGATATTGCAAATAGTAAACTCTTCAATCCTTTCAAATTAATGTTAATTTTACAGATAAATGAAGCGGGTAACACAATCTGTACTATTCAGTTCAGAATGGTGGGTTAGATAAACTTTTAAAGTTATTTGGCGTTGCCATTGGATGGTTTGGTTTTCTTGTTTGTAATCTGTATTTGTATAGATGAGCACCATTGACAAAGCTGTTTGTGTTTGAATGTTCACGGTGAAGGTAAATCAAGGAACACACTAAATTTGCAGTGTTATTTAAATTTTGTTTAAGAACTTGTCAGGAGCGAACTTAATATTTGTTTTAAGTTAGCTTTAATTCTGTTCATAGCTGGACATTGTTTAATTTAAATTATTTGTTTTATATTTTAATGGCATATACATGGTCAAAAAAATCAAAATTAATGTTTGTTGGAAAATAAGACTTGTTTGATATAAATAAAAATAAAATATTTGGTATATACGATTGCCAATGAGACAACCTTCCACCAAAGACCAAATGACATAGAAGTTGACAAGTATGAAGGTCACCGAACAAACCCAAACAATGACCAAACCCAATACAGCAATCCACCACAACTTGTGTCTATACCGTCACAGGCTACATGGAAAATTGCTTTTTCTGTTGTTTGTGTTTATTATTGTTTATTTTCCTTATAATTAACTTATGAAGTATTGTAAACGTTGATGTTTTGCGATTTCATTGTATTGAACCGTTAACTTATTCATGCTAATATTTTTGTTTTCAACGAAATGCTCAAGTTGGAGGAATTTTTATTCCATCGCAAGATATGAGCGAACATAACCCCGCAAATACTCGTTTTACAAGTACTTAAAAACCCTTAAGCCTCGGTCACACGGACTTCTAAAGGACGTCTTACGGATAAAACGGATGTTGAACGAATGTGAAACGGACTTCTACCGGACACATAACGGATAAAACGGATGATGAACGGGTCAGAAACGGCTAAATGCCAATTGAAAAGGTTCATGAATTCTTATTATTCATACTCAATCGTAGAATAAGGGCACATTTTCACAATCAAGCAGCTGTTATTCAGGTCGGACACAAACCAAAACCAGTTACACAGAACATTTTCAATATTCATGCGATTTACATGCATTTATTATTGTCGTCTTTAATTTTTTCGTACATCTTGATATCTGTTTTATCCGGTACGCTTCCGTTAGGTGTCCGTTTTATGCGGTACTCGTCCGTTTGATATACGTTCGACATCCATTCTGCCCGGAACGCCTCCGTTTCTCGTCCGTTGCATGCCCGTTATGCATTCGTTAGGCGTCCGTTTTAGATGGTCAGTACATCAACGGACACCCAACGGATAACAATTTTGTCAACGGACAACTTTTATTTTCATCCGCTATGCGTCCGTTCGTCTTATCCGGTAAGGTGTAACCGAGGCTTTAGATATTTTTCAATTCTGTCAGCATTAATTATATTTGTGAAACGGTCTCCTACCGGACGCAGTAACTCTTCATTTATCTTTAATGTAAACTCTTGATTTATATTTAATGTAAATGTACCTGAATTCAATGTCAATAAATTCACAAATCACAATGTTTGATTGTTTTGCATTCCTTAGAGATACTGTCATAAGTTTTGATGTGTCGATTCACTAAACGAGATATTTGTTTTTGAAATTCATTGTATACTTCTTAAAAAAATCTATAGAGGGATCGACCGTTGACCTTACCCCAATGAAATTTACCAACCCTCTTTGAATCTGTATTAGGTCAGGTACTTATAGTGTTTGTCCGATTTGATTTAATAGGATTCGTGTTCATCAATCACAAGTGTTTTTTGTATCATCTTTTGTTGGTTGCTGTTGATATTGAAGTATTTGTGTCTTCTTTTGTTTTTCGGAAATGTATGATGAATTGTCTTTCTCCTTGTAATTTTGCATTATAGTCACTCTAAAGTCATATGAAACGAGTGGCTGGTGAAAAATAATGTTAATCCAATTCTTGAACCAATGCAGGTATATATCTTAAACTTAAAATTTAGAATGTCTTCTGTGCACGAATTTATCATTTTTTTAACGCAAATATATCGTATAATCGTCCTTTTTTTCTCTAAATCTCTTATGATTTAGCAAATATGGCAGCTCATTATATGCCGTGTTTTGACTCCGAAGTTTACCGATTGGCACCTTATAGTAAACAAACAATAAAAAGCATAGATATTGAGCACGTGTTTAACATGCACAATCAGATAATAAGTTTATTTCATTGACAGAACTAAATGCGTATTGCTTTAACCGGATTTTTACGAGAGGGTTGACGCTAAGGTCACTTTTCATACAGAAAATATGTCGGCGAATTGTTTCCTGGAATCAAGCAATTAAAAAAAGTAAACTTATTCCAAATGTGGACAAATAAAGAATGTGTGTCTGAAAAAAGTATATGTACATAAGTTGGATAATGAAAACTATCCATTTTCTTATATAAAAAAAATATGCATAATTTTTTTATTGGAGGTTTCATACGACTTTAACAAAGACGTATTAGGTTAACAAACCCAAAGAAAAAAAACATATAAAATGAACAAGACTAAAAAATCAATTTAGAAATAAGGAGATCATTTTGATTGCCAGACGATAGACAACTATCCACTAAAATTAGTTTAAGCAATTATAAACACCCGTACGGCCTTCAATAATGAGCAAAACCCATACCGTTTAGTCGGCCATAAAAGGCCCCGACATAAAAAAGAAATAGGAAACATGCAAATTTAGAAAACTAACGGCTTAATTTATAACAAAACAATTTACAAATATGACGGATATGAACTAACGATATGTACAACCAAAGAAATACAGGCTCCTGATTTAGGACAGGCACATAAATAATGTGGCAAGATTGAACATGAGATATCTACCCTCCCTAATCTGGGACAATGGTGTAAAAACACAACAAAAGAACAAACTACATAAGTCAGCTGAAAAAGTCTTAATTCACCAGATCGATAAAAAGCAGAATAACATCGAAAATAAACACAAACCGGACAGCGTAAACAATGAAACAAAATTGGTATTATAATATTTCATTTTAAACAGTTTCGTTCAAACATTTTAAAACCATTCAATAATATTGCATCATCTTTTTCATGAGAATGCCTTATGGATATTAAAGGAACATAGAGTAAAAAAAGTTTCTAATGTTTACAAGAAATAGACATGACATAAACACGAAGATTGCTCACCCATTGTTGTCAATATTATTGAATTTTATGCGACTGTCATTTAAGTGAGAGGTTTTGATAGCTATAAAACCAGGTTTAATACATCTTTTTCTACATAAGGAAATGTTTGTACCAAGTCGGGAATATGACTGTTGTTTCCCATTCAGTTGATGTGTTTGAGGTTTTGATTTTGCCATTTAATAAGGGACTTTATTTGGTTTTATTATTTTTATTCTATTTACAAAACTATTAACTGTCAACTTTTCTAGGTCATCGCAAAGCTTCAACAAACTAATAAGTCGAACAGAAACGGATAGTGCTATTTTACAAATTTTTAAAGTATTAGGTAAATGTAAAAAAAAATCCACTTTTTTATGAGGCTGAGAACATGGGTAAGGGCGAGGCTCTCCCCCAGTTTTGGGCTCATATATGTACGTACAAAAGTCAGGAGCGATATGACTTAATACATAATTTAATTTAGACTTCAATGTTCTTCAACTTCGTACTTTATTTGTTTATTTGGCCTTTTTTACTTTTTTTATTTGAGCGTCTCTGATGAGTCTTTTGAAGACAAAACTCGCGTCTGAGGCAAATACAAAATATCAATCCTGGTATCTATGATGAGTTTATTTAGATAAACTCATTAAAGGAATTTTTTTTATTCTTAGTTATCCTTGTATTTTTGCATACTTAGGTATCCTGTTATGTTGGATGCTTAGATAACATTGGATTTGTGTATGCTTAGTAAACCTGGTATTGTGTTGAGGTTTTTTTTATCCTAGATTGAATCTATGTATATTTGGGAATCTTGTTATCTTGGATGAGCGTTTATATTATTGATTGAATATGTGCATAGTTAGGTCGCCTTATATCTTAGATATTTAGATTTTAGCTTGAATCTGTGCATGCTTAGATGACCTGGTATCATGAATAAGCTTTTAGATTTTAGATTAAATCTATGCATGCTTAGGTAACCTGAAAGCAGACATGAGCTTTAAGATTCTTAATTGAATGTGTGCATGCTTAGGTAATCTGGCATCTACAATATTTGCTTAGATTCTATATTGCTCCTGTGAATGCTTAGGTTACCTGTTATCTTTGATGAGTTTTTATATTCCTGATTTAATATGCGCATTCTTGGGAAGCCAGATATTTTGGACATGCTCTTAGATTCTTGATTGAAAATCTGCATGCTTAGGTTGCCTTGCATCTTCGATAAGCTTTTAAATTATAGATTGTATATTTGCATGATTCGATTCCTGATTTATTTGCATGCTTACTAATAGGTAGCTTTGTATCTTTTCAAGCCTAGGTAGCATGTTAAATTTTATAATTTTAAAAAACTGCGTATGAACAGAATAGATTCCTTACCTACCTCACATAAAATACCTATTTAGGCGATAGAAACGTATCTATTACACTCCATCAAACGTATTATACTATCACGTTTTCATCGATTATGTATATTTTAGCAAGTGTTTGTTCCAAGCCAATAATGTCGGTAGAAGTTGCACCCAGACGGGGGGGAAATCACATTCTGTGGCGTTAGCGTGATTTACAGGTTGAAATATTATATAGACACTTTTAAAAACGTTTGGTCACTTCTAGGTGTCTTTACGTCTTTTGAGTCGTTTGGTTTATGGCTCATAGACATGTAATCCCTTTCGCACATTTATCGCATGGGGAATTTATTATGAAATCCTACCAACTAACATATGTAAGTGGAACCATTATTTATGACAACAACTGGTACTTCATATCTTCATACAAATACTTGAAAAAGTCATCAATCTTATAGACTTAAGTTGACCAACGCAAAATTCAGAATCGTCAGTAAAGTACCACAAACCACAAATGATTGCATTCTTTCAGATTGAAAATAAGAACGACATTAAACAGTTACGTTCACATTTTGTTGGTTTAAGTGTTCTTGATGAATGTAAATCAAGAAATCGTTATAGACGTAAAAAAATTAAAAAGTGTTATTATCATTTACTAAATTATAATCCTGGTACCGTTGATAACAATTTACACCACTGGGTCGATGCCTCTGCTGGTGGACGTTTCGTCCCCGAGGGTATCACCAGTCCAGTAGTCAGCACTCCGGTGTTGACATGAATATCAATTATGTGGTCATTTTTATTAATTTCCTGTTAACAAAACTTTGAATTTTTCGAAAAACTAAGGATTTTCTTATCCCAGGCATAGATTACCTTAGCCGTATTTGGCACAACTTTTTGGAATTTTGGATACTCAATGCTCTTCAACTTTATATTTGTTTGGTTTATTACTATTTTGATATGAGCGTCACTGAAGAGTCTTATGTAGACGAAACGAGCGTCTGGCGTACTAAATTATAATCCTGGTACCTTTGATAACAATTTACTATAAAGTAATTAATTGAACGTACATATATTATATTGGCCTCAGGCTAATTAAGGGTGTTATAATTTCCGGTCAACAGGTATAAACATTGATGAAGTATGCATTGCATCCCCTGATTGTGCAAATTAGATTTATACCAAGATGTCCCAAACCCACAATAAACAAACGTATGTATTATTGCCCTTCGTCTGATTCCTTACACTGCACGATTATATCAATTATGCATATGAACTTTTGGTGGCCGCAGTAATTTATTTTCAACTAGAAAAAAATCGAATTTGTATAGTTTAAGGTCAAGGTACAGTAAAGGGGTATGTCACAGTTTTTGGTAAATTTTTGCATACAACTACAGACAGCTCTACTGAAAATTTAAAATAATAATGTATTTACTGTCAATTCAAATGTAAATGTAAGTTTTTATTAATGCAAATAATGCGACTACTTCAGTATCGCTATATTAAGAACTCGCATTCTGATATCAAATACATATACCTGTTGTAGCTTTCCCGAAAATCACAATAATAATAATGACTCGCATTTTTGTTAACTCTTCAAAATTTGCAAAAATAAATGCACGCAGTAACTTCTAAATTTACAGTATCTCTTTTATTTTCTGAAATATTATTGATTAAATTCTTTGAAAATATGTGAACATTTGGATGGAAAGCACATAAAATCGTCGAAAAATGTTCTTAACTATTTGGTGACCAATGGTTGCATGGTACCAACACCTAATTTTGTAATTAGGATCGTATTGTACCCTTGCTTAACTAAAAATATAATAGGTATCCCTAGACATGTAAACTAAACATGTAAGGATTGTATGGTTTCGTAACGTAACATGTAGTGATGGTGGCATGGTATCCACGACTTCACATGAATCGACAGACGTATCGTAACAACAATAGTAAACATGAATAGGTTCGCATGATAATTGATTCCTCGTCAGGTTATTTGTTCTGTATGGTGCCCACAACTTATGTAAAGTATCAGTCGAACAGGACCAACAACTAAACATGTCAGGCCCCTAATTTTCTCTATTGTATTGTTTAATATTTTGTTGTCCGCAGCCTTTCATGGCTTACTACACGAAATGGGTTGTGCTCGTTGTTGAAATATATTCCTGCAACAGTAGTTTACCGAGGTTCAAATCTCATAACTCGATTAAGAAGACATTTCAAATTAACAAACACAACCTGAGGGAATCCCATGAACTCAAAAACGAGCGACATCGATCACGTCGACAGAATAAGCGTCTTCTGCTATGCACGATTCACCCGCATTTCGATCCACATTCGGTCAAGAGCAAAATCACAAAAATATCGAATCCGAGGAAAATTCAAAACGGAAAGTCCCTAATCAAATGGCAAAATCAAAAGCTCAAACACATCAAACGACTGGATAACAACTGCTATATTCCTGACTTGGTACAGCCATTTTAACGATACAATCGGTAAAATCTCACATTTGTCGAAGTGTCTAAGACTGCAAAAACATGTCGCTAGTAGTTGAGACACCGACATATCGTATCGAGTACCAAATTTGCGATAGTGACCTTAAAATGTATGTAGTTTCTTTCTTTCTAATACCTCTGTTGGAGCTGCAAATGAAGTCCGTGAAGTGTAAACAGGCACGAGCAATATGGTAACTTATCATCTGTGGAGATACGTAAACCTCATACGGTGGAGCAGAGGATATGTCACTGCTGAAAATTGGAAACTTGAAATCTTCAAGTTCCACCTGTGGCAATATCGAGGAAAACATCAAGATATGAAGCAAACATTTTAGTTTCGGTAGTATCCTTTATTTCAATTTCATATCTGGAAGTGAAATCAAAGAATTTACACGATTTTTTTCCCCTTGTTTTTGAAAAAAGTAATGCATATAGTTTGCTTCATATGAGTACGAAAACAAGTCGACCAGTAGGGGTGCATAATTAGTTCCAATTGGAATACAGACTGTCTTTTATAATTCAATCCACCAAACTCTACAAATGAAAAAAATTCCAGCATTTAAATGTTATAATTTTCGGTGTATTATGTTCATTTGTAAAGCCTACCTACATAAATCTCTATAATGACTGCTGATTTGCCACTGAATTTCATGACATTTTCTTATCTGGCCACAGACCACAATTAATTTCTCTATTAGTTCTTTATAACTTTTTGTCTCATTAAAAAAATTGGACCTAATCTTTTTGTCAAATTTTTTGTGTGTGTAATGTATAGTACTAGTCCAAAAACATATCCAAAATTCAGAAAGATTGCTCTGATGTAACTTACAAATTTAGCCAATACACATCCATACCCCTATGGACAAGTCAAGAGATGTTCCGAAAACAGAAAATATTACCTTTTTGCACTTGACCTAATCACTCTTTCCATATTAAAATCAGTTAAAATAGCTTCAACAGAAAGTTATTTCACCTCTCTTCTTTCATTTCCACCCCATAAAAACTAACAAATGAATGAAAAAGGCAGAGAAAAAAAATAAAGAAAAAATACACTATAATTAAGGGGAACTAAGTTCATATTAGAAATAAAATTGTTCTTCTTTTGTTTTTTTTTATTTCAAAATTCAGCTTCATGACCTGATATAATATAGTGCTGCCCCTGTATAATCATGTCGAGAATCATATGAAATTGTGCACAGTGTATATAGCTTAAAAACTGGCTTGGTAGCATTATTCTTAAAAAAAATCTCAACTCTTTGCAAATGCCATTTTTTTCAGAATATTATAAAAAAAAAAATACTATTGTTCATATTCGCACACTAACAAAAAAGAATGATTAACAGAATCATACATATCTTCGATGTAAAACCATTGTCGAAGGCAAGGCCGGGTCAATCACAAAACTGTATCACTATTGTCCTAGGCTAAGGCGGGTGAAGCGCCACCTTTATCACCAAAGTTGATTTTTTTTCCCCCAAACTGTACGTTGGATGTGTACTGATTAATATTTCATGGTTTACTTGATGGTATAATTGTTAGTTCAAATTGGCTTTCACAGGGCCTTCAGTAACTGAAAGTACTTTTAAATAGATACCTGTGTGTGCATTTTTTTATTTTATTTTTTTATGTTGATTTTTTAACACGGAAAACTTCAGCTGAAGCAACACGAACCCCGGTTGAAGAGTTAGCCTTATACTAGTGGCATCCGTCGTATGACTCATATCAAGTCAAAATTCAGCATTCGGCTATGACACAATTGAAAAAAAAGAGAATGAGATTATGGTTACGAAAAGTGGAACTCATCTGTAATTTAGAATGTCAACCAAATCGTGAAGGCATCCGTAAAAATTTTGAAAAGATTATTTCAAATACACCAATAAGAACCATTGATTTAATAGCTGCTATGTAAGCACCATTCCCTTTAAATGATATCATTAACTTGGAAGTTCGCAAGACTGCGATTGAAAAAATAGGTTGTCATAAAGGGTTCTTGTTTCTGAACAAATTCATTTACTTGTTATAAATCATATGAATATTTACTTGGACATTGATTTTGCAATTAGCGGTAACGAAAGACATTTCTTTAACGTTTTGTGTATAGATAAGAAGATATTGCTCTTGTGACACTTCTAGCACCCTTGTGTGCTATAGAAATATTTTGAGGTTAATATGATGATATTGACTATGGTAATATATCGTTATTTGTTTGTCTGTTTCTGTATTTTACCACATTGACAATTTTGATATGAACATTTATATAAATATGAAAACTTGTACATCAAATAATACTTAAAAATATCTGAATACAACAAAAGGCATCATGTTACAATCTCATGAAATACCACATATAATTGTCATCGATTTCACAATGTTTTTTATATGGATATGAAGTGACCTTATTTGGATATTTCATGCCATTCTGGACAGTGGTTTTAGTATCATATACTCAACGATGATATCTGTTTTCGTTAAAACCGGTATGACTTCCAAAGCTCACATTTGATTGATATCCGTAGCAGTATTTGATTGTCTTTTAAATTATGTCCTAGTATAAGGTGGCTGTACTCGTTCCAAATAAATTTAAAAAAAAAAACTTTTTATAGGCAACCGTGCGGCCTTCAACAATGAGAAAACCCCATACCGTATAGTCGGCTATGAAAGGCTTCGACATGGCAAATATGAAACAATTCAATTGAGAAAACTGACGGCCTAATGTAAAACAATTTACGAAAAACAATTATGGCAGACATGAACCAACGACAACCACTGAACTACAGGCTCCTGACGTGAGACAGGCACATAAAGAATGTGGCGGGGTTAATCATGTTTGTGAGCGCTAAACCATCCCAATAACCTGGGACACTGATGTAACAGCACAACATAAGAACAAACTATAAAAATCATATTTCAAAAAGGCTTAACTCACCAGATCAATACAAAGAAAAAACATCAGATAACAAGCATGTGTCCATAGTACACGGATGCCCCAATCGCACTATCACATTCTATGTTCAGTGGACCGTGAAATTGGGGTAAAAAATCTAATTTGGCATCACAATGAGAAAGATCATAGCATAGGGAACATATGTACTAAGTTTCAAGTTGATATGACTTCAACTTCATCAAAAACTACCTTGACTAAAAACTTTAACTAAAATCTTTATCCTGAAGCGGGACAGACGGACGGACGGACGAACGAACGAACGAACGAATGGACTGACGGACGGACGGACGGACGCACAGACCAGAAACTATAATGCCCATAAATGGGTCATAAAAACACAGACCTGACGTGGCAGGGTAACAACAAAAAAAACACTAAGTACAGATCTGAGAGTACTCGCAGTTATTTACACCTTTAAGTCATGCATTCTTGACCTTTCTAAGTTACGATATCAATCGTCAGTTTTAATGTCATCAATATTTTTTTCTAGAACTATGTCGACTTTAGATCCAAATGGGATTTTGGATATCCTTAAGTCGATTTTAGGTTATTCTGAAATCGAATTGTAGAGGTCCTGAAATATTTGTGGACCTCAAAAAATGTTTCATCATATCCTGAAATCGCATTACTGAAGTCCTGAAATATTTTAGGATATCCTTAAATCTCGATTGTTTTCTCTTCATTTTGGATTCATTTAACGTCAGCTCATCTGATGAATTTCGTTCAGTATAGTGAGAACATCTTGATTGTCGAAAGCAAAATATCATACAAAAGGCAATCGTTATTTTTTTTTCGAAGGGAAATTAGACATACATTTACTAAGTTCTGTCATTTAAACGGTAATTTAAAACACAACAGAAAAGTTTGCTATTAAAGGGCCACAGTTATTGTGTATATAAATACTTACATCCTGTCGGTAAACTTGACTGAAAATAAGGTTGTTACCACCCGCTCGTCGCGACCGCGGTTGAAATGGTAGTGGTATCCGTCCGTTCGTCAGGAACAAGAGATCGCTTGACATAAAAGTTTCATACTTTGTAGGAAAAATTTTCATAAATACAAAATTTCAATCTTGGTATCTATGATGAGTTTATTTACAACCACTGGGTCGATGCCAATGCTGGTGGAGTTTTTATTCCCCGAGGGTATCACCAGCCGAGTAGTCAGCACGTCTGTGTTGACATGAATTATCATTGATATGTTCATTATTATAAATTAACTGTTTACAAAACTTTGAATTTTTGAAATACTAAGGATTTTCTACCCCAGGAATAGATTACCTTAGTTGTATTTGGCTAAACTTTTAGGAATATTTGGTCCTCAATGCTCTTCAACTTCGTTCTTTATTTGGACTTTTAACTTTTTTTTATTCGAGCGTCATTGGTGAGTTTTATGTAGACGAAACGCGCGTCTGGCGTAAATACAAAATTTCGATCCTGGTATATATGATGAGAAAAAGTAAAATCACAAAGATACTGAACTCCGAGGAAATTCAATCGGAAAGTCCCTAATCAAATGGCAAAACCAAATGAATGGAAAACAACTGTCATATTCCTGACTTGGTACAGGCATTTTCAAATGTAGAAAATGGTGGATTCAACCTGGTTTTATAGCGCTGAACCTCTCACTTGTATGACAGTCGCATCAAATTCCGTTATATTTACAACGATGCGTGAACAAAACAGACATAATAAATAAAATAGTCAAAATATGGGTACAGCAGTCATCACTGTGTTACAATCTCAAAACAAACAATCATTTGCAAAAAAAACCCACAAAAGTATCTATCAAGTTAAAAAAACACATTCATTGCTTCGCGTGTCTGACGTCAGAAAATGTAAACGTCACATAGGAAGAAATTTTGTCGTTCGATGTTTATACAAAAAGAAAATTTTATAATTTCACATAGGGAATGGTGGTATACAGGGTTAAAAAATCAAAAGTTATCTGAGACAACGTGGGGCCAAATGACATACACATATAAAGTAAGAAATATTTTATTTGGCAAAAGTACAAAATTGTACGGCCACGGCATGACAAAGAATGGGACTGCCGAGAAACATAATTGGCAAGTCCCTAGTATATATAATTAAACCTTATAGTCCATTCCTTATTCCTTATTTCCACATTATTGTCCATTCCTTATTCCTTATTTCCACATTATTCTTATTCCTTATTTCCACCTTATTGTTATCCCTTATAATGTCATTTCCTTATATATCAATATAATATCCTTATTAACATTATTGCTTCCAAAATATATCGGATGCTGGCCCTGGGAAACAGAAGCTCAGCGGATACATAATTCCATTATAAGAAGCATAATATATTTGTAGATGTTGTGTCGCTATTTTCGCCATTAAATGGTCGGAGTCTTTGTCTGAAACCGTGACGAAGGATTGGGATTACAATGGTCGGAGTCTTTGTCTGAAACCGTGACGAAGGATTGGGATTACAATGGTCGGAGTCTTTGTCTGAACCCGTGACGAAGGATTGGGATTACTATCGGAATAAGCTACCAGTTGCTTCAACCTGAAAAATAGAGCAAAAACAGCAGAAAAACGAACAACATGATATAACATTTTAACACGTGCATATTAACTACATTTTAGGAGTATATCTTTAATCTAAGTGGTGGGTGGGTGGGTAACTTTTGAAACAAACATTAGTTCATTCATACGGAACCCATTTTTTTGCGTCTTCCCTCTGCTGTGTCGTACGTGGTAAAGAAAGAATGATGACGTCACAGTTATCAAGGTTAAAATAATTAACGTCTCATAATACATAACAAGTTCCACCACGTGTGCAAAGCGGGACAACTCCCAAAACGTAAGCCCACTTTCCTCCGATAACCGGATTTATTCTTCATAGGAATAAATCTTATTATCTGAGACAACGTGGGGCCAAATGACATACACATATAAAGTAAGAAATATTTTATTTGGCAAAAGTACAAAATTGTACGGCCACGGCTTGACAAAGAATGGGACTGCCGAGAAACATAATTGGCAAGTCCCTAGTATATATAATTAAACCTTATAGTCCATTCCTTATTCCTTATTTCCACATTATTGTCCATTCCTTATTCCTTATTTCCACATTATTCTTATTCCTTATTTCCACCTTATTGTTATCCCTTATAATGTCATTTCCTTATATATCAATATAATATCCTTATTAACATTATTGCTTCCAAAATATATCGGATGCTGGCCCTGGGAAACAGAAGCTCAGCGGATACATAATTCCATTATAAGAAGCATAATATATTTGTAGATGTTGTGTCGCTATTTTCGCCACATGGTCGAACTCAGTGGCTATGCCAAGAGTTATTGGACACTTAGTTCGACCACCGCCACAAATGCGGTAGCGACACAACACACCCGCCGTGACCGTACTTTTAAATGACCACATATATTTATATCTAAATTACCCTGTAATGAAATAAGAAAAACAATTGCCCACATGAGATAAAGTAAAATTGAAACTGAATCCATTATTCCTACATGCATTCAAACCTTTAAAACTTAGAACACATGAACACTGGTACTTGTCACCAAAGTCAGAGAATAAGGGGACTTTAACCTTTGGTCTTTGCATTTCATATTTTTAACCAATAAATTAGACAATATTTTAGTTTAGTTTCTGTTATTTCTATACATGTACCATGACAACATTGATCCGTTTTTGAGAATGAGATAACAATATTAGCAAAATTTTGCAACATGATCTTTCTTTACGGATAACAGTTAGCCGTCCTATAAACCCTTTTAATGTGTTTCAAGTGATATATATAAGCAATAAATATAGTTACATGCAATAAAAGTGCCTTAAGTGATTCTAAAAGTGGTGTCCAAATGATATCATAATTATACATTATTCGGAACGCTTCGAAAGCCACTAGACATGTACACTATGTATCTGATGTATCTACTTGAAACACATCAAAATTACTAAAAAGGAACAATTTACAGACACTGTGTCCTTTCGATGTATCTACTTGATACAAATCAAAATATATTTAATTAAAAAGACACAATTTACAGACACTATGTCCTATCAATGTATCTACTTGATACAAACTAAATTATCCTTAAAAGACACAATTTACAGACACTGTGTCATATCAATGATTCTAAAAGTGGTGTCCAAATGATATCATAATTATACATTTTACGGAACGCTTCGAAAGCCACTAGACATGTACACTATGTATCTGATGTATCTACTTGAAACACATCAAAATTACTAAAAAGGAACAATTTACAGACACTGTGTCCTTTCGATGTATCAACTTGATACAAATCAAAATATATTTAATTAAAAAGACACAATTTACAGACACTATGTCCTATCAATGTATCTACTTGATATAAACTAAATTATCCTTAAAAGACACAATTTACAGACGCTGTGTCATATCAATGTATCTACTTGATACAAACTAAATTATCCTTAAAAGACACAATTTGCAGACACTGTTTTATCAATGTATCTACTTGATACAAACTACATTATCCTTAAAAGACACAATTAACAGGCACTGTGTCCTTACAATGTATCTACTTGATACAAACTAAATTATCCTTAGAAGACACAATTTACAGACAATGTGTCCTATCAATGTATCTACTTGATACAAACTAAATTATCCTTAAAAGACACAATTTGCAGACACTGAGTCCTATCAATGTATCTACTTGATACAAACTACATTATCCTTAAAAGACACAATTTACAGACACTGAGTCCTATCAATGTATCTACTTGATACAAACTAAATTATCCTTAGAAGACACAATTTACAGACACTGTGTCCTATCAATGTATCTACTTGATACAAACTAAATTATCCTTAAATTACACAATTTGCAGACACTGTGTCCTATCAATGTATCTACTTGATACAAACTTCATTATCCTTAAAAGACACAATTTACAGACACTGAGTCCTATCAATGTATCTACTTGATACAAACTTCATTATCCTTAAAAGACACAATTTACAGACACTGAGTCCTATCAATGTATCTACTTGGTACAAACTAAATTATCCTTAAAAGACACAATTTACAGACACTGCGTCCTATCAATGTATCTACTTGATACAAACTAAATTATCCTTAAAAGACACAATTTACAGACACTGTATCATATCAATGTATATACTTGATACAAACTTAATTATCCTTAAAAGACACAATTTACAGACACTGTGTCCTATCAACATCTGCGTGATACAAACTAAATTGTCCTTAAAAGACACAATTTACAGACGCTGTGTCATATCAATGCATCTACTTGATACAAACTAAATTATCCTTAAAAGACACAATTTACAGACACTGTGTTATATCAATGTATCTACTTGAAACGAACTAAATTATCCTTAAAAGACACAATTTACAGACACTGTGTCCTATCAATGTATCTACTTGATACAAACTAAATTATCCTTAAAAGACACAATTAACAGACACTGTGTCCTAACAATGTATCTACTTGATACAAACTAAATTATCCTTAAAAGACACAATTTACAGACACTGTTTCCTATCAACATATATACTTGATACAAACTATATTATCCTAAAAAGACACAGTTTACAGACAATGTGTCCTAACAATGTATCTACTTGATACAAATCAAAATATATTTAATAAAAAAGACACAATTTACAGACACTATGTCCTATCAATGTATCTACTTGATACAAACTAAATTATCCTTAAAAGACACAATTTACAGACGCTGTGTCATATCAATGTATCTACTTGATACAAACTAAATTATCCTTAAAACACACAATTTGCAGACACTGTTTTATCAATGTATTTACTTGATACAAACTACATTATCCTTAAAAGACACAATTAACAGGCACTGTGTCATTACAATGTATCTACTTGATACAAACTACATTATCCTTAAAAGACACAATTTACAGACACTGAGTCCTATCAATGTATCTACTTGATACAAACTAAATTATCCTTAAAAGACACAATTTACAGACACTGTGTCATATCAATGTATCTACTTGATACAAACTAAATTATCCTTAAAAGACACAATTTACAGACGCTGTGTCATATCAATGTATCTACTTGATACAAACTAAATTATCCTTAAAACACACAATTTGCAGACACTGTTTTATCAATGTATTTACTTGATACAAACTACATTATCCTTAAAAGACACAATTAACAGGCACTGTGTCATTACAATGTATCTACTTGATACAAACTACATTATCCTTAAAAGACACAATTTACAGACACTGAGTCCTATCAATGTATCTACTTGATACAAACTAAATTATCCTTAAAAGACACAATTTACAGACACTGTGTCCTATCAATGTATCTACTTGATACAAACTAAATTATCCTTAAAAGACACAATTTGCAGACACTGTGTCCTATCAATGTATCTACTTGATACAAACTTCATTATCCTTAAAAGACACAATTTACAGACACTGAGTCCTATCAATGTATCTACTTGATACAAACTTCATTATCCTTAAAAGACACAATTTACAGACACTGAGTCCTATCAATGTATCTACTTGATACAAACTAAATTATCCTTAAAAGACACAATTTACAGACACTGTGTCCTATCAATGTATCTACTTGATACAAACTAAATTATCCTTAAAAGACACAATTAACAGACACTGTGTCCTAACAATGTATCTACTTGAACACATGAACACTGGTACTTGTCACCAAAGTCAGAGAATAAGGGGACTTTAACCTTTGGTCTTTGCATTTCATATTTTTAACCAATAAATTAGACAATATTTTAGTTTAGTTTCTGTTATTTCTATACATGTACCATGACAACATTGATCCGTTTTTGAGAATGAGATAACAATATTAGCAAAATTTTGCAACATGATCTTTCTTTACGGATAACAGTTAGCCGTCCTATAAACCCTTTTAATGTGTTTCAAGTGATATATATATAAGCAATAAATATAGTTACATGCAATAAAAGTGCCTTAAGTGATTCTCAAAGTGGTGTCCAAATGATATCATAATTATACATTATTCGGAACGCTTCGAAAGCCACTAGACATGTACACTATGTATCTGATGTATCTACTTGAAACACATCAAAATTACTAAAAAGGAACAATTTACAGACACTGTGTCCTTTCGATGTATCTACTTGATACAAATCAAAATATATTTAATTAAAAAGACACAATTTACAGACACTATGTCCTATCAATGTATCTACTTGATACAAACTAAATTATCCTTAAAAGACACAATTTACAGACACTGTGTCATATCAATGATTCTAAAAGTGGTGTCCAAATGATATCATAATTATACATTTTACGGAACGCTTCGAAAGCCACTAGACATGTACACTATGTATCTGATGTATCTACTTGAAACACATCAAAATTACTAAAAAGGAACAATTTACAGACACTGTGTCCTTTCGATGTATCAACTTGATACAAATCAAAATATATTTAATTAAAAAGACACAATTTACAGACACTATGTCCTATCAATGTATCTACTTGATATAAACTAAATTATCCTTAAAAGACACAATTTACAGACACTGCGTCCTATCAATGTATCTACTTGATACAAACTAAATTATCCTTAAAAGACACAATTTACAGACACTGTGTCATATCAATGTATATACTTGATACAAACTTAATTATCCTTAAAAGACACAATTTACAGACACTGTGTCCTATCAACATCTGCGTGATACAAACTAAATTATCCTTAAAAGACACAATTTACAGACGCTGTGTCATATCAATGCATCTACTTGATTCAAACTAAATTATCCTTAAAAGACACAATTTACAGACACTGTGTTATATCAATGTATCTACTTGAAACGAACTAAATTATCCTTAAAAGACACAATTTACAGACACTGTGTCCTATCAATGTATCTACTTGATACAAACTAAATTATCCTTAAAAGACACAATTAACAGACACTGTGTCCTAACAATGTATCTACTTGATACAAACTAAATTATCCTTGAAAGACACAATTTACAGACACTGTGTTATATCAATGTATCTACTTGAAACGAAATTAATTATCCTTAAAAGACACAATTTACAGACAATGTGTCCTATCAATGTATCTACTTGATACAAACTAAATTATCCTTAAAAGACACAATTAACAGACACTGTGTCCTAACAATGTATCTACTTGATACAAACTAAATTATCCTTAAAAGACACAATTTACAGACACTGTGTCCTATCAACATATATACTTGATACAAACTATATTATCCTAAAAAGACACAGTTTACAGACACTGTGTCCTAACAATGTATCTACTTGATACAAACTAAATTATCCTATTAAAAAAGAAACAATTTACAGACACTGTGTCCTACCAAAATATCTACTTGATACGAACTGAATTATTAGAAAATGAAAAACTGAAAATGAGATTCATTTCTTGAGTGAATGTCCGCAATATAACAAAATTAGGTCTAAATATAAAATTAATGTTATTAATTCAAATAATTTGGATGAACATTTTTCCAAAATGTTAAATCCTATGTCTGAAAATGGATAAAAATATATTTGTATGTATATTGAAGAAGCTCTTCATATGAGAGACCACCGTACCGTTTCATAACAATCTTTTACAGTAATTCGTGCATATACACATAATTCTTATATCTTATATAGGTGATTGTGTATTTTAAGTAAATTTATGAAAATTTGAGTAACAAATTAATGATGTATAAGTTTATGGTATCAATATCAGTTTATAATGTAATGTCTTTCCCACTGTTATGAAAGATTGTATCAGAGTTGAGCCGTCCTTTGATAATGCATGCTGTTAAATTGTATAGTATACAACATTGTTTGCAATACGAGCAGTCGAGCCAACTGCATAGCTTGTGTCAAGTTTGACGACTGTTTAATTTAAATAGCAAACAAAGAACAGTTATCTATGTAAAACATAACTTGTTTGTCCCTCAATTTGAACTTAAATAATATAACTATGGCCAGTATTGGAACAAGTTCTAAAAACAAACAAAAATATCATACCTTTCATAAATTACCCATTCGTGAACCAGCCTCATATTGAGGGACCCTACAATTTATGGCAGGATGGGGACCATTGCATCTCAAACATTTATGAATGTATCGACATTGTGGTAACATACATGCACCTATGTTATTGAACTCGTAAAACATTTCCTGTTAGTGTTAACCATATTAACCCCATAACTAGGTGCATTTTGCTGCACTGTATGAATATATAACATCCAAAGTTCTTGGTCAACAGTAGCCCATGACATATCTGAATTTCTAGCTTTCTTTAAACGAAACTGTTGATTATGGTCCTTCGAACCTGGCCCAATATTGAACGACTTCCACCCAACTTAACCGAATGCATACATGTTAAAATATCTTGTGTATCTTCTAAATGTACACCAACATAAATACTTATGTAAATAAGGAAAGCATCTATCCATGTGTAAAAATCAGTAATCTTTTTACTTGGTTTAGTTTGGATAATCAGCTGTCCATTTGTATCTACAGTTAGAGAATTTGATTGCTCTGTGTCTGAATTTGTATTAAAGCAATATACCTAAACCTACATATTAACCTTTACATATTTTGTTCTGAGTTTCAGTTGTGAAACATTTAAACATAGATTATCATTTACACACTAGTTATTGGCAAAATATTAGAACTTTGTGTTATACCTGTATTCGATTGTTGCCTTTCATTGACTGAGTCGGGAGGTGTAACAGTAACAGTAGCTGGAGAGTGAGACTAGGAGAGTGCATAAGGGCATTGACAATCTGAACAACATCATTTTTAAGTTCTGGAGTCATCATACATGTAGCTGAAACTTGCGTGGAAGTATGCTGTCCAACGACATTGCTAGATCTGTTTCCCAACGGTGTCGGTTACGTCCCTCTTCTGTAACCTTTGGCTGCATTTATAACTTTTAGAGGGCCCTTTTGACATACGTACAGTTTTCCCCATTTCCATAAGATGTTTGGTTTTTAAAACTGAAAAATTACTACAATAATATCAGTGAAACGACCGTTGAAAAGTTATAATAGATATACAATTCGTCTAAACATCTACCCAACAATGTTAGATCTGTAAATTTGCTTTCGATATATTTTAATTTTTATAAACTTCATACATTTATTCATTATTGGTTTCTCTTTAAATTGCTTGCTGTGTAGCAGATGAAACATTTCATATAACGATAGTTTTAAAATCGCAGACGTCCATGCGACACGTGTCTTTAAAACCATGTGCGCAGTTTTTATCTGAAATTACTGCATGGTCTGTTCAAAAATTCTATTTTTGGAAATATAATTCATGATTTCCACTGAATTAAACCAACAATTAAAATTTACAATGAATTATTTAGAAACTCTTTACAGAAGAAACAACAAAATATATAAAATCTTTAACACTATTTTACTGGATCAAAACCATGTGCTTTTCTATCTTTCAAACTTTCCGAACCTTTTTAGTAGAATAATATTTTTTGAAAGACATCCATTTCATATACCAAATCAAAGAAATAAAATTTAATATTCAACTAAATTTGTTATAATTTGAATAACTTTTGAAACAAACATTAGTTCATTCATACGGAACCCAATTTTTTGCGTCTTCCCTCTGCTGTGTCGTACGTGGTAAAGAAAGAATGATGACGTCACAGTTATCAAGGTTAAAATAATTAACGTCTCATAATACATAACAAGTTCCACCACGTGTGCAAAGCGGGACAACTCCCAAAACGTAAGCCCACTTTCTTCCGATAACCGGATTTATTCTTCATAGGAATAAATCTTATTATGTTAGAATTAATTTCAGAAAATTGACCGAGATTCAAAATTGTCCAGAAGTTCTTTAGAATTTTTAAGAATTCACATATATGGTTAATACCACTACGCGAGTAAAATAATTTATTTCGTTTGTCGTTCAAAGTACTTTCAAACTTATAATAGAACAATAACATAATGACATATAATAGAACAATAACATAATGACGGGATCTTTTAAAGTACAGATTTACGTTATAAAAACCAAAGAGTTTATTGGCTTTCCTATATCGTCATTCATTAAATTTGACCATTTTTACTGGGTTACGGGACATTGACTTTTTTTGAAGTACTTAGTACTGTAAGAACGCAACTCCTCGTCCGTTTTTCAGAAAGCTACCATACTTTGTAGGATTGTTTCAACTCAAGTGTAGTTGACTGTATTGTACCGCCATTTTGATATGTCCATTTTTATAGGAGTTATGGAGCTTTTACTTTTTGGGAGTATTGTTTAAGTGTCATCTTTTAAAGGAGAAATCAAGAGCTTTGAACGTCGCATCATCAAAGTTAGAGTAAGGGTACACGTATCCCGGTATATATATCTTCTTTATTTATTTATTTATTTATTTACAAGATTGATCGTTTATATAAATATACAGTGTTAATTTTTATTGTTTAACGCGAGCGTATATTTTAGATGAATAAATTGAATGAAAACTACGATTCTTTATTTGTGCATTTTGACTAAAAATTCGTATGTATAATTACTTTCATTTGTTTCCAACTCTGTCGTGTATTGTTCTGGTCGTACTATAGCAAACATTCAATTTCATGACTGCATCATGTGTTTCTATCAGTTTACCATAGTGCTATCACATGGTTAGTTTAGAAAGTAATGGTAAACCCTAGTTTTAAGTGTTTAATGTCTAATCTTACCGTTTTAATTTATTGACATAACTTCGCGATACGATTTTCAATTAACAGTGGTAAGATATTCGTTGCAAAGAATCCTGCTCAAACTTTTGTGTCAGACAGTTTTAACTTTGAAGTGTTACGAGAGCTTATGTTCTATGTTGAAGGCATTTGTAGTGACCTGCAATACACGTACTGTTTCATTGAGTTTAGTGATATGTCTTCTGTTTCTGTCTCTGACCAATGTTTTCTGTATTTGGCATATGACATTGTTACGTGTACCATGATGAACTTTCGTGCAGGACTGCTTTGTGTATTTTTGACACGGAACGCTTGACCAGACTATGACTTTTTGACTCTTGACCTATGCACTTTGGGTGTCATCATAATACAGTGTGTTCCTTGGTATAGTACCCTGACCTAAAAGTATAATTTTGAATTGACCTTGCTTCTGAGTATGTGGCATGAAAATGTATTGTCAAAAGATGGTGAGTCTTGTGGCACGAGAAACTTTATATGAGCTTGACCTTTGCCCTCAATGTACAACTTGTATATTTTGTTTGAATTATATTAAGAATTGTCTGATTGCACTCATACAACATCTTCTTAAATCTGTATAAGATATATAGATATATTTGTTAGTTTTGTGATTCTTATGAAATACCTGGTACTTTTGATAACTATTGATCAAATGAAAACTAAATCCTTTAATTGCCGTGAAAAATTAGAGAGAACATTTACTGCTTCAGTAGCACCATGTGCTGCCAGTTGTGATAGATAAATCAAAATGTTTCAATAATTTATACCTTGGGATTCATTTCACGGAAATGTAGATATGGATAGTCTGTTTTAACATCTTAAAGAATCACACAGAAGGTATACGCATATCAATAAACCGAACTCAGTGCAAAGAACCTTTAAAGTACACTTAGACATAGAGCTCAATCTAGTGAAACACTTTGTTATGCTGGTCACTGGAAGTAAATAAACTGTTTACTGAAATAAATGTAAAATATGTCTATGGGCCACAGATGCCCCTGCTTGTAAAAAAAACACAAGTAAACTTCCACATAGAGATGCAAGATTCACGTAATATTGACTGTTTTGTGACCATAAGCATTGTGTATAAGTTTCAAAACATTTGGTTGAGGCAAACTAAAGTTAAAGAACAGAAACAACAGATTTAGCATTTGTCCTATCTTAAGGCTCCGTGTTGATATTTGTATCATTGGTACTCGTACCACACCTTCTTATATATAATAACTCATGAACAGTAACACCACCCAATATAATAATAATAATAATAATAATAATAATAATAATAATAATAATAATAATAATAATAATAATAATAATAATAATAATAATAATAATAATAATAATAATAATAATAATAATAATAATAATAATAAATTCTTTATTTAAAGAGGGTAAATCAATTACGTAGAACTAGTCTAATTTTCATTGAGGCCCTCAAACAAAATACATGCATACAGTTAACATTCATTCATTCATACATTAAAATACAATATATATTACAATATTAATTACTAGTATATACATAATTCAATCATTAAAATATACAAATGGTAATAAATGGCAATATTTGATAAGTTTTGTTAAAGGAAAACAAATTATTTGACTAGCATATAATTTTCAAGAAAATGTTTATAACAATGTTTCTTGAATAAATCCACATTACGACATTTTTTTTTATTTCAAGTGGTAAATTATACCATACTTTGATTGCAGAATAATGAAAACATTTTTTTATAAAAATTTGTAAATGGTCTTGGAACAAAAAGATCATTATTGGAGACAGATCGTAAGTTGTGGTATTGCACATTATCAATATTTAGCATTGCTAAGTAATTAGGTGTTAGTCCATTTACAATTTTATACATTAGAATTGATTGTTGGTATTTTATTCTTTTGGTAAAAGATAGTCATTTTAAAGATGAAAACATGAAATTAGATGGAATAGAAATATCGCATTCCAGTATAATTCTTGCTACTCTTTTTTGAAGTTTAATGAATCTATCTGAATCTTTTTGTAATAAATTTCCCCAAACTGAACTACAATAGTCTATATACGGAAGAGTATATGCATTATAAAATAGTTGCCTGGTGTGTATTGGTAAATATACTTTAATTTTATATAAAAGTGATATTTTAGATGAGATGATTTTACATATACGATCAACATGTTTTTCCCAACTTAAATTTTCATCAATGTCAATTCCAAGTAATTTGAAAGAATGGACATTCTCAATACAAGTTTCGTTGACGGTAATACATAATTCTGATAGTTGTGTAAGTTTTTTTGTTTTGAACCCAATTAATGTTAGCGTATTGGACTTCTTGTTGTCTTTCAGACAAATATGATTTTATCCAATCAATCATATGTTCTCCGATATGATAAAATTTTTAACTTTTCTAAAAAAAAAAATGGCATGATTAATAATGTCAAAAGCTTTACTGAAATCTAAAAACACTGTACCAACTATTTCTCCATTATCTAAATATTTTAACCATTCGTCAATTAGTTTAGTTAGCGCTGTTTGGCACTAATGACCTTGTCTGAAACCTGACTGGGCGATGTTTAGGAATTCATATAACTGTGTACATACATGTCTTTCGAAAATTTTAGATATGGTATTTAAAATAGAAATTTGACGATAATTTGAGGGAATGTCTCTTGGTCCTCCTTTAGGTATAGCAGTTAATCTTGCGAGTTTTTATTTTTTGCGGAAAACGATTTGAAGTTATACTTTTGTTTATTAAAAAAGTTAATGATGGCGATATTATTTCTGCACTTAGCTTTAAAAATTTGGGACCAATTCAATCTAAACCTGCGGATTTATTAATATTAAGATGTTTTAGTTGAGAACACACCTCTCCAACAGAAATGAGTTTTAAATTAAAATTTTGAGTTTTCTTTAATTTTTTACTAGTAAAATTTTGTAGCATAGAAAAATCCATATCCCTAACCTTGGACAATGCTTATTTCCTTAAACACAAAATCAAATTTGAAATTCCATCTCCCTAACCTTGGACAATGCTTATTTCACATGGAAGATTATTCAGTATCCATGTGCCTGTCGCAACTCAGTAGTCAATAATTCAGTGGTTGTAGTTTGTTTTCTAGTATGTGTTACATATTTGTTTTTCGTTCGTTTTTTATACATAAATTTGTCCGTTTCTTTTCTCGTTTGAATTTCGTTTTATCGTGTGTTTTCTATGTTATGATGTTATGCTATTGTTTCAGAAAAAGGTAGAAGTATATCAAACTTGATAGATCTGTGTTATGGGTTAATAATCATTACGTATAAGGTTTATAACATTTGATTGACTCAAACTTAATAAAGAGAACGAAAACGAAAAATTCAGCGTTTTCTATGTTTTTAAAGGAAGTTTTTGAAGGCCTCATGGAAGATTTACATGTAATTGTTAAATGTGTTACCTTCGTTAAATAAAGAATTTTATTATTATTATTATTATTATAAACATGATAACTCATGAACGGTAAAAGTGACGTTTCCAAATTTCAAATTTGATTTTGTGTTTAAGGAAATAAGTATTGTCCAAGGTTAGAGAGATGGTAGAGACCCCGCTTACATGTTCAACCCCGCCTTATTCAGTATGCATGTGCCTGTCGCAAGTCAGGAGTCAATAATTCAGGAGTTGTCGTTTGTTTTCTAGTATGTGTTACATATTTGTTTTTCGTTCATTTTTTATACATAAATTTGTCCGTTTCTTTTCTCGTTTGAATTTCGTTTTATCGTGTGTTTTCTATGTTATGATGTTATGCTATTGTTTCAGAAAAAGGTAGAAGGTTTGGTACCATTAAAACGTTTAGTCCCGCTGCAAATGTTTGCACCTGTCCTAACTCAGGAATCTGATGAACAGTAGTTGTCGTTTGTTTATGTAATTTATACGTGTTTCTCGTTCCTCGTTTTTTATATAGATTAGACCGTTGGTGTTTCCGTTTGTATGGTTTTACACTAGTACTTGTGGGGCCCTATTATGGCTATATAGCTTGTTGTTCGGTGTCAGCCAAGGCTCCGTGTTGAAGACCGTACATTGACCTATATGATTTACTTTTATAAATTGTTATTTGGATGGAGAGTTGTCTCATTGGCACCCATACCACATCTTCCTATATCTATTTGCTCATTGTTGAAGGCCGTATGGTGACATATAGTTGTTAATTTCTGTGACATCTGGTTTATTGTGGAGAGTTCTTCTTTGGCACTCATGCCACATTAGGTGGAGGGTGGGGATCCCGCTAGCATGTTCAACCCCGCCCCATTCTGTATGTATGTGCCTGTTCCAAGTCAGGAGACTGTAATTCATTAATTGACGTATGTTTATGTGTTACATATTTGTTTTTGTTCATTTTTTGTACATAAATTTGTCCGTTTCTTTTCTCGTTTGAATTGTTTTACATTGTCATGTCGGTGCCTTTTATAGCTGACTATGCGGTATGGACTTAAAAGTCTTTGCTCATTGTTGATGGTCGTAGGGTGACCTTTAGCTGTAAATTTCTCTGTTTCATCTAGTCTTTTGTGGAGAGTTCTCATTGGCACTCATGCCACATCTTCTTTTTTATTTTGTGTATAAGTATTGTAGTATTTGGTTGAGGCAACTAAAGTTAAGAGAACGGAACCCTTTTTTTACGTTCGGGGCGGACGGACTAGGGTAACACTTTATGGCCCTTTACATGGCACCAACACAGAAGTTCTGACTATTGTGCTTGTGATACTCATCCCACTAGCACTTTCATTAACACACACACAATTTTATTATAAAAATATTCAATCTTAATTTTGATTTGATTATTTTGGGCCTAATAATTATATGCATGTCCTTCACAAGGTGTATCAAATTTGACAAATTTATTGTACATATACATTTTTGTAATATTTCATAACTTATTTTTCAATTAAATAAAGCTTAAAAAAATTTGCTCATCACTTTCTTTTTATATGTCTTTTAACATTCCGTTTAGAACAAAACAATTTGTTACATATACTTCAATTCTATCAAATCTGACATTATTACAAAGCCTATTAAATAAAATTCAGTCGAACTTGAAAATAAATGTGCAAACAATTTATATGCAAGTCGTCAACTGGTCAAGTTACTAGATGCATATATCGTTGGCCAACTGAACGACAGGTCCTAATTGTGTTGTTTTAAAACTTCTAGATATATTAACGGAAAATAAATAAGGAATAAGTAAAGGAAAATAAATTAAAACAGAACGTCTGAATTAAATAAAAGGATGTTCGATATAATGTATATTTCGTTTTATTTTTAAAATCTATACGATGCTTTATTTATTTCTAGTTTCTTATTAGAATGAGAACATAAATACCTCACATGCAGCTTCTTTTACCGTCGATCCTGAAATGTTTAATGTTATTAAACAATTTTAGCGTCTTTGACCTACTTTATCTTTTTATTCGGATACTTGTGGTTATCTTCTCCAAGTTCAACGGGAACATTAGAATAATCTAGAATAGAACCAAGATGGAACCAAGAAGTCGGGTTGCTATAACCAAACAACCCGGATGTTGAACCAGTTACCATGGTTTCGAACCAAAGAACCCGGATAGAACCAAGGTTCAGAACCAAACAAACCCAGATGAACCAAGGTTTAGAACCAGAGTGCCCGGATAGAACCTTATTGCATTCGGAATTCTCATGGCTTTTTATACCTTCAACGTATTTTCCAAATCATTTATTTATTATATAATTATATATAAATTACAGAAAAATTATTAATGTGAGTTAATGTGAGTTACAGAAAAAAGATTTTGTCGGTGTTTCTTTGACTTATGAGTTTCATATCTTCCGACTCCTTTTTTCTTCTTTCAAAATTTAATGAGTGCAAAGTGAAATGATCATTGCATCCCTTTTTTTAAATGTGATTTTGTCGGTAATGAAAATATTACGTTTAATGAAATTTGGAATGTCACCGCAGACAAACCGAACCTTATGAGATATGTACACTCGAAAACAATCTAATTAAACTTCATATCTATATTTACCTGCATGCGTGCTCGTATATATATATCTATATATGAAAATAACGAAATCAGAGATCTACATTTTAATGAGATTGACCTCATAAGAACGACGAAAGGTCTAGTAGAGATTTCCAATAAAATGACATAACTCGACATAACCGACCTATCTCACCGTATCTCGGCCTTTGCGGTGAAGGACGACGGAGGGGAGCATATACTGCATGAATTGTTGGCTCGTTGAATACACATACTTTGTTGGAATAAATGTTATTTTAAAATTAACACTAACTACTATATTCTTTACATATTTTGTTTTTAAATTTGGGGTGATTTCATTGACAACAACCTTAAAGGGAATAATTAGTTCAGTTACCGGTAATCAAATACACCGATCATTACTTCGTCATTTCACTTGACCCATATATTTTTCTCTCAAACGATGAATTCTTAAAGCTCATAAATCAAAATTAAGTTTGAACAAATAAGAATAATGGAATCTGAAGCGTGATCATATTCCCATTTTTAAGTAATAAGATTAAACAAGAGTTTCAAACACGCCGGAATGTAAAAGGTGTACACGACTTGCTTCTTCTTCTCTTTTGTTTTTTAGTATACTTCTATAATTTATTTCAAGATACTTTGGTCGAAGGTAAAAATTGAGATCACTGATGCATCTTTCTGATAGTACTGTGTCACCTTTCCGTAGTATTTTATCAAATGGAATTTATTATGAGGACGCATCTGCAGGAAAAAATATGATTACACTTTACTGAATCAGTTAATTTGTTTATATCTTGTCTTTAATTATTATGATCCATAGATTCTAGGAAGGGCCCGTATGTGTAATTTAACGTCAATGTTCTTATACTTTTTTTTCTAAAATATTTGGCGTTTAATTATACAAATACGTATGTAAAACGGACATATACGGACTATTTAATTGAATATTTGTTAAGTAAGATGGTCTTTTTTAGTTTTATGACCAACTTATGATAGCATAAGAATATTATATTTACTGGTCTGTGCATCCTTCCGTTCTTCCGTTCTATTCAAAATATAAAACCTTTAAAATTATATACCAACTATTAATTTGACCCAGATTAAGTGGTGCACTGAACATGGAAATATTATCATGTGAAGGGGCACGGTGTCTTAAGGCCACACATTCTTGTTGCAAATGTTCTGATTAATAAACGTTCATGTATATATATCTTCCAGACTCATAACTGTATCTTTGGTCGCGCGCTCGTCTCGACAGTAACCTCTCAAAGTTGATCAAGGGAATAGAAACATGGTGACTATTGGTCTTGTTCAGTTAAACCATTGCCAAAGTGGAGAGTCCGTTTAGATGAGCGGGATGTACAAGTACGCAGTCCCGTCCGTCAGAGTGGGGACGTTAAATCCGATGCCTCTTTTAGATACAATGTCACGCTCTCTAAATGTTAATTATACATAAAATATTTGCCACTGGACGTTAAGCAACCAACTGTCAATCAATCGACAGTAGCGTAACTTGAATTTTATTTCTGGTGAGGCAAATGATTTGAATCTCGGCAGTTAAAGCCTCACCTTGGTTTAAAGACGTCAATGCCAGTAGGAAGTGGACGATTAATTGAAAATATGAATCGCAAAATAGGTGTAGGTGATTATACTCTTGATAGATCACACAATGGTAAAAAGATAATAATGTCTATGAAAAATCCAGATTTGTGGAATTCTATCATGAAATAATATTTCTAGTGCTCATTTAATCAATATATTTTAATGAAACTTCTGGTTAAAAGCTTAATTTTCAGTATTCGGTTAGGTATTAGAATTCAGATAGGTTCCTGATAAAAAAGAATGACAGAATCATGTGTATGACCTCCTCTAAAATGCTTTTGTACAGATTTGGGTATACTAAGTTTAAGATCCACTATGTCTCTTAACTTATACGTTTAGCTTTCTCAACATGTATGTTGATTATAACTGGGAGAACTATTAAGTCTTGCTTATATTAAACAAGGTAGAAGAGTACTACATAAAATGTAGGAATGCCAAGTGTTTGTTGAAAACTTTGCTCACCAAAAGTAACAAGTTCGTTGTCAAAAAAAACCAAGCATCATATCAGTTTCACGGGTATGACCTCTTGCTTGGATCAGTTTTTTGCGAAATATACTTTGTCTGTTACTTAAGAAAGATATTTGTATCCATCTTGTTCATTTTAAATTGCATCTTGGGTCCGCATCTGGCAACAGAAGCTTATTATATTATGTTGTTCAATGTTACTTACCTTACACATTTCCGTTAATGATTTACGCATTAAAATGAATTCGGTGACCCCCTTTTAGTTGTTTATCAATAAAATGGATAAACCACTCTAAGTTAGTTCACTTCAAGGGATATCAAATATATTTCCTGGAAATATCTTTTGTATTTGGACTCCGATAGCATTCCCGTTAAACAAATTAATACAGAACAATCCCTAATCGAACACACCTTAGTTCTAAAAAAACAACATATATAAGGATTTCTTTATCAAAACATTTTTGTCATAAATGAAAAATACTTTTGTTTATAAATTAAAAGGAAGCGATAGTTTTATCTGAATTTTTAACCTTTATAAAGAGACAGATTCTGATAAATTCTGCTTTCGATATTTCTGAAATTGTCAGAAACATATAAATATTGTCCCCGCAACAAATATAATAAAAAGATAGATAAACTATAAAGAAAAACAGAAAAAAAGTATAATCAAAACCATGAAAGATAACTCGAATCGTACGTATGATAGGTATGGGATACGTGTGTTAATACGTGATCTTATGTCAGTAAAATAAAGGCGGGAATGTGGAAAAACCACGTGATTAATAAAAATGCATAATTTCTATCATTTTTCGTCATGATAAATTTGTTTATATGGTCGAAAATTCCAGTGTGTGATTTTTAAAGTCTTGGAATACTTTGTTTAAACTTATAGTACGGTGACAAATAAGGTGAATTTGTAAATTTAATGCACCGAAATACCTCATGGCTAATTTTGGTCTTATTTTGTAAATAAATATAATATCCTTTGATTATGGCATGTCATAGAGTGCCAAAGTGGTGCAGATTTTTGAAAGTAGCGTTCAAAGGTCAAAAGGGGGGATTTTTTAAAAATGCAAATTTTAGACATTTTGGACAATTTCTCGGTAGTCTCTCATGTTAACTGAGATTTTTTTTCGATGGAAGCATGCACTAAGAATGCTCCACAAATACAGCTAGTCATATTTATGTCTGATTACCAGATATTAGTGATACGTACCCTCGCTTGCAACCTGTACGAAAATGAAACAAATATCTTTATTTACGGAATTTATCCGACAAAAAAAAATCATAATTAAGATTTAGCTATGCAATAATATTTGGCCACATATAAAGATATTTTTGGGAAAGTTTTGTTAAAATGCCATAAAGATCAGAGGAGAAATAAGAACTGTAAATAACATGGTGTTATGGAAAAAAATGATGAAATTCTTTTCTGATTATTTAAACTTAAAAGGATGCAAGAACTATAAAAATGAGTCCTCATGTTCATGAAACTATATTACATGAAGTTTGTTTTTATTTTAATAAATAAATCGGTACTAGAACAATTGCACATTGAGAAGATGTGTCCCCCCTTTTTTTATTTTATATAAAACAACAACAGACAAGGTTGTCGTTTGTTGATATGGTTCATAAATATTTCTCGTTTCTAGTTTTTATATAGATAATACCATTACATTGGTTTAACACTAGTCAATTTTTGGAGCCCTTACTGTTCGGTGCGAGCCAAGGCTACGTTTTTGAAGACCGTACTTTGACCTTTAATTGTTAAATGACCTTGATGACTCATTGGAACTCATACCATATCTTCTTATATCTATAAACAATGAAAAATAGCAGACTTCAAAGCCCGATATATATGTAAATAAAGATTCACATGGATATTATGCTTCAAAAGCTGCTGTCAATGTATAATTATAATTCACTATCACTAGACATCAATATGCACATCAATTTGAAAAGGTAACGGAAAACTAGAGAAAAAAAGAGGATGTCATTGTATGGCGCCGACAACACTCATGAGATTATTCAGATCACCATGTACTGATTGATTATTGCTTCTGGGATCATTTGAATCGCGTTGAAGTTATTTTCACTGCAAAATATGTGTCAATATAAGAACCAGCTAGAATGACAAATTTTGATACATGCATGTGGTTTTTCCGACCCCTTGTTATTATCTTCTTTTGCCAATTTCGGTTGGAAGACGTATCGCATCCTGTAAGACCGCCGCGAGTTTCGATTGGTGTGCCAGACATCCTTTTAAAAAGTTGCATATGTCGTGAGTAGGTAAAAACTGTCTTGTGGCTTTGGTTGAAGAAACGTCTCCAGTCTAAAATCACAATTCATCTTATTTGACACCAAAGGATAAGACCTTATTTTAGAAATAAATCATAACTGTAATGATTATAACCTCTGAAATAACTTTTCAATATTTGTTCATTGGCAAAAAGAGGCGGCAGAATAATTCTTATATCTGCAACTTCAGTCACTTACAAATCCTACACAAAATTGCTTTACAGTCTATAGATTTTGAAAATATCCCGCTGGAAATATTTCGTCATGTTCTCCCAAATCAAAATCATTGTAGTGCGATAGTGCATAGTTACAGTGTACCTACAAATCTTTTGAACCCATGTTTATTTTCACAGGTGCACAAAGAAATTTCTTACAATCCCTTATTGATCTGCATTCAATGACTTGAAGAACAATTTGGATCTACCTTTGGAAATAAACATTATTGTCTCTTTGACGCCTTTAATAGCTGACTATGTGGTATGGGATTTTCTCATTGTTGAAGGTCGTGCGGTAACCTATAGATGTAAATATCTGTGTCAATTTGGTCTTTTGCGAAGAGTTATTCCATTGGCAATCATACCACATCTTCTTTTTATACACACCAATGTCCGATGTAAGGGGAGGGGTGGGCTCCCGCTGACATGTTTAACCTCGCCACATTCTCGTTTGAATTGTTTTATATTTGTCAATTCGGGCCCTTTATTGTCGACTATTCGGTAAGGGCTATGCTTATTGTTGAAGGCCGTACGGTGACCTATAGTTGTGAATGTGTGTGTATTTTTTTGTCTTTTGTGGCGATTTTTCGAATTGGCAATCATACCACTTTTTTTTATGATTTTAAAGCAGTCATTGGCCAAATCTCAATAACTGTTGTACCATTTTACGTAAAGACTTTGGACAATACCAATACCATATTTTTTATCAGGGGTGTACTGGTTTTTCATAAAGGAATATCACACACTCAGCCTAAGTATACATTTCCGTTCAGTATCAAATGAGAGTGCATTGTAATCATTATCCATTTGAAAAAAAATTGTCATCTACTAACCAGGCAAAATATTTACCAGAGAGGTTGGAATTCATTTTAAAGATAGAAATAATTTGAAATCTCGAACGATCATAATCAGCTTTTTACATATTTTTATTCACAAAATGCAATATCTGTAACAAATGTAAATGGCACAAACTATACGTCAACATGTGTTTTTCTTTCTTTCGCTAACAGATCATCCTGTAGACATGCTGCACTGTAGTATTTGAAAGGCAACATCATGTCCCGAATAATTTAAAACATCAGCAACAAATGATTTTCAATTTCATCAAATAGTAACAATGCATGCTGAATTTTGAAGCGGCTTGTCTTTTGAAGTTATTTATTACGAGTAAACTCTCGGGGTCTGATCCCGGATCCCGCTTACTGTTTGTCAGATTCCTGTATCCCGCTTAATTACACTATATACGTATTCTAAGCAATTCTCTTTTTTTTATAAATTCCCGTGTCCCGCTAGACTCTCCCGTTTTCACGGCACAATAATTTGACTTTCACGTTTCACGCTTACTTAAAATCGACAATCCCGCGCCACGCTTAGACCCCAATGAGACCTTCTACTGAATGGAATTAGCACCGACAATAATTTTCCGGAATTTTACCGATGTGTTCCAATGTGGTTTAAAATTAGTTTTTCGAAAAACAAGAATAAAAGCACCTCAAAAGTTATTAAATATAGCTTCTGTACTTATTCAAGCACATCGACACAACTATTGATACACATTATATATTCTTTTTTATAACACTTAAGAAAATGCATATTAAATTCATCCATTGTATATGATAGGGGTAAAAAAGGAAAGGGTCATACATGAATCATTGAGGTGAAATTGAGTAGTAATACTGCTATGTGATGAGTTTTATAAAAATGCTCGTAAAAGTTGATTTTGATGTTCTATCAAACTTTTATATATCAAAACTTCTTAAGCATTGGTTGTTCCACTATATTTTGTAAAAATTTACTATTGGTGATATATATATAAGAAATGTAATAGACTTTGATAGACGGTAAGATTGACAAAAATGTTACATACATTTGAAAATCGTCCAATTCACTCAATTTATATGTTCATATGATATTAAAGTTTGATGTCAAATAAAAGCTCTTTCATATGATACCAAATTTGTTTATGATATCTTCAATCGGGAATTTATTATAAGCGTTCTCGTGTTTAAAAATGAAAAAGAAAAAAATCAGAAAATCTCACTTTTACACGATTTTACAAAAAAATGCACCGTGGGAAAACTCTACGACAGGGCTAAAATTAAAGTATAATGTTTACTCTATCATCATGTGAATTTTCAGCCGTGAGGTATTTCGGTGCATTAAAATCCTTAAGGATGTATTCTTCTGACTTTTCAGTCTCGTTCAGTCCCGTTGAAATCTCGTTCTTGAATTATTTCCAAAACATGTGATAGAAGTGGAAAATATCAATGAATTTTAAAAATATTATAATCAAACATGAATCTGTGAAAAAATTGTGTATGTACAATGAATGGTTTTTGAGTAATCCAGTTTTCAAATTTTATGACCAATCAAGTCAATATTTTTAGCCACAATTTTGAGAAACTGGGTGAGGGATACAAAAAATGATTTTACAAGAATCATGTTCATCCCATATCATTTTGGTCTTTCTAATTTCTTAAATATGTATCTTTCCAATCATTTATGACAAAAAAAAGTTGAAATAATATGCATTTTGTTCTTAAAACTGAGAAAAATCACAAAAATACAAAATTGACAGCATGGTAAATTTTACACAAAAAAACGTCAAAATATGATAAAACTTTCTTATATTATCACCTACCTATAGTTTTTGTAAGTAAAAATTATTCAGATTGGTCCACTTCATCTTTATAGAAAGTATGAAAAAAAGTTTAATTGTGGAACTGTGATATTTTTCACGATAATAGCCCGAAAAAAGGTAAAAATCGATAAAAAATGGGAAAATCATCAAAATTGGGCATTTTCAAAGGACCGTAGCAAAAAAAGAAGTGCACTACCATATGATTTTCTCTTCACCAATTATTTTGTTACAGTCCTATAAACCCAAAAATCAGGTTAAGAAAAAAAGTTTAATTCTAGAAATTTTTGGCTCCTCAGAGGTGTATTAACTAAGCGACTTTCCCCGATTTGTCACTCCACTAATAGAGGTTTCCAGATTTGCTACGTATCAGGTACGGTTGGTACGTAACACAACCGTTGGTGTTGTTTTGGAGGTTTCATTTAATGCATGAGATTATTGTATGTATCATGATGAAAATAAAGAAACAAAATTGCATATCAGTGATAAAAACCTTTATTTTATTTTATTACGATTTCACTGCTTCTAGAAAACCTTGCACGTGATTTTATTCGATAAAATTTATTTTGTGCACAAGAGAATGAATCAAACAGTCCTTACTGGAACTGATTTGCCTCGACCTTTATATTCTAAAAATAGATTTGCGTTACTGTATGGCTATGTTTTTGTTTTCTGTATATATTAAGAAAAGGATTAGAATAAAGAATGTTTTCTAATACTCAAATATAAATTGGAATAATTAGAAATTACTTATTAATAATATCTTACGTGTACAATTTACCTTACTGGTGTCGTTAAAGACTACATAGACGGATCCAGGGGAGGGGGCTTGGGCCCGCCCCCCCTTTTCGTGGCAAAAATTTGGTTGATTATATAGGGAATCACTGAAGCATGGATGGATTGCCTCCTTTTATGAAAAGTTCTGGATGCGTCACTAAACTAGTACACGTGCTTATGGCAAAAATGAGTTCAAAATTGTGTTGATTTCTCATTAAAATATTTTTTTATTAATTAAGCTATCTTTTCGATTATTGGAGCAACATTTTTTCATAAAACGCAACACACATTGTAAAATCATCGATCTATCTTTTTCCTTATATTTTTTCACTGAACTTTTTAATAAAATTGATGATTATATTAATTACTCAAAAAATAAATATAAATTTTATGACACTAACGAGAACCATTTGTTGACTCGAAATATTTATCATCACGATGTTACTTCATCGTGTTCGCTTAGTATTATTATGTCACTAGATATTGTTATTACATTACTATTTGTAAATATTGTCGCAAGTAAAATTGTGTATTGCACGTGCCTGGGAGTAGTATAATATAATCTACGAGGGGCAATGTTATACCAATATCCGAGGGGTAATGTTATACCAATATCCATCCATTAATCTTTTTGTCGTACAGCATTGCCAAAAAAACTTCATACAACAAAGCGTATTTTGTTCACTGATAACGGCAATAATTTGACGAGCTATATTTACACTTTGAACTCACGAACAATGAGGCAAATGTTTGTTCTTTCGGTAGATGTTATAATTATCTCACATTTCTTAGACATTTTTAGCTATGTCTACTTATAGAACTACCTTTCAGCCGTTAAGTCAACCAAAAACGTCATTGGACATTTTTCTTATTCCAGCTGAAAATGCAGCTACCGAGTCAAACAAAATTCGACAAAAGAACGGCTTCAATTTAACCAAGAACTGACACACTTCGTTGCTTCTGACAAGTTTCGGGAAGATGAGAGAAAAAGAAATATGATCACTATACATAAGAGATAAAACTGTTGTTCAAAAATGTAACGTTGGACATCCGTATTTTTCACTTAGCTTTGTTGTTTTAATCCTCAAATATATTAGATATTACTAAGCATATGACCAAGAGCTATAAAGAACATAAAGAAAAACATATACTGAATTCGTTTTTATAGTGGTTATTGTTTGTTAACATTTTATTTTGTTTTGCGGAGGAAATTTCGAAGATTCTGTTTTAAGTCATAGGGGTTGTAGGAACAGCGTGCGTGACGTTTTAGTCTAATGCAATATATATATGAACTAGAACACACCCGTGATATCGCGGGTCCGTGACTGAATTGAAGTATTTAACTATGCGCAAGCCTTATTTTAGTATTAGTATTGTCATCTGATAAAGTCATGACGATTATAAGATACACAGTTTTCTCTGCTTTCAAATCTTTCTGTTTAAACCCGTCGAACTGGAACTTATCAATTATTGGTAATATTAATTATTTGGAAAACAAAAGGTCCTGGAATGGAGTATTTTTTAATCAACAGCATTGTCCTATATTAGTTATAAATAAAGTTGAATTCTTTGATTCGCTGTTTTTCGTCATGCCCGTTAACAAATTGAAAATTGTACCTCTACGCCTTATTTTTAGTCCAGATTTTTAGTATTCGTATTGTTATCTTTGAAAGTCTTACTGATTAAAATACTACAATAGGTAACAATTTGACAATTTAGTAGTGTCAACCCTGTGAGTATGACCCCTGTATATAGCATATTAATCCTAGATACACCGTTTGTTGGTGCGCCTGTCAGATGCGGAACGTACAGATAAGGTAATAGGTAACCGGTGAATATACTATTGGTATCGGTATCGGACTCGACCCGGAACTTCTTTATTATTGGCAATATTAATTACGTGGAAAACAAAAGGGCCTGGAGTAGTGTAATTTTTAATCTACACCTTTATACTATATTAGTTATATATAAAGTTGAATTCTTTGATTCGTCGTTTTTACGTGATGACGGCTGACAAATTGGACCTCGTAATTTTAGTATTATAGATATATGTCTTTCTAACTCTTCGTAATGTTGTACGGAAAATACTATGTTGATATATAATTACATGTAATGGCTTTTGCACCATTTACAACTGATTTATGGACTCAAAATTAAGGATCATTTTCATCGGTTGGTAAATGTTTCTATATAATTTGTTCTGGTTCATATGTACTAGTATCATGAATACGATACTACTTAAAATAGTTAACTCCAGTTTTTCTGACTTTTCTCTTTCGGCTTACTGCGAAAAAGATATATGAACAGTTGTGTTAATAAAAAGGGCGTGTTTCTAAAATTTATAGAGCATATTGATTTTATGAGGGTTTTTTTTATAAGGACAAACTTTAAGCCCGACGGTAAAGATAACTGTCCAAAAAGGAAGGATGTCAAGTAAATACGATATCAGCAATATCTCTATGCATAATTGTTCAAATTGAAGATGTAAACGACCTTGTATTTTTTATAATTTCTTTCCGGACGTCTGATTTTTTTTTTATCTTTATTTAATTCTTCAACACATATATATATACAACAGATATATTTACATATAACACAAAATTATCACAAGGCAATGTTATTTAAAAGTATAATGACATACACAATCAGTACAATAATTAGAACACATTCGTTTTTTTGTAATAAAGTATGATTAATTGTTTTAAAGTATGTTTCCTGGACTTTTTTTTAATTTTTTTATCTTAATTCAGACAAGGGTTTAGACCTCACGCGGATACAGACTGAACAACAAATGGAAGTTTTTAACGACCTTGACTGGCTATACAGACTGAACAACGATTCGGTTTTAAATTAATTTTGTCATTTTTCTTTTGTTATTAAGGTCAATTTATTTTGTTCAAATTCATTTTATTTGATCATGTGTTCTAAAAACTTACCAAAATAAATACAAAACTTTAACATTTTACAATGATACATAAAGTTATTAAAAACAAAATTTATAAAGTTTTAAATTTGTTTTGTAATTTAGCTTCTTTGTATCTATGTAGTTTCACGGGGAAATAACTCTTAACTCTAAACCTTTCGTACCAACGGTTACTTGCAACGGTTGCTTGAAAGCATAATCGAGTGCACACACTATTGTTTCCTACGAATACAAGAAGAAAACACATGAAATTAGTCCCAAGTCACAGCTAAAAATTCTCAAAACAGTTCTGCATATGATTCCTAAAACATGTGTTGATATAAAGTGTATGCATCAATAATTTCCAAAAGTTAAATGACGGCTCCCACTTCGTACTACGGTTGGTACGGTAGCAAATCTGGAAACCTCTAATATTAAGCGACGTATTTAATCAAATTCGATGGTTGGCACTATACCGTCCCAGTAGGTCCGTACGTCGAGTTACGTACGTATGTCATTTTATTGGAAATCTCTAGTAGAACATCACCATCGAGGAACAGAAAACCTAATATCGATTCGTGTATTAGTATATTAATAGTCATGTTCATATTACAGATCTAGTACGTATAAACAAATCTTTGCCTGAGTATACTTATTCGTTTTGTGTTCATCAATTATTTACATGTTTTTGTATACTTGCATTATAAAAGACTTCGCTTTCTATATAACAACCTCATTGAGATACTAGAATTGTTATATCTATAAGAATTTACAACGTCGTTCTGACATTTATCGAAAACAACTACTGCTTATTTTATTTTTAAATGTGGGAAATTCATTCAAATAATGAATGTTTTAGGAAATAGTTTTATATTTCAACATTTGTGGAATTTTGTTTAATAATATAGTTAAAGACTTATTGGTAAGATTGAATTAGTTTTCAAAAAATGGATAATACTACAAATAAAACATTGAACGAATTATATAAGAATGCAACAGAATCTTACCTGCCATCTTTGCAGCCAGTAGTTGTTGTTGACTTCCGGCAATGGTTTCGTTACGGATACGAAGTAATTTTATTTGGATATTTTATGCCCCCGTGGACAGTGGTTAATTTATTGATATACTCATATATGATATATGTCTTCATTAAAACTGGAATGATATCAAAAACTCATATTTGTTTGATATCGATAGCAGTTTCTGACAGCTTAAGTCCTATATGTCCGAGTATAATGTGGCTTTATGTTTTTGCATTGAAGAAACACATGTATTACCTCCCTTTGGAATGGTGTAGATCATACCATTACATGACTGAAGTTATACCACAAATCATCACAACTATATCATATGCCTTGACTATTATGATGGCAATAATCCGATACATTGTTGTAGCACATCCATTCAAGGCAAATCGCTTATGTTCAAAGAGTCGAATTACTGTGGGAATTATATCATGTGTTGTCATATCCATAATATGCAAAGGAGTTCCTTTTTTCCACTATAACTATTCTGGAATAACCGTACCGGCATTTAACAAACAAAACGAAACCATGCAAGCCTGTGTCATACGAAACTCAAACTGGATAAAGATGGATTTTTTCGAATATTTAGCCATATATCAGGCCACGGATTTTGTTTGTTTGGTTATTATACCAAATTTGGTGATGTTGGTTACCGAAATTCTTTTAATTGTTTCCTTGGTTAAAAATGCAAAAAAACGAAAGTATTTGACAAGTAATGTTACCCAAAGAAATCAAAGGGACACACGACTGACCCAGGTTACAGTAGTAATAGTCGGTTTACACCTTACCTATGGAATGTATGGCACTTTTGTAAAAACTGTTGATTTCTTATATTTATTTTTTGACATTATTGTCCTCCCGAATAACGATTTACGGTCGATTGTAGCCATATCCAATACAATATTTTGGGTAGTTTTGTTACCGTCCAATTTTTGCATTACTGCCTGTTTAAGCAGTGATTTCAGAAAAGGATTTAAATCTACTTTCTCTGTTTCACGAATTTCACAAACTCAAAGTAAAGAATGAGGAGTGAAAGAAATTATCTACTGACTAAAATATTTTGGATAGTAAATCTTTTTAATCCTTTCAAAATTATGTTAATCTTAAAGATTGATAAATGAGTAATACATTTTGGACATTTAAGTTAATAAAAGTCAGTTGTATAAACATGTGGGAATTGTTGTACTATGAAAGTACTTTTATTCGTGGCTATTAAATTTTCGTTAAATTAATACGTTGGTTGGTTATTGATTTTTCTAAAATTCGAGTTTACAATTTGAAGCCTTCAGAAACAAAGATTTTGAAAAAAATATATTGATTTGAGGAACATTGCTAAATACGTTGTTTAACAAAACAATTGCCTTCGAAAATAAGATAGTTTATCTATGCTATCAAATTGTCTCGATTGGAGGGAATTGCAAAGTGTACATATTAGTTGATGTAAACGTGTCGATTTGAATGGTTGTCTCTTTTTTAAGACATACGGAATATTTTTGATCTTATGTGAATTTTATGTTGATTTTTCTAATTTGACAATTATAGTAGCAGGTCACTAAAGGACAAATGAAACATTGATGTGAAATGCAGCGATTTGACATAAAATAATTCGACCTGCTTAATTCAAAATCGGAAGAATCGTATGACTAGTCAGTAATGGCGACATCAGTAGTTAACCAGTTAATAGCAACGGCGGATGTCCATGTCGATGTACTAAATGAGAAAACTGTGAGTAATAACAATCGATCAAAAAGACCACATCTGAAGGTGATTTACATTTTGTTTTTAGATGTTTTGAATATACTAGTAATATGTTTATGGTGTTGTATTGTTAATTTAGAAAAAATCTAAAATAGTTTGTTTTAGAAAACAAAACGTATCTAGATCAACTTTTTCATTTTTGTTTAATATATAGATATTGTTTCCCAACACACATATTTCGGTTTATTGTTTACTAAGCGTGTAAGCTATGATAATGTGACAAAAGCAGGTGCTAAAGACGCTCATTAATCGTTGGGTTTGTAAATATTTTTATAGCTCACGGTGGTTTTCAATATTGTACATTTAGAAAGTTGGTTGATATTATTGTATGATCTGTATTGGATTATAGTGCCTCTATATAGGGAACATGTGATTTTTCGTTTTGAAATAGTATTCAAAATACAGCCATATGTTTTTTCAAGGGTGTATGAAAACACAAAATTTATATTTCTTTATAAGGTGATATGGGCTGGATGCCATGCAAAATCAAATAGTTGATTAGGAGCGGCGAAATATACCATAGGGACAGTCATAGATTCCAAATAAAGTAATAACGCTATAGCTAAAAAGGAAAAAAAAAGACTAATAGACAAATAATAGTACACAAGACACAACAAAGAAAACTGAAGACTAAGCAACACAACCCCCACCAAAAACTGAGGGTGATGTCAGGAGTTTCGAAAGGGTTAGCAGATATTGCTCCACATGTGGCAACTGTCGAGTTGTTAATATTATTACAAATCCGGAAATAAGTCTAATTCATTTGGTTACATTCGTGAAAAGGAAAGGAAATTGTAGTTACTACATAAGGAATATATCCGATATCATCTGTGAAACGGTTATTCCATAACTGTCAACCAACTCGTGATGACGAATGTTTTTAGAAACTGGACACGATAAATTTAAATGAATATTGAAAGAGTAAATAAAAAATTGTATATCTAAGGGAAACACATGTAGAAAAAGATTAAAATATTGGCATTTTAAAGTAAAAAAAGTTTTAAAATCTTGAAAATTTGGTGCTATTTTGAACAAGGATTTAACTAATGATATTGAAAATGTATGTTTTGAAAAATTGAAGGAAGAATAATATGACAAAAATATTTCAAATTATTATAATACAATATGGGCATATGGAATGTTGTAAAATGTATATGATGTAGAAAATGACTTGATTTCTAATATACCAGGTAGACACAAAGTGAATTAGCCAACTTTACATGTGGTGCAGCACCCATCAGAATTGAAACTGGTCGTTTTAAAAATATTGATATTGAAAATAGAGTATGTTTTAATTGTACTCATGATGTTGAAGATGAAAATTTAAACATGTGTTGTTAAACTGTCCTGTATATTCGGATAATCGTAATGTTTTTTTCATCACATGACAATTTTTAACAACTGTCTGATAATGAAAAATTCATATTTCTTTTTAAAAAATGTATTCTGTCAAAAACTGCCATGGCATTTTGATGAGGCGAAAATGTATTTCATATTTAAGATAGTTGTCTTGTATTTAATTCATAATTCAAGAAAAAGTGTTTTCTAGTCGCTCATAACTCTTTAACGAGTGGCTTTTATTGTTAATTTTGTTGTAACTTATGTCTTAATAAGCTGTATATTTCATATGTAACATGTGGAGAGATTTTAATAAAGTATGTGTCTTCTCTGTCAAATCTTTACTTGTGTAATCAGAAGATCCGAGACCACAGTTACCGTCATTTGATGTTCGTTGTCCACGATTATAGTCCCTAGTGGGGACAGTGTGTTACTTGCCACTTTTTTTTTATACCCCTTCTAAAGGTATTTCTACATGTTTTTAATGCCTCAAATAGGTAGAAGGTGGATAAAATTACACTGTCAGGTAGGATTTTAAAAATTTAATGACTAAATAAATGCACTACGAAATAATTGTGGTCTCGGAACGACACCAAATTAATCCGAGACAACAGAATGATCAACAGATTAACGATCATCAAAGGTGTTAGTCGGGTCGACATTATAATCATGTATTTCAAAACAAACAGTTACAAAAAGAAATGCTACAAATGTACACTGAATAATGAGATGATTATCATGAAATAAAAAAGCCAGACTTATACAGAGTTATTTAAAATTCTGATTTCGTATGATGATTATGAAGGGATAAAATGAACACGTCATCATCACATATCATCCCCGGAAGTGTCATAATAATTATCATAGGTACCAGGATTATAATGGTGTAGGCCAGACGCCATAGTATCTTCGTTTTCTTATGGTTATGTTGGGGTTTTTTTTCGTCATGTTTTCACACTTTACTTTTAAAGAAATGCAAAAGATACCTAAGGGATATTCAAATTCATTAACCGAAAATAAACTGACAACGTAATGACAAAAAGAAAGATCAAAGGACAAACAACTGTATACAAAACAGAACATAGAACACTAAAGACTGATAAAACACAAACAACTTACTGTAAATACAAAAAAGAAGATGTGGTATGATTGCCAATGAGACACCTATCCATAAAAGACCAAAATGACACAAACATTAGAAATTACAGGTCACCGTACGGCCTTCAACAATGAGCAAAGCCAATATCGCATAGTCAGCTGTAAAAGGCCACGATAAGACAATGTAAAACAATTCAAACGAGAAAACTGACGGCCTTATTAAGGTAAAACAAATGAACGAAAAACAAATATGTAACACATAAACAAACGACAACCACTGAATAACAGGCTCCTGACTTGGAACAGGTACATACATAAATTATGTGGCGGGGTTAAATGTTGATATTTCGCCGTTACAATGCAAAAGGATTTCGCGCAGCAAACCACTTTTCTTGCTATTATTGTCGTTTTCAAAATATTCCGGAGGAGTTTTTTGGGTATTTTTCTTTATCGTAAAATGAGCGAAAATACTCCCTCGCCAATATTTTCGATAGCATTACTTGTCTTTGTCTAAACCAGCATATCTTGATTTATCTTTAATGTAATAGTTACCAAATTCAATGTCAATAAATTCACAAATATAATATGTATTTATCTGTGTATCGATAAACTGACTAAAAGAGTTACAAATTAAACATGGAACTTAAGGATTTTATGTATTAAGACAAAGTAGAGATGAAAGATAACAAAGGGAAATTCAAACTCATAAGTTGTAGGTTATAAAATACAAGCAGCAACTGCTCTACATTGCATAAAGTTTCAGTCCATGCGAAAAATACATCAGAATTTTTTGCTGAAGAATAGAGATAGTCTTTTCAATTTCAAAGAAATGAGTGGTTAAATATATCGAATCCTAAATGAATACAAAAAGACAATATAGGAGAAATAAATGAAAATGATAAAATTTAATATATGTATGTTAACCATGTATCCAAACATATATACTGAGTGCCATTGAAAACGCAACACTTTTGTTTTTCAAAAAAATCTTATAATTTTTATTTTATTTTTTATTAGAACTTTGTATAGTTGGTTTAAAATGACTTTTAAGACATTTGACGACAACTTTAAGGTTGAGTGATTTTTGAAACAAATGCGAAGTAAGGGTTATATTTAACGGACATAAACCGAGTTCACCGCTTTTCAGCATACGCACCATTTTCACGATTTTGTCATTTTTAAAAAGCTTGGCTAATGTCATGAATTTTCCCGCCCTTATTGTAAGGAAACTGCAATAAACATCTGAGTAAATACCAGGACTTTCTGACAACCACCGACATGTAGTTTTGGGCATGATCCAATGAAGCCTTTCACTGCATACAATTACGAGAAGACTGAAGTTGTAGCCTTTACAATAACCCAAATCATCCACAAATTCAACCAAAATTGATCATTTAATGATAAGCGACATCCCGGGTTACAAAAAGTAAGAAACGCTCATCCAGACCGACACATTTGGTCTTAACCATATTCGATATTGACTCTGATGGGTGCACAAAGGTCACAAGAGTTCAATGGTGGTCACGCTAGATCCTTTTGAGCAATTTCAGTAAAGCACTATTTGCGCAGAAATTGGTAAAGAACACCAAAGTCTTTCCTTAGTGACATCTAAACGGCCGTAAGGCGTAAATATTGAATTCGGTAGACCAAAAATATTCATTATGTACCAAAAAACGTCAGTGGGGGTTACATAGACATTTGGCAACCATCTTGGCCAAAAGTCATGCTTTTCGTTGGATTTTGGTCCGATCGAGGAATTTTTGCATTAGATTGGACATGGTTTAGACAATGAAAACCACCACCAATATCATAAAGTCAGCTTGAGTTTGATATGCGGGACAAGTGGAACAACATTCCTCGAGATCTCATTAAACGTACGGGATGATCAATTCCACGGCGCTGTCGAGATTGCGCTGCACAACGGGGTTGTGACATGTTTTGTTAGGACTCTGAGTTGATGATTCGACATTGGATGTTTCGTTTACCTATAGCGTCTGAAAGATTACAATGAAACATTTTTGTTTGATGTCGATCTATTGTTAGAATTGTTAACTTTCAAGAACAATTTATTTTGAAAGATTATCATTTCTAACATAAATTTTATTTTTGAAAAACCAAGTGTTGCGTTTTCATTGGCACTCAGCATATAACAGATCTACTAGAAATTAACTGTTGGATTTGAGTACGAGTGTGTACAAATCATACTAGAGGGCGGAGCTTAAAATAATTTGTTAACTTATTAATTTGATCATGCTCAATTTCTAGGTGTTTAGTTTTTGTTCTCTAGATACTATTTTTTTATTGTAAGACGCTATTGTCTAAGTTTGGTAAAAATATAGGATTGTTTATGAATCTAATAAATGATTTCAAACTTTAATTTTGAACAGCAGTATACTACTGTTGCCTTTATCTAATACTATTACAAGATGAAAGAGAGTTAGATTGTATGTTCTCCAAAATATCTTCGAATTTTTAAGGTTCCACATCTGATTCACACCAACTCTAGAATAGGCAGTTTTACCATAACTTTGAAGCCTGTCTTTGATTGCTGATAAAATAGATGTTAATAATTTAGAAAGAGGTTTCGTGCAGCAATATATCGTTGTTTGTAAGGACAATTATGTAGTTTAGATATCCAATACAGTGATGGAAGATCTAGTTCTTCATCTTTGCTTGAAATTCCATAAGAACATAGAACAGACCTATGGTTTATCCAGAATTTTCTTTTTGGTAAGTGTCAAGAGGATATATGTTAAGTTTTCAAGTGAATTGTCAATACCTAATTCGTTTATCAGGCAGTTAATGTAATGAGTTAATACAAGCAAAAACGATGTTGTCAGGGGCTTTATCTGCGGGGACAACAACATATTTGTCATGGAGGTTAGGATAAGTGTTTTACAACATTTAGGTCTTTAAAGATTGACGTAGTATTGGCATTGATAGACCCATTCTGTTTCTTAGTTATGATTTATATCAAAGACCCCACTGCCATTATCCATTCAGAAAGAGTGTCTACGTCTACCTTCTCGCGCTTAGCCCATTACCTGGAATAATTCTCGACGGAATCCATCAAAATTTTAAAGTTTTATTTTCAATTGCTGGATTTAGGCCCACGATATTTCGGACCTTTTGATAACAGTTTTCGTAGAGAAGTGTGATTAACAGTGTTGAAGTCACCGGTTATAACGTGGCCAGCCGGATTATATTTGAATTGGGAACTAGTACAAGTGCAATCAGAAGGTTAAGACTTGAATATGGAGATCCTGCAAAACATGTTTGTAATTAGAAATTAAAGGGAAGATTAAGGAAAGATCTTTTCTCTTATTCATTTTTTCCAATGTGGACTGGCTTGTAAAGTCTGTGACTTGCAATATCCGAAATTGTAGCTGTAAGCTTGTATTGGTTTCAATGAGAGTTTGTTACAGTTGTGCCCAAACATAAATTGAACACATAATGAAGCTTAGAAGGGGTAATGAATAAAGTTCCGTGCGAATGTGAAGAATAGCTAACGGCTTTGGTATAAATTGCAGCAGGTCATTAATAGAGACATCATTCAGAGTAGGTGATGTATAATGAAGATGACCATGACTGCGTTTACGTCGAGGAGTAGAGTTGAAAATATTCATCACATTCACCGAGCTACACAAAGAGCAAGAACCTATACCAAAAATTTTGTCATTGCAACCATGTGGTGTCGCAGTTCCCAATTGTCTAATCTAGTAGTCCTCTTTTTGTCTACGGAAAGGCGTTGCAAGATTAGGATTGTTAGAATTTTATAGAAGAGACTTGATCGTAAACAAGCTTTTTTGGGGCCCTTTATAGCTTGTTGTTCGGTGTGAGCCAAGGCTCCGTGTTGAAGGCCGTACTTTAACCTATAATGGTTTAATTTTTAAATTGTTATTTGGATGGAGAGTTGTCTCATTGGCACTCACACCACATCTTCCTATATCTATTTTGTCCAAGTTTGGTACAAATCCAGGATAGTTTAAGAAAGTTCTTTATTCTTTTTAAACCTTACCATAGAGTGAATGGTATGTGACAAACAGGAAAACTAAGTTCATTTATAAGTAAAATACGGATTAACAGGATTTTCTACAAAATTAAATTCTTGGTACTATCTTATGATCATAAACAAACTTCTGTCAAAGTTTGGTAGAAATCCGGAATATTTTAGGAAGTTTATAAAAATTTTAAAAACTTTAAACACATATCTGGCAGAAAATAGAATATTGTAAACAGGTAAATGAAAATAATTTTGTTGTTAGGTATTCAGTATAAATGAAGAATGTTTTAACAAAATGAAGAACTTTGCTGTTTATAATACGAGAACAGAAGTGCATTTTATAGTCATAACAAATGCAAACACTCATCAATGCTAGACTAAAAAAGTGCCCATTAAATAACCAAAAAGCATTATAAATTGTATCCAAAAAAATATAAAACATTTTTCTTTGTAAGTTTTTGTTGAAGTTTAGTTTAGAGAGCAGAAAAATAAAAAAAAATGTCAACAGAACTGAAATAACAGTCAAAAGCATGTATTCTATCCTTTAGAAATTTTTATTGTGAACCCTAATCAACACATCTAAAAAAAAATCTTGAACACTGAGCAATGAGCCGTGAAAATGAGGTCATGGCCAAATAAAAGCAGTGGGACTGAAATATAGATCATAACATATTTACATACACCAAATATAGTTAACCTATTAAATTTAGTATTAGAAAAAGAGACCAAATCTGAAAAAAAACTTAACTTTGACCACTGAACCATGAAGATGAGGTCAAGATTAGATGTGTGTTTTGGTCTGTTTTTCTTGTACTATATGCAATAGGTCTACTATATTTGGTGTATGGAGTTATTGTAAAGTGTACAAGTCTAGCTGACATGTGGCAGTTCTATTGTCCCATCTAACAAATACAACAGGTATTGTTCGCTGTTTCGTTTATTCCCTCAGACCTTTGAATTTCTTCTAGGAGAAATATATCACTCATTGATTAATTTACCTGACCAAAAAATTATCTTCTTTTGTGTTGAAATACTTCTATAAACTCACATAAACTGTATGCAATATTGTATTTATTCAATATATCATTAATATATTTTCAATCTGTTCAATATAAAATCTGGTTTAATAAAAATTAAAAGTTTATTTCAGACAATTTTTTTAGTATTTTCCAATGAATTTGCATGTTTTTGTTGTTGAACATTTATAGACTTATATTCATGAAGACCCTTTTTTAAAAATAATAATATTCAAATTTGTATTTATCAAACACACTAAAATATTGAATATTTGATCAGAAATCAACTTTTTATTTTTGAATCAGTATTAATATTGAACACATTTAAAAACGAGTTATTGGTATTGAATAAATACAACACCACATGCAGTTTTTTGTGAGTCCTTACTTAGTATTGGTATAAGTTTTTTCTCATCATTGACAGTTCAATTTTTTGTTCAGGTAAATTAATCAATGAGTGATAGATTTCTCTTGGATGAAATCTAAAGGTCTGAGTGAATAAACTACACAGAGAACAATACCTGTTGTATTTGTTAGATGGGACAATAAAACTTACAAAAGTTTAGATCGACAGGTAACTTGCAGGTGAATCTATGGAAAACTATCATAGGGTTCGCAATAACACATCAAAAATAATTAATACCATTCAGGTTTATCGACACCACTAAACAGCCTGCGATGACAAAAGACTGTAATAATACAGATGTATTAATATAACGGACTTAGAAATAATATATACTTTACTTATTGGTATACAACCCAGTTTGCATAATACTTGATATCTACAATTTTTTTTTTTTTTATTACGGATAACAAGTGAGCAAGAGTATAGTTCATACTATGTTTAATACGTTGATTACGGTTTTTGGATTTACCATGAGACCTATTATTAAGTCGTTTATCGCCAATATTTATGACATCGATAGAAGTTAATGAAGTATGTATTACCCCTGATTGTGCAAATTAGATTTATAACAAAATGTCCCAAATCCCAACCCAATTAGTTGGTTATAGCAGAATAATCAAACGTATGTATTATTGACCTTTGTCTGATTCCTTTCATTTCACGATTTGATCAATTATGCATATGAACTTTTTTTTGCCAATGTAAATTAAGAAAACTAAGTAGTACAGTTTAAGGTAAAGGTACAGAAAACGGTCTATGTCACATGATTTGTTATTATCATTGACTGGTAATTCATTAAACGTGCAAATATTATATTTCCCTCAGTATAATTCAGAGTATTATAATTTCCAGTTAACAGGTATTACTTTCGATGAAGTATTCATTACATCCCCTGATTGTGCAAATTAGATTTATAATAAGATGTCCCAAATCCCAAATCAATTAGATGGTTAGAACACTCGTTAAGCACAACAAACAAACGTATTGTTGTCTCAATGGCAATCATACCACATCTTCTTTTTTTGTAGTATGTATCAATGACTGATTCTGTTCACTGCACACTTTTGTCAATTATGCATATGAACTTTTAGCGGCCAAGGTAAATTATAATCAGCAAGAAGACTAAGGTAGTACCCTTTAAGGTCAAGGTAAATTATAATCAGCAAGAAGACTAAGGTAGTACCCTTTAAGGTCAAGGTTCAGCAAATGGGCTATATCACATAATTTGATAAAGTTTTGCATACAGTTTTAGCTCTTCTGAAAACTTAACAATAATCAATGCATTTTTTTCTTTTTTTTCTTAAATATTAAATTTCTTAAAATATTGGTGAACATTTGAATAGGGAAAACACATAAAATCGGCGACAAATATCCTAACTACTTGTCTTAAACTCATCCTATTACCAATTTCAAATATATAATTTTTCAGGAAGAAACCTATATGTTGTTAATACAAATTGCCGTTTTCATGACGTTAACTATAATCATGTGATTTTTTAATCAGGTAATTATAGCTGCCTGTTGCCCACAACTAAATGATGTTGTATAATTGTAACAGTCGAATAGGATTAACAACATGAACAACTAAACATGTCATAACCTAGTATTCTATATTGTGAAATTTAGTATTTTGTTGTCCGAAGGCCCTTCATTGCTTAATACACGCAATTGGTTGTGCTCGTCGTTGTTGAAATATATACATGCAACAGTATAGAAGACAATTCAAATTGACCAAACAACCTGAGGGAATCGCATGAACTCAAAAAAAAAAAGAAGCGAGACCGAGTGCGTCAAAAGGTAAGCGTATCCAGTTACTGCCGAGAATTGGAAACTTGAAATCATCACTTTTCACCTGTGCCAATATCGAGAAAAAGATCAACATATGAGGCAAACATTGTTCTTTTGGTAGTATCATTAATTTCAAGTTCATATCTGGAAGTCAACTTTTGTTTTTGTATTAGAATGTTTTGTATGGATTTTACCTCATATGAGTAAGAAAATAAGTCGACGTGTGAGGAGTACACCATTAGTTCCAATTGGAATAACAATGATCTCTTTAATTATCAATCCAACAAACTCTACAAATAAGTTGTCGATAAAAAAAATACAACATTTCAATGATATCATTTTTGGTGTAGTTGGTTTTTTTTAATCAGTGCGGTTCATTCTACATTTGAAAATGCCTGTACCAAGTCAGGAATATGACAGTTGTTGTCCATTCGTTTTTGATGTGTTTTGTCATTTGATTTTGCCATGTGATTAGGGACTTTCCTATTTGATTTTCCTCTGAGTTCAGTATTATTTTTATTTTACTTTTTTCGTTACAAAGTAAGATAGAAAGTACGGCATTAGTATAATGTTATATGTAGAAAACGCGCGTCTGGCGTACTAAATTATAATCCTGGTACCTTTGATAACTATTTACACCACTGGGTCGATGCCACTGCTGGTGGACGTTTCGTCCCCGAGGGTATCACCAGCCCAGTAGTCAACACTTCGGTGTTGACATGAATATCAGTAATGTGGTCATTTTAATAAATTTCATGTTACAAAATTTAAAAATTTTCAAAAAACTAATGATTTTCTTATCCCAGGCATAGATTACCTTAGCCGTATTTGGCACAACTTTTCGAATTTTGGATCCTCAATGCACTTCAACTTTGTACGTGTTTGGCTTTATAAATATTTTGATATGAGCGTCACTGATGAGTCTTATGTAGACGAAACGCGCGTCTGGCGTACTAAATTATAATCCTGGTACCTTTGATAACTATTGTAAGGTAACAACGATTCCACATGGAGTGAGAATCGTAATGAACCAACAAAAATCAAAAATGATTAATGTGTAACAAGGGTCTGTACAAAGAAGTGACGATAATCTCTCATAAACTAAACCGTCTAGAATATTCTTCAAAAAACACCCAGATATAGTTGAATGGGACCCTCACCTTAACCATTTAGTGATGATTTAATAGTAACTAAACCATGTCTTAAAAGTTCAATTTGTGTCCTCAAAGAAACCATGACAAAGCAAGGTTTTTTTTTTTCTCAAAACACAATAGTACGAGCATCTTATATATAATGTAGTGGTTATGCATTTTATCTTTTCCAAAATCATGTATACATTATAGCGAGGTATTCCATCCAACCCATAGTTTCGGTCGCATAGTATTATTAATGAAGCCGTTTAATCAAAGGCGGACGGTACCTACAAAAGGAATATGTACTTTTAAAAACATTGAATGAAGTAGGTATGGGAATCTCAAATACTAAAACTTTGTCGATACCACTGCTAGCTAGTGGACTATTAGTCCCCAAGTGTATTCAGTAGTCAGTGGATCGGTACTGACATGCTTCATAACAAAATGCAGTTTGTCGTACGGAAAGTACGAGACAATAAAGGTTCCTACTCTAGCAGGCCACATTGATCATTGATGAATTTGGCTATGTGTAGATCTGTTTGGTCGTATAGGTCTTCAATAACTGTGAAAAATATAGGAATACGGTTTTACTGATTTCAGAAATGAACGAGTATGTACCATTATTTCAAATTCGATCAAACAGTTTTGTTTCGTACAATCACCAACATTTTAATCATTTAGCGAGAGGACATCATATATAAAGCGAAATGTTAAGCCCCTGTATTAAGTCTAATTGTACACACTTGTGCTTAGGCCGCATAATATTATCTTAATATTTCCACAGTCAGACAGTGCCGTTGACGTTATTACGTTGCATTGGTGAGCAGAAAAATAAAATATATTGCAGTCATTTATATATTTTGCGTGAAATTTTATTCTATGTATATTTCTTGGTAAAACTATGTATATGGTATGTATTGTTTAAAATAATTAAGAAAAAACAGATAAAGAAATATTCTCTTTACAGCTGACAACTGCTGCACAAACGATTGATGGTGTTGGTAGTAGGTTTTATTGTATTATTGTGTGCTGATAAAAGGGGAGAATATAATCTTTACTGGTTTGAATTCATTTAGTATGATTATGTGTTGGCATGTTGTCTGATGTAATAAGAACATATTTATAGTAGATTGCTACACGATGGTATATGATCTTAAAAAATAACACTAGTCTGGTAAGGAATTCTCTCTTAATTTTGAGATTCTTATGTGACGTCACTTTGTACTTTGTTCGTTGCACTGGTTTTGGCTAACACAGCCGGCTGTGTATTGTTGTAATGTATCCGGGTTTTTTTCTGTAGCTAGTCAACACTTTATTTTAATCATGTATATCTATTATAGAGTCATTTTATAAAATATACTGTTTGCAAAAGTAGGAATTCTTCTTAATAATAAGGATGTTCATGTCCCTGGTGGAATACCCAGACCGTATTGGTCTCAACTTTTTTGGAACATTTGGTCCTCGGTAATCTTCAACTTTGTACTTGTGGCTTTCAATTTTTTTTTTCATCTGAGCGTCGCTGGGTCTTGAGTGGACGTAGCGCTCGTCTGACTATTAAATTTTGAACCAGGTACCTTTCATTGGATATTATTCGTTTGTTTCTCTGTTCTATATTTTCCCCCATTTATTTTTATTGTAGTCCTGTCATGAAATGTTGTCTTTTTAATGTTATAATTAACATTGCCATTAAAGCGGGAGGTTTGTCATGCCACAAAACCAGGTTCAACTTACCATTTTTTCTTAAAATCCCCTGTACCAAGTCAGGAAAATTGCCATTGTTATATGATAGTTGGTTTCTGTGTTTGTAACATATTAATGTTGTGTTTCTGTTATAAATGTCGTAGTTCCCTTATATTTGATATGTTTCACTCAATTTTAGTTTATAACCCGGATTTGTTTTTTTCTCTTTCGATTTATGGAATTCGAACAGCGGTGTACTACTGTTACCTTTAAGTATCAATTGTAGTGTTAGTCCACTGTGGATGTTCAATTATATAAGAGACCAGGCTGACCATCTCAATTTGATTGACAACCCCTTTGTTGTACGGGTTACAGGTGCAAGAGCTGTACTCATGATTGGTTCTTACTATAATGAAATGTATACCAAATCTTGTAATTGCTTCAAAAAGTCTTTTAGGTTGCGTGTTAGAAATATTTTTTAAATGGTCGATTTGCATTGAAAAAAAACATGCTGCTTTATTATCAACATGTTCATTCCATTATAGGTCTAATTGGATACGTATGCCTAAATTTTTGTAGCTGTTACTGTTCGAAATATATGACTATGAACGATTAAGTTCATTTTGTTTTGTTTGAATGAAACAACATAAACCAGTAGTTTGCACTTAGTGTCGCTTCTTCATAGTCCTGTTGCAGTTTGGGTACGTCATCTTTGTTGTGGTGTTTCTATAGATGATGGTATAATCAGCTACTTATTTGCCTTAGCTGTATGTATTTTGGTCATCGTTAACATAAATAGTTAAATGAAAAAAAACATCTAAAATCTACAAAACGTAATTTCATGTGAATACTGAACATGTATTAAATCAACAGTTGAATACCAATGTTTTAAAGTCATAAATCGATTGAAAGAAAACACTTCCGTGTTACAAACTATAACCGAGGGAAACACACCAACTATAAATGGAAAACAAGAGAAAAACTGAAGTGCAACAAAAACAAACACCAACACAAACAGAAACGGACTATTTGATAACAACTATCATATTCCTAACTTGGTTAAAGACATTTAAAAAAACAGTGGATTGAACTTGATTTTAAGACTAGCCAAACCTCCTGCTTATATGACAATATTAAAAAATATCGCTTAAATGACAAGTTTTTTTTATAGAGTTAACCGTTACGGTACCTAAAACACAGTTTGTTTATTGTCGTAGGGAAAGCATTTACTGTGTTTTATAAACTTTTCATTTTTGGAGATGTTAAACTAAATAATTGTAACCAAATGACTTATTAATGAGTTCTGAAATAACTGTTTATAATTAATAACAATATGTGTATCAATAAGTCAAGCTACCTGAAAAATGCTAGTATATATGAATTTGTAAATTTCGTACTGAAATTAGACAGCATGATATATAACAATTTCCTTATGCAAAAAGGCAAAAGTTCACTATGGTTTTATATGCTCTGTCAACGTCCAGACTTCCAGGTCAACAAATCCAATCAAAATTAGCGTTATATTCATTAACGCACAAGTTCCGGTCAACAAATGTCTGATCTAATGATACGTCTACATAATCAAAAGCTTTTTCGTTGCATTGCATCATTACAGAATATTAAATGTTTTCTCATGTGGTCTGATTAATATGATTCAATGACAATTTAGGTTCCAAACATGGATTGATTGCAATCTCTAAGGAATCCTTGTATCGTATTTCGGCGAATAGCTAAAATAACTGAAATAATGATAGAACTTTTATCCAGTTTTTATTACACATTCTAGAAGATCCGATCAAAGTTTTCTTGCATGATTGGCATATTTTAGATTGGAACCAAAATACATTTTGGTCCCTTTGTTCTGTGCAACAACATCAGGACAATAAATGGCAATTCCATATTCACTACGTCATTTGTGCAAGAAACAGTATTCAAATATCAGTTTGATAGTGATATTCTTTATACAATATAGAATTTTGCGATGGGTAAGATATACATCATTTTAGTATTAAATTACTGACTACTGATCTGATGCTACTTTATGAGATTAATAGTACACCAGAGCCGGTATTAACACTTTGCATCAAAATGAAAATAAAATAACACTATATGAATTGAAAGTGTCCGAAACGCTTTGCTGTCACTTTCCTATATGAGATCTTAAAAGAGAGGCGACAGATACCATAGAAAGATTCAACTCATTAGTCAAAACTAAAGTAACAATGCCATTGATAAACAATAAAGACAAATAGACAAACAGTAATAAACAAAACACAACATAAAAAAATAAAGACTAAGCAAAACGAACCAAAGCAATAAATGATCGCAGGTGCTCCGAACGGGTAGTAGATCCAGCTCAACAGATGTCACCCATCGTGTTCCTCATGATAGTACAAACCCGATAACAAGTTTATTTCTGTAGTTCATCTTCGTAAAGGGGCGATAATGTAGTAACGACATTAGAACACATCCATATTCATCTATGAAACGGATATTCTATAACGGGCAACCAATTTGGGATGGGGTCTGTAAAATTTACGAAGGGATGATTTCAACTTTATCATTTTGGACACTTGGTTTGATATCTTCCATGTGAGCAGCAAACCTCTATCAAGGAAATTATGATAGGAAATAAAAGACCGGGAATATCGTATCAATTAGGAGATATATACTCCGTATGCAGGTGTTGCTGGAAATAAATGTTGCTGCATAGACATGAAAAGTTCAGAATTGGAAAGCTGATATCATCACTTTTGTCATTAAGTTTTTTTTCTAGCTACTATTATTGTCAATTTCTAGATGTAAGTCCAGGAATGAAGCAAAATTAACTGTATCTGTAGTATCCTTTATCTCAAGTTGTATGTGATAGACGCGTTCAGCAAAGTCACCAAGTTTTGAATTATTTAGTGACAGAACATCGATTATATAGCGGAAAAATATGTTAAATGAAACTCCTAACTTTTTTCTTCTTCTGTAAGGAGCCAGCCTCGTATGAATTAAGGAACCAGTCGGCATGGTGAAGGGCACAGTTTGTTCCAATGGGAATACTAATTGTTTGTTGAAAAACACGTCCTCAAAACGTAACAATTTCTTTGTCAATCAAGAAATCAAGCATCTTGATTGAGGTCAGTTTCAGAGATTTTTTTGTTTAAATCAGGGTAGGAGACAAGATACTTGTTTTGTATCCAAATCTGATGACGCAACCTTAAAATTTCTTCAACGTGCAGTCTGGAATTAAATCCCAAATCCAGCAGATTAGCATATTTTTTACCCACACAATTTGATATATCAATTTATAGTCACTCTATACTTACGCACATTGAGGAGGCTTTTCCATTTCATGCTTGGACACTTATTCATTAATATCACAACTTATTTGTCAAGTGTCTATGTGAAACCATATTGAAGGTTTAAATAAATAAGTATGTATGTCAGTATCTATTGGTAACCCGTTATCGGAGTGACTGGTTCGTTGGTATCGAAATTTTAAAAACTGTAGTGCTATATATACACTGTCAACAAATAGATTTATTTGTTTCGGAAGTTTATTTTTTTACCATTTTCACGTTTTCTCGCAACAGTATTTCAACTGTTTCTAGCTTCAGTGCATTCCTTATAACCATCAAAGTTGTTTTGTCGTGTTGTTATATTTTGGTGTGGGTTTCTTTGCTCGAAAACTTTTCCGTACTAAATGTTTCTTTCTAACGGTTTCAACTGTCTTCTACACTTTCTTTTACCTGTATTTTCTTGTGTACGTATTGCTGCTTGCAATCTATCCACGGAGAGTCGTGGTGTAGTGGTTAGTGCATCGGACTACTAACACAAAGGTTACTGATTCGATTCCCGTTCCGGAAAGCTAAAACAAGTACAAAGTTGAAGAGCATTGATTCCCTAAAATCCCTAAAAAATGTGCCAAATACGGCTAAGGTTATCTATGCCTGGGATAAGAACATCATTTCGAATAATTAATACTTTTGCAAACAGTAAATTTATGGAAATTACCATATAATTCATATCATGTCAACAACGAAATGCTGACTACTTGGCTGGTGATAACCTCGGGGACGAAACGTCCACCAGCAGTGGTATCACAATTCACACTTTTATCGTTTTAGTTTCTGAGTAAAAAAATATCTATTCAATATAAAATGCATCGTTTTCTTGACAAACAAGCAATATTCTATAAGGTCTGAATAGTAATCTACGAACTCTTTTTGAAATTAAACTTTATACATCTATTTTTATACTAGCAGTCAAAGCCGACCTTCAAAGTTACTAGGAAACTGTCTTCTCTATTGAACCAGATGAAGATACTAAAAACATCCAAATAGCTGTACATACAAACTTACAACTTTCCTCTTTTCAAATAGTAGTAAAACATTTGACTTTATATCTTCCCTTTTCAGTAGTACTTCCAATTTCAAACATATAGAAAGAATTGGGTCAATTTTTGTTTGATTAATTAATAAAGGAATGACTGTAATATTTTTTCTGTCTATGAAGAAATAACATAAAAAATTTGGTGCACACTGAATAACGCGCGTAGCAGGTTACTTAACAGTGTGAACAACATTTATGTTATTTCGAATAGACAGAAAAAAAATAATACAGTAATTTCTTATAATTTAATTCTTAATTCCATTTTAAACCGTAGAAAACCATGAAAACCCGTTGATGACGTCCCAGTCACATGACTAAATTATGTCTATGGGCTTATAACAAAATCACGTCAGCCAATCAGAAGACGCGTTACATCCAAAATTAAATTATTAAAGATTATCAACTAAGGTTTAATAGTCTATTTACACAGTGTAGATACTATTCTGTACGCTATCCGGAAGTCGCGATTTTCGAAGCGAGAACTTTTTGGATCACATTCTAAATTTGTTGGATATACTATATTAAACGGTAATATGTTCATCTGTACATTGCTTAATGCTTAATTCAGCTGACATCGATATTCACAAATGGTTTATAATTAAATTTAGCACATTCATTATTCGTATCTTTGCCTTAATCAAGAGATTTTCAAGTGCATCCCTAAGGAAAATCAGTCGGTGAACCTAAAAACAATCTTTTGGTACCCTTGCTGTACAAATTAACGTAAAACCCAGACTTAATTAACTAAATAAAGTATATTTTAAGTGGGGGTAAAAGTTTCAGCCAGATCTGTGAAGCCAGAAATAAGAAAATTACACTTGTTTGAATTTCTCACTGTACGATCAGTCTCGCTTGTATATTTTGAAACTGTATGATCAGTCGTTATTTCACTGTATTCTAGTGGTGATTTCAAAGTTATTTACGATACATTAGAAGGGGGCAATTTTTATAAATAACACAAATATATTTCAATAAATTCACATCCTGAAAACTTATGAATCATGTTTAAGCTTGATATGGTGTACTCGACTTACTTCATTAAGTATAAGGATGTTTGAATGTTGCTGAGATAAGAGGAAGTTTTGTTTGTTTATATAAGTTCCAGAAATGTCCTCCGTTATACTTAAAATTGTACAAACACACAGATTTAATTGTTATACAAACATTCGAGGCCGTACTGTAGCCTATAATTGATCACAGTTCCTTCACTTTGTTTTGGATGTAGATCTGTCTCTTTCACACGCAATTGTACACCTCTTTGAAAAGCGGTGGTTTATAGTGATAATGAAGTCCGTCTTTCCGTTCGTCCGTTGGACCAGTACAACATGTTTCGCGGTTTTGTAAGCGCATCTCCTATAAACCACTTAATATACATTGGGGTTTCCAGACATTTTTAAATGGAGAGGGTGTCCAATCCAGGAGAATAGAGGATTACAAATATATGTTCACATACAAATGCATTGAAAGTTAAAAATGATTTTCAAACCGCCGGATCCCAATTGTCAATAAAAGACCCCGAAATGAAAATGTTAAACAATTCAAACGAGAAAATTAACGGCCTTATTTATATAAAAAAAAAAGGAATGTATTTCGAATTTTATTAAAAATCTTTTATGGGTTTTTTTTGTATAAGATACGGACTTGAACATTGCATTATATGGGGGCACCCAGCAGGTATTTCCAACCGTCACCCCAAAAACCAATTGTTAAACTATTCTAAAATTGCTCCATTTTTAATCAATCAATGTATTATGGACCTTCTATTTCGAATTTTTGGTTAAAATATTTTTGATGTTTCTATATCTAAAATACGGACTTTGTCATAACCTTATATTGGGCGTACCTATTTTATATCCACAACTTCCTTCAGACACTTGTCATAACTTAATTAATCTTTTTCAGTTTCCTTATCATTTAATTAAATTGTGCACCTCTTTTTTTTATTTTTCGAAAATTCAGCAGTTTTCTAGTTCCATGATAAGGACTTTTCCACTACTTTATTGGGTGATACCAATTTACTATACGCAACTTTCAAAAACTTACCATATATATTAATAAAACTTCCACATATTCGTTATTGAATGATGCCCCTGTGCACCTATAATTTGTTTTTTTTTGTGGTCTATTTTTTTCCAAAACATGGACTATAGAAGTGGCGGGATATAATTTCGTCAATTCTTTGCTCAATACCTAAAGTTTTTAAACAAAGCTTTCTCTTTCTATTTTTTGTCATTTTAAAAGAGAAAAGCTTGATGTATGTTATCACCAATTGGTCAACGGCAGACGGTGTCTTTAAAAATGTAATAGTTAAACGATTACTGCAACGACACACTAATACAAAGTCCACAAGCGAATCATGTATCGCTTTTTATGTATTTGATTTTAAATAAGACTGACGGAACAAAATATAATTATTTTGCAGTCTACAAAAATCATCAGAAATATATTTGTATTGTCTGATGAAAGAAATTACACGTTATAGTTCCATGGACACAATCATAATATCACATAGACACGTATATACCTTCAAATTGCCGTTGTTTTTTTTTCTTCAAAATCACGACTGGTCATACAGACAAAAAATATGAAATCGCTACTAGAATACAGTTACTTTTAGACTGATCGTACAGTAATTTATTTTGGGATCCTCACGGAAAGCATATTTTTTATTTGAAATACGAACATTCTACTTATATACGGTAAGAATATTGAAACAGTATATATTTAACTGTAAACTGATGCAAATATTTGCAATAAAAGATCATTTGATTTGTACTACGGGAGCAAAATTGTCCATCGATTTCACTTTTTTCTATGAAGTTGGTGTGATGCACACGTATATTTTATATTCTACTGCATGTTTTTGTTACAGTTACTAATATTTATGATGCTATACATATATTTAAGATGTGCAAAACACTTTATAGATATAGGAGTAAACAAATGATGAGAAAATGCACCAAAACAAAACCGTTCTGTTAGCCAGTTTGAAAGTCCTCGCTTCGAAAATCTCGACTTCCGGATAGCGTACAGAATAGTATCTACACTGTGATTTAGGAAAGGATAAATCATACTGGTTATTAAAAGCAAAATAATCTATAAAAAAGTGTCTAAAACTGATTTTTTCGAGTCGATTTTTTTTTTAATTGTCAACCTTTTTTTTTTTACTTTAGGAGGACGAGGATTTATAACCAAACAATCGGCATTACTATGGGAATTAACTGTGCTCCCCATCTAGTCGACTTGTTGCTTTACTCCTAGGAGACAGATGTATTATATAGCAACACTAAATCATCTTCTGCATAGGGAGTGTATATATCCAAAGTTGATATGATATTCCAGAGCTTCAGATTCCTTTCAAGATTTCTTGGTTGAGAGTTGTTGCTTAAAAGGAAGCTATAAGGGTTCCAAGTGGTCGGTTGAACTTATCCCGCTTGAAAGTTTTCCGGACGATTTTTGGTTGATCGTCTATTTCACAAATAACTACGGGTGTGTTCCCATTGTCGAAACCACATTCCTAGACTCATTCGTCGATTATGACTTCCCCGAATGATATGTGTCAATACGTTTAAAATTACCATAAGCAACACGACGAGCTCCATATTCTCTACTTTTTTGGTATCTTCAAACTGTAAATGAATGTTTCTTAGTATAATTAGTTTAAAAATTATCTACTTATAGAAGACATAGAAAAATAAAGGCAACAGTAGTATACCGCTGTTCAAAACTCATAAATCCATGGACAAAATACAAAATCGGGGTAACAAACTAAAACCGAGGGAAACGCATTAAATATAAGAGGAGAACAACGACACAACACCGAAACGTAACACACCCAGAAACGGACCAAGCAACAGACAAAACACCACGAAAATAACAAATACTAGAACACACCCGTGATATCGCGGGTCCGTGACTGAATTAAAGTATATAACTATGCGCAAGCCTTATTTTAGTATTAGTATTGTCATGATACTCATCTGATAAAGATTATGCCGATTATAAGATACAGTTTTCTCTGCTTTCAAATTTTTATGTTTGAACCCGTGGAACTGCAACTTATCAATTATTGGTAATATTAATTATTTGGAAAACAAAAGGTCCTGGAATGGAGTATTTTTAATCAACAGCATTGTCCTATATTAGTTATAAATAAAGTTGAATTCTTTGATTCGCTGTTTTACGTCATGCCCGCTAAATTTATTTTTAGTATTCGTATTGTTATCTTAGAAAGTCTTACTGATTAAAATACTACAATAGGTAACAATTTGACAATTTAGTAGTGTCAACCCTGTGATTATGACCCGTGTATATAGCATATTAATCCTGAATACACCGTTTGTTGGTGCGCCTGTCAGATGCGGAACGTACAGATAAGGTAATAGGTAACAGGTGAATATACTATTGGTATCGGTATCGGACTCGACCCGGAACTTCTTAATTATTGGCAATATTAATTACGTGGAAAACAAAAGGGCCTGGAGTGGTGTTATTTTTAATCTATACCTTTGTACTATATTAGTTACATATAAACTTGAATTCTTTGATTCGTCGTTTTTACGTGATGACGGCTGACAAATTGGACCTCGTAATTTTAGTATTATAGATAACAGCAAAACCAAATACGTGAATTTGGATAGACAAGTACCGTGCCACGTCTTATCTCGATATCTCAAAAATAAGAGAAAACACAAACGACTCAACGTTAAAATGCAACACACACAGAAACGAACAATATTATAACAATGGCCATCTTCCTGACTTGGTACAGGACCCTTTTAAAGGGGAATAAAAGTGGTGGGTTGAACCTGGTTCTATGGCATGCCAAACCTCGCACTTTAATGGCAAAGTTAAATATAACATTGAAATGACAACATAATATTACTGGACTACAATACAAATAAATACGAGAACATATTAGACAAAGAAAAACATGATGAATAGATAACAAAAGGCATCAGGTTTAAAATTCAATACGCCAAAAACGCGTCCTGTCCACACAAGACTCACCAGTGACGCCCAGATATAAACGTTTAAAAGTGAAAAAAGTACAAAGTTGTACAGCACTAAAGATCAAAAGTTGAAAAGGTTTTGCCAAATACGGCATTGTTTGTATGCCCGGGATAAGAACATTCTTATTACATAGAAAGTCTTATAGGTATTGCATCATTTTGACTAAGCCGGTTGGATATTAAAATTGAGATTTTGGTCTGCAGCATTTGATCGAATTTTGAAGAGCTCTTTTCGTAAGTTTTCTTAACTATGAGTTTTTATGACCATAAAAATATCTATCATCGTACCATCGTATACGGCAGTGTATATGTTACAGGCATTTTCTGAATTTAGGCATTTTGTATAATGATTGAATTTTAAGGCAATTTAAAAAATGCCTTACTTGGACACGCATTATACAGAATGGCTAAAAATTTTGAAATTTTGTAAAATGACTAAAATTTTGAAACAAAATCCATCAAATTGCCTGTTTAGTTATATACATATTGTAGAAGATGATTATCATTAAGATGCATATGAAAAAAGTTGACAAAACATAAGAAAAAAACTTATTGTTCGGTTGAATAAATTTATTCTCCAAAAACTAGCTGGGAAGGTTTGTATGTCACAGATGCTCTTTTAGTGAAACAACGATAAGTACTTACTCACTCTGTATTTCAGATACCAGTAGTGAATTTACAAGTCATTTTGTCAAAATGGCAGAGTGACAAATTGTTTTGTCAATTGTACAAAATTACATACAAATCAAACTAATCGTGATAATGCACTTTGATTTTTTGGGGAACATATGGACAAAAAGTAAAATCACAAAAATACTGAACTTAGAGGAAACCGTCTTATCGGAAAATCCATAATCTCATGGCAAAATCAAATAACAAAACACATCAAAAACGAATGGACAAGAACTGTCATATTCCTGACTTGGTACAGGCATTTTCAAATGTAGGATTTAACCTGGTTTTATAGCGCTAACCCTCTCACTTTGATGACAGTCTCATCAAGTTCCGTTATTTACAATGTACTTTCGGAACATATGGACAAAAATATGTTTATGTGTGACGTTTGTGTTTATTGCATGCCGAAACCCAATGTTGTTGAAAGTTAGAAAAAGCTAAATGTGTGATGATACAGGTTTCTCCAAATTCGGTCCGAGTGCTAAAACTAAATTTTACGCCAAACAATCCCACGAAGATATTGTGTAACAGTTCTGTCATTAAAACATTTTGAGAAGTAATTTTAAAAAAGATGTGGAGTTCTGTACATTTGGAATAATTCAGTAAAAATTATCTTTCATCGTTGAAACCCATCTTTTTTAATTCAGTAATTATCAGAAATAAAACTGCTCCGGTGTTCATATTAGCTTTCCATTCACCGGGTTTTTTTTTAACTTTTCATTCTATAAAATGTTTTCAGGCATTTTGTAAAATGCTTTTCAATTTTTCCAGGCGTTTTTTTAGAAGCTTAGAAAAAAATAGTCATTAAGTAAAATGTCTAACATATACAAACAATTTACTATGATGATCATGTAGACCAAGAAGATACTAGGCCGTATCTGAACGTGGATGCTAAACTGTTTTGTGGTTCATAGATATATCTGATAAGTTACGCCCCTTTGTTCGCTTCTTATTCCACTTCCGAGTAAAACAACTATTTTTCTAGCACGTGGAATAAAGAAATGGGATCAAAATCTAAACTGCTTAATAGAATATCAAAATCAGCCACTAAAACAAAATGGAAAGGAAAGAGGTGGAAAAAAGGAAAGAGTAGCAGCAGTAATCCCGACACGAAACGATTTAGGGATGCTGCGAAAACTAGATTTTTCCAACCAATGTCTGCAGGTTCAGCAGGTAAACGACAAACGACGTTCAAACCACAGGCACTTGTTTCTGTCCATACGAAGGTCGACTATCCATATAAATAGAATTTATACTATACTAGCTCTGTTCTGTGATAAATGTTCTCCTTGATCCGGTATCAAACTTTCCATGTAATAGCGGATCCTTCTATTTATATGGATAGTCGACCTTCGTATGGATAGAAACAAGTGCCTGTGGTTCAAACGTTCAAAATCATGATATCCACTATGACATTCCTCTTCCTAAAGAACTATTCATTAACAAAGAGTGGAAAGGTCAAGAGGTTATAATTCTGTTCTAGGCTAGATACCTTGAATTTTGAAAACAACCTTACATGCTGAACACTCTCTCTATAACACTGAATAAAACACTAATAGTAATAACAGTATAACCTACCATCGTCTATAATCGGTCATCTTATTGGTTCGTTCAGACTTTGTTATTGTACTTATCACACAGAAAACTACGATTGACATCATTAAGCCAGGGTTTCAGCTAGGATTTTAAGGGCTTTAGTCACTTTTGCGCCTGATAAAAATCAGTCTTATTTTTTATAATAGCAAGGGGTCTAGGACATTTATCAAACTAGCTATACTTTTATGTCACAGTCCTTCAAGGACTAGTCTAGGATCTTTGAAGACTTTCTAAAGGATTGCTAATGTAGGCAGTTATTGGCAATATTGAATGAATTGACTGATGTGATGCTAAGATATGAAGATAAGAACAGGGATCTGGTAATATGGTTCACAATTTCAATTCAGTTATGTTCAGGGCACACCCTTGATCAACAAAAGTTGGGTGCCTCTATTTTTTAAACCACTGCACAAATGAACTTGTAACAACTTTTTCACTTCACAATCATTTATATCTTTGAAGATACGTTTTAATATCTATTTGGAATCAATTTCTTTAATATTGGATAGAAGGATCTGCATCTCTACCTTATGTGACGATTCTAATGACTGTAGACTGTAGATCATGTTTACTTTTGATTTTTAAACAAAATGAAATGAAAACAGGAAGTGACAATTGAATGATAATTTCAGAATAAAACCGGATTCATCTACAAACTTTTACACATGCACAACACATAGAACAGGAAGCACCTGTTTGCAAGTGAAAATATTTACGTTTTGAATAAAGTTCATTCTTTTTAATCGAAGTTGTCGAAAGTTTTTGATAAATATTTATATAAAGTATGACGAAAATATGTTAAAATGACAAAACTACGACAAACAAACTGCAAATTATGATCGTAAGGGAAATATTGAAATTAAAATAAACTTAAGTTGAAATATCCGGGAAGATTATCAATTTTGTTCAAATGACGAAAATAAGACAGAATTGTGAAAAATTATTAAAATGAAATGCTGACTTACTGATTTAACTTAAATAGATAATATTATAATGGTCATTTATGAAGTTTTATAATTATAATTAAGGGATTAGTGACCCATCTGATTGGTGATAGGCGGATTACTTGTCATTTCAACTTTTAATACCTTTGGTAAACGTTAATTACCTGAGGGTCATAAACAACGATAAACTTGTCAGAAACAAAAAGACAGGTAGAATTCAAGTAATTTGATGTTTAATATTTTTACACTTTCCAAATTTAAGTGACGAAATTGATATGAAATATTTTTGTCATTTCGAAAACCTTTTCGTAAAATACAAAAGTGACGAGCGCTAGCAAAATCACTGATTACGCTACTACCAGCGTACAAAATTAGTGCAGAATATATAAATAAAACATTTCTAAAGTTATATTTTCATTGTTATTCTAAATTATCACTAAAAAGTGCCAATTTTGAAATGACCTTTTCAAACCTGACTTCAGAATGCCTAAACACATTTCAGAACTTCACAAAGTTCCTGACCTTATCACTATTTGTCTGACTTGACTGGATATCACTCACACAGGTTCCTGTAAAAATTTGACGTCACAATACAAAATATCTGACGCCACAATGGAAAAATGATTGTTGTATGCGTCAAAAGTTAAAGTGGCCTGCTAAGCCGGGATTAACGATAAGGTATATTGCTTTGTGTACATTCCATACACCTTATCGCTATTTAGTCCAATCCGGAAAAAAACAGTCATTTATACAACTTCCTGTTTGGGTCAGGCAGCCGAATATAGGGGTCTTCAGTAGTGAGCTGAGGAAGGAAACACTTTAGAAAGCAATCATCCAGAAACTTATTAACGGTAGTTTTATACAGGTCTCATTAAAAAGTATCATGCATTGTAAATTGTTTAAACAGGGTCAACTTCAACTGGATGAAAAAGTTGTGTAATTTTAGAACTTATCCATAATGGAATAAATAGCAATTAGGTGTATTCAGATCAGCGTACACAATCTTTTGGCAGACAAAACAGGCCAAGTAAAATTGTTTTTTTTAAGAATTTCAAAATGACAAGCACCTTATGCGATTATCCTGCAAAAAAAACCACCATCCTAAATGCAAGCAAAACTGGGGAAAAAACGATGTTGTTCATGCCATAATTTTGTTCAGGATCATACATGTACATACGGTTAATAAAAAACAATTTACCTTTATTTTTCATAAAAGAATAATTGATTCAATTGAAAAAGATCAATATTCTTACCATTATTTGTGACCATAGCAGCTTTAGTATGGAACAACATCATACATGTGTACATTCAGTGACTGAGCTAAGTTGAAAGAAAAAAATAATTAAAGTTTGTTTCCCCACGCCCCTAGAAACTTATAAAATAGCCGCTGACTCAAAACCAAAGGCTATTCCATTAAAATGTATATATGTGGTAGGGTAGGAAGGGAAGTTAAATTATTGAATGTGGATCCAATCATGGGTCTTTTTTCAGTATGACATTGTGTCAATAAACATTATGTATAATTATCTAAAAAATTGTTCTTGGTTGTAGGGATATTTTGAAATAACCTTCCTACACTCCCACACACATTTTAAAAGGAATAACCGTGATTAACTCATGACATTTAGTGTAGTTTCTTTAAGAGTTATCAGTATTTGGTTTATTACATTGTAATGCTGATAACATAATGTATTTGTTTTATTTTTTTTCTTCTTTTATTTTAATTTTTCTCACAATGTTACATGTACATGTATGTATGCAGATATGTCCTCCCCATAAGTATATGCCTGCAACTAAATAGGTATGGTCTGAGGAAAGACAGCTGAAATAAAAATTCATTTGATATTGGTTTTGATATGTCATTGTTTGAAACAAAAAAGTAGTTTCAATTTGGTATCTTTTAGAAAAGAAATTAAAACTTTTGGATCAATCTAAAGTGATATTTAATTGAACATTGAATGATATTTGTTTCTACTTTGCAGGTACCAGTGGTTTAACCGTAGATGCTTTGGCCAAACATGATGAAGATCACTTTTCCAAAGATACAGATTCATTACAAGAAGGCTTTGAAAAACTTTCTACATCTGACAAACTTAGTGTTGGTGCTAAAACATTCAACACATGGGCAACTAATTACACTGAATGTACAAATGTCACGTTTAATAAAGTCCATAGATATTGGTCGTCAAATTCTGCTCTACACAAAGAAGTAAGTTATATACAATCTGTGTTTTTATTTTTCATTTATGCACAGATTGCTGTTTGGGATCGGCAAGACCAGAAAGTATTTTGGTCAGTCAATTTGCTTGCTCTTAACTAAAAGATGCATCCTATATTTTGTGTAGGTATTTCAGATGTTTTGTTGGATGGACATAAACATGATAAACACACTTTAAGTGTAAACTTGTCTTTTATTAATTTCATATTTTGAATATGATTTGATTGATTGATTATTGTTTGCTTAATTTGACTTGAATAGTTATGATATGCAGACTTATTAACATATAGAAAATCGATAGGATTTCTCCTTATGTTGAAGACCCATTGCTACTCATTAATCTTTATTGTTATAACTAATGTAAACACTGTGATATAATTTTGTAGGTGATAGCCATTTTAGCAGCTCTGTAGAAAATATTTAATGTAAACACTGTGATATAATTTTGTAGGTGATAGCCATTTTAGCAGCTCTGTAGAAGATATTTAATGTAAACACTGTGATATAATTTTGTAGGTGATAGCCATTTTAGCAGCTCTGTAGAAAATATTTAATGTAAACACTGTGATATAATTTTGTAGGTGATAGCCATTTTAGCAGCTCTGTAGAAGATATTTAATGTAAACACTGTGATATAATTTTGTAGGTGATAGCCATTTTAGCAGCTCTGTAGAAGATATTTAATGTAAACACTGTGATATAATTTTGTAGGTGATAGCCATTTTAGCAGCTCTGTAGAAAATATTTAATGTAAACACTGTGATATAATTTTGTAGGTGATAGCCATTTTAGCAGCTCTGTAGAAGATATTTAATGTAAACACTGTGATATAATTTTGTAGGTGATAGCCATTTTAGCAGCTCTGTAGAAAATATTTAATGTAAACACTGTGATATAATTTTGTAGGTGATAGCCATTTTAGCAGCTCTGTAGAAAATATTTAATGTAAACACTGTGATATAATTTTGTAGGTGATAGCCATTTTAGCAGCTCTGTAGAAAATATTTAATGTAAACACTGTGATATAATTTTGTAGGTGATAGCCATTTTAGCAGCTCTGTAGAAAATATTTAATGTAAACACTGTGATATAATTTTGTAGGTGATAGCCATTTTAGCAGCTCTGTAGAAAATATTTAATGTAAACACTGTGATATAATTTTGTAGGTGATAGCCATTTTAGCAGCTCTGTAGAAGATATTTAATGTAAACACTGTGATATAATTTTGTAGGTGATAGCCATTTTAGCGGTTCTGTAGAAGATATTTAATGTAAACACTGTGATATAATTTTGTAGGTGATAGCCATTTTAGCGGTTCTGTAGAAAATATTTAATGTAAACACTGTGATATAATTTTGTAGGTGATAGCCATTTTAGCAGCTCTGTAGAAGATATTTAATGTAAACACTGTGATATAATTTTGTAGGTGATAGCCATTTTAGCGGTTCTGTAGAAGATATTTAATGTAAACACTGTGATATAATTTTGTAGGTGATAGCCATTTTAGCAGCTCTGTAGAAGATATTTAATGTAAACACTGTGATATAATTTTGTAGGTGATAGCCATTTTAGCGGTTCTGTAGAAGATATTTAATGTAAACACTGTGATATAATTTTGTATGTGATAGCCATTTTAGCGGTTCTGTAGAAGATATTTAATGTAAACACTGTGATATAATTTTGTAGGTGATAGCCATTTTAGCAGCTCTGTAGAAGATATTTAATGTAAACACTGTGATATAATTTTGTATGTGATAGCCATTTTAGCGGTTCTGTAGAAGATATTTAATGTAAACACTGTGATATAATTTTGTAGGTGATAGCCATTTTAGCAGCTCTGTAGAAGATATTTAATGTAAACACTGTGATATAATTTTGTAGGTGATAGCCATTTTAGCAGCTCTGTAGAAGATATTTAATGTAAACACTGTGATATAATTTTGTAGGTGATAGCCATTTTAGCGGCTGTGACAGAAGTAATAAAGACCAATGATGGAAATGAAACAGAAACAGAATACTTTGCTGCATTGGTGAGGGACTTAAAATTAATAGGACAACAAGTTCTAGGATAAGAGAAAATTAAGAGGACATGCAACAATTCCTCTATTAAGAGAAATTGATGGCTTGATACCCAATATTTCACATGCAATTTTATTGTACATCTCTAAATCATCAAAAATTGGATTTCTTAATAATCTCTCATCTCTATATTGAAGGTACATACATGTCCATTGAACATGATTATATTAAACTTATATCTGCCATTAATACATACACAACTTTTACAGTGATGTTTTCTTTATATTTTGATTTTTTATTCCCCTGTTGTAGTGAGGGGCATTAAGTTTTACCCTTCTCCATCTATGCATATGTCTGTACCCAAATTTGGTTTCCATTCTGTTTCTTCAGTTTGCCTCAACAGAATGTTATGAAACTTAAACAATGCTTATTATCACAAAACACATATCAAGATTGAATTTTGATGGCGTCACTTTAACCATTCTAGAATTAAGCCCCCTTTACAAATGGGAAAGTAGCTGGATTTTTCGTTTCTGTTCTCTACTAAGCATTTTTGAGTGCGGAGATTCATACAACTTGTGTATTCTGCTAGTTACATTGCTATATTTCCCATTACAGATGACAGCATTAGATACAACAGATGATGTAGAATCACAGGCTGCTATCTTGTATTTACTCAGTCTCGTCATTAAAAGGTAGGATTTTCAAATGTTCGTTCGTCCATCTTGGCTTAGTTTTAGTTAAAGTCCTGAGATCCGATTAATTGAGGAATCAAAACAGCTAAAAAAAAATATAGGGGTCAGTGTGCTTGTTTTTGAGATATTAGCCATTGGAATTTTGGCGGGAAATATTCTCTTGATTTTTCATAGCTTTATCATTTACCAGTTAAAGCTCTCAAATACTTTTAAAAAATAAAAAGATTTTATAATACTTTTACAAATGGCTTATAATTATACATGTAAAAGATTTATAAAAAGAAAAATGGTGGTTCATGGGCAATTATTTTTTAAGGCATTCAAATGGATAAAACCAGATGATTTCGATAATCAAACAAAAGTTCCAAAACATGACAAGCAAACATCCTAACAGAAAATATAAGTCATGAACATTTCAATTTAACTTGGAGTACCGGTAATAAAAAAAATAAAAAAATAGGGGAAAAAGTATTTTTAAAGACTTTTTACTAACTTTATTTGTTAATGACTGGTTAACACTAAATATTAACACACAAAATCATCATATGGGTCACTACCCTAAGTACATCAAAGACAAAGACCACTAAAATATATATCAAAAAGATCTTAAATAAGACAATTTGCATTTCAATAATAATGCATGTGAACTGACAGAAGTTAATAGAAGGCGTACATTTAAATCCTTTTAAATAGAGGTATTGTTACAATAATCAGTTGATCTTGTAACCAACTGAATTGTATCAGTAAATATATACTGTCAAACTAAAAGATATTCTTACTGTTACATTTGTATTACTCAATGTAACTTTTTATTTATTTGATTTATATGTATGGTTATCTTTTATTTTTTGTTTATATATACATGTCTTATTGTCAGATATTACTTGGTTTTAATGTATCTGCTCATTTCTTTTAATGTAAAAAAATTGCATTGAAGATATTTTGTATAGCCTATTTCCCCAAATTAAAGGATGGGATATACATGTGTACTTGTTATCCTGTATCAATTGTTATTAATTCTTGTCTCTTATCTCTGCTAATTTCAAACTAGAGCCTCTTGATATTTGTTACTAAGCTTCATCTTTATATCTAGTCCTACTATGTGACACAGCTTTGTCACCTAGCTACACCATAACCTGAAGGGAAAATGATGGGAAAAGACTAAAAATAGTAACAGCATTTAAAAGATTATGCAACACAAGTTGATGCCCATAAAAAACACGGTATCACTAATTATTGTTTTTCAGTAACTTTTCATCAAAGCTTCTAAATTTCTTGTACAAAACTTTATATGTGTGAGCTATTCAGATTGACACATTTTAATGTCATTATAGAATATTTTGCTATGTTGGAGTATGTCTGAAAACAAAAACTCAAGTTGGATAATAATATATCATTTTTGTGAAAAAGAGTTGAATGTTCACATATACTTACAATCATAATATACAAGTATAATTCAATGTTCAATCTATTGGTCCTGAATGGATAGAAATATGGGTAACAATATTGATATAAACGAAATACTGTAAAGCTAGAAGTTATTGAGATATTTTTATTATTGTAAATGATGTGTCTAGCTGAGTATTGCAATAATAAGAAAGTGTTAGTATACAACTTTTTTCACAGAGTGCCAGTTGCAGTACTAAGAAGTAAATTTGCTGAGGTGTCCAAGAAATTCCTGGACTTGCTGGCAGCAAATGTTGATGGTGGTTCTACAGCACTTGTTAAATCGGTATTTATACAGTCATCTTCTCTAGTCAACCTTTACCAAATACATAGTCTGAACTATTCCTGTTACATAGCATCCTTCATACATAGCAATTACTGTGCAGTCTGGTATATCTGCTCATCTCAGACTGCTTCACTTTGGTAATCTCATAATATAGGGTTATTGCATGAATATTGGGGAATATTGTCTCGAGTAGAATTTTATATAATATTGCACGAGCTTGTGAGTGCAATATATGTTTACGAGGGACAATATTCCCCAATATTCATGCAATGACCCTTTTATTGTATAGCAATATAATATTTGAAAGTGAAATTGGTTTAAACTAAGATTTTGTCGTTGATGACGTCATGAATTTTAAAGATTTAGTGCAATATTGGAGTTTATTGCACGCTAACTTTTGTTTACTTTCTGTGGGAATTTATTATATTGCTATACAATAAAACCAATTATTGAATAATACTGTGTGAAATTTTTTTTGAAATTCTTTAATTCATGAAATCTTCTTTATGTTTGGTTTCACCCTTAACATTTTATGTAATGTTTGTTCAAAGTTGGTTATTTTGAGGGGCCTAAAAAAGGGAGGGGTTTAAGAAAGATTTTTTTAGATGACTATTTCTTAAAAACAGTAAGTGGTAGACACAGGAGGTCTTCAGTAATGATAACAGTACAAAAGAACAAATAAAATAAAACAAAGGGTGAGTCCCTGGGGGTCATCCCACTGCCTTCAATTTGAAAATGTGCTTTTGTCTCTTGTAAAGGGTCACAATCCCCACCTCTAAACCATATATATATACATGTATGGGACAATAAAACAAATCAAATGTAAATTTTGGGGAATCCTCAGTGCCACCCCACCTCATTCTGTTAGGAGAACTTGTAAACAGTTGAGGTCTCACCTGTACTGCATATATATATATTCTTGTATGGAACAATAAAACAATTCAAATAAAATATAGGGGGAGTCCGCAGGGGTCACCCCAGTGAACTCCCTTCTTTTTGAAAACTTGTAAGCAGTTGAGATCCCCACCCCTAAACCATATATATTCATGTATGGGACAAGATAACAAATCAATGAAATATAGGGGGAGTCCTGAAGTCAGCCCCACCCCCTTTTCGAAAACTTGTAAACTGTCTAGATCCTAAACCCTACACCATATGTATTCTTGCCTGGGACAATACAACATATCAAATGAAATATGAGGGAGTCCACAAGGGTCACTCCCTCCCCCTTCTTTTTCAAAACTTGTAGGAAATCACCACCCCTTAACCATATTTATTCATGTCTGGAACAATACAACAAATTGAACTGGTACCAACGTTAACTATCAACTGCAATCATTGCAAACTGGTACTACTGCAGACTCAACATTAAAAATATGCATTGATATATGCATTGCTAATTTAAAATCTGGATAAAATATTAATTAATGTGCCTTAATAATCAATTCATTAAATAAACATACATGTACAATATACGAATGTTTAATGTTTGCTAATTCAAAAATGAAGCTATTTTCATATTACATTTGCCTATGTATTTGGTTAACTGCCTTTAGTGATTACCAAGTTACAGTGCTTTGATTTTATTTACATTTTCCCCCATAAATAAATCATTTAAAGAGCTTAATGACACAGAGCGCTTGATACTTTCATGCAAACCATCTTTGTTTTCCATTGATTTTGATGTGTTTGAGAGTTTGCCATTTGATTAGGGACTTTTCCTTTTGAATTTTCCAACAAATTCCATATTTCTATTAATTTACTTTTTCTGAAATAAAGTGGATTCATTATATTATTTGTTGAATATTCATTTTAGTGGATTCCATGTATACAGAGAAACGACAAATTTAAATGTTCAATGAATTACAAATGTTCTATAGGAATATAGGAATATATGCAGACTTTGGAAAAGCCACAAAATGTACTAAAAATGCAAGTTTTCATTAATAAATAAGGAAATAAATTTGTAAGATTACAGTTTGAGTAGTAATCACTCTTCATTTAGTTTAATTAATGAAAATGAAGTAAACTTTGCAAACAAGCTACTCTCTGTAAAGGTTTATATATACATGTAAATATTAAAGAAATGATCAATCGTCATGATACTGTCACTGATTAATCTATTTCAATCAGATTAACAAATCATAATCATAGACATGCACAATTATTCAATCCATTGGACAGTTTTCATAGATATATAAAATAATGGACACACTGTAAAGTTAACATGAGCAGACAGAAAGTGTTCATGGTTTATAAATGAACATATTTTAAATGGTATGAGACTGTTTTAACATCCTGATAGGGTCCCTTCATATATCTTGTCTTTACTGTCATCTGGTGCATAGCATCCTATATAGAGTTGTCCTATTGGAGAGAATGCAAGAGACATTGGCGAGATTATGTTAATGTCACTTGTTTTATAATATGTCATCAGCAGACCAGTATTGTTCAGGATATGAAGTGTGTGAGTCCTCGCATCAGCTACAATAACATTGTCTCTAGGTGTTGTTACTATGTCTGTTGGTTTGCATGGTTTGTCCTTGTTGATCTTGGTATCTCCTGTATAGATGTTGATAATATTACCACCCTGTCCTAACACTACTACTCTGAATCTGTCATCAATAACTCCATCCACCACATGAATATTCCCATTCCTGGTACTGGTGATACTGCTGACTAAGGTAAATATAGGTTGTTTATGTTGATCATGTTCATACACTCTCTCATAGTCTCCATTCTGATTCATTAGAATTACAACTCTTCTTCCTGATTCAGGGTAGTCACTATTAATACATCCTACTAGAACTTTATTGCTATTGGTGATATGGACTGCTGAAGAAAGGAATGGTGACACATTAAATACTGAGTCTGTTAGTGAACCTGTTTTACTATTGATTTGTTTAAGTCTTGATTCTGCTGTAGATATAAGTAGATTATTTGAGTGAGTAATAGCCATACCATAGACAAGAATATTAAACCTAGATAGTATGTTCAGTTTGGTTCCTTCAGGTTTTACTCTCTGTAATGCTTTATCTGGGTAACTATATATCCACAGTGAATCATCATGGCAAAAAGATATATGACCTACTCCAGTTACTTCGGTCTGATATTGTTTATTGATGTTTAGTTCTACAACAGTCTGTTGTCCCACATCTTTGATATCTACTACCTGATGATTCTCTGTGTTTTTTAATTCTGGATGGACTTTTTCTTTACAATGATCACACAGTAATTTACTACAGTCTATACACTTCCACTTGATTGGTCGATCAGTTTCACACACTCCACATTTAAAGACCAAACAGCCTATTGTTTATGCGCATCAGCTAACGCAACTTGGTAGTGACATAAAAGCTCTATGACGTTGTTTCTAGCAATGAAAAAACGTCAAATTATAACGTCTTATTTCGCGTTTTTTCACGGATTCCAACATGGTGTACGGTACGGTACGTCTCCCAAGAAAAGAGGAACTATTATGCGTCGCGCTACTTTATTTAATATCCTGTGGTTTAACAAAAATGGACACATAAGATTCTACACTTTATTTAACCTTTGTTCTGATAAAAATAATAAAATATAAATTTTGATCTCGACTTTTTGCATTTGCGTCGTTCTGCATTTCAATTTTTTTTTTATTCTTTCACATGTGTAGATTTTGTCTTATATTTGCGTCGATCTGCATTTCATTTTTTTTTTATTCTTCACTTGCGTAAATTTTGTCTTTCGTTTGCGACGATTGTGTACAGTTTAGGTGAAAGCTATTTTTATGTCCGATTTATGGGCATTATGTTTTCTGGTCTGTCCGTTCGTTCGATCGTCTGTCCCGCTTCAGGTTGAAGTTTTTGGTTACAGTTTTTGGTCAAGCTAGTTTTTTGACAAAGTTGAAGTCCTATCAACTTAAAACTTAGTAATTATGTTCTTTATGCAATGATCCTTCTAATTTAAATGTCAATTTTTCAAAAATTAAATAAAAAAGGTTAGGCCGATAATCAATTATTCCTAAAAGTTTGGACATACTGGCAACATGTGCATGTAACTGTTGTCTGGATGATTCTCGTAAAATTATGTCCGATCTTGCAATGAAATTTAAATTTATTTATATTGCTTATTTGACAAAATCTTATAGTAAAAATAAAATGATGGCAAAGGGTCATTTTTGTTTGTCATTTGTTTCATTTCAAATTGTCTTAAGTAGAATTGATAAACATATCGTCTAATCTCACTGAAACTTACAGCTAATTTCCTAATGTATTTAGATCAATACTTTGGTTTGCCTGCTTGCTTTGTATATTTTGTATAATTATATTTTGATAACGTCCAATTGAATTAGATAGCATATATATAGATTTACATACCTATATATAAAGATGTCAATCTTAATTACAGAGCTTGAGTAAACATTAATACAAACAAAGCATGGAAGCCAACCGAAGTTTTACCCTACATGCATTAGGAAATTAGCTGTAAGGCAAAAAACATTTATAAAACTGATACTCAGCGAATGTGAATTAAAATCAAATTTTCAGTGTTTAAAACTGAATTGTTGTAAATTTAACTTATGACAAAAACAATTGCTCCAAGAATAATATCTTACATAAAATCGCTCCCTTTCATTTAGCTACAACTGTGACCAGAAAGATTGAAAACAAATTTCGATTTTCAATTCCGGTGTCATATGGTATTTTGAACCCCATGGTAAAATGACCCCGGGGTAAAAATACCGCTATGGTAAATTGACCCCCCCCCCCCCCCCCCATGGTAAATTGAACCCCCCCTGTATGGAAAATTGAACCCCCATGGTAAATTGAACCCCCCTGTTTTTTTCATTTTAGATGATTAATAAAACATTTAACATTATATAAAAGCTAATCAAATATTAAAAAACATTTATACAAGAAGGGGAGGTCAATTTTAAATGATTGGTTAAAAGAAAAATAATTGCTTGGTATAAGTGCTCTGAAGTCTTAACCAACAAAATTTCATTCAAAAAACTTCTTAAAGCATTAAAACTAGACCATGTAGCTTGGACACTATAATTCTTTGAAATTTAAAATATTCATATAGAATGGTAGACTTTTAAGTTTTAATCCTCCATGGTTAAAAAGGGGGAGGGGGTCACTTGATTTTAAAAAGTAAAATTTTCAAAACATCTTTTCAAACTAATAAAATAAATACAAACTACTAATTGGAGTATAATAAATATGTTAAGGAGTTACAGTAGCAAGATATTTTAACATGAAAGGTCTTTAGATGTATAGTAGGGGGTTCAATATACCATGGTACAATAACATGGCTAAGTAAAATTTTCAAAATATCTTTTCCAACATGTTAAATACAAACAAACTACTTATTGGAGTATTAAAACTATGTTAAGGAGTTAGAAAAACTTGGATTTTTAAAATTCAAGGTCTATAGGAGGGGGTTCAATATACCATGGAAGGGGAGGGGGTCAAAATACAATGGAATTTTTTCTTTTCTTCAAAATATCTTTTCAAGCATGTTTTAAAAATGCATTCAAACTACAAATTGGAGTATAACAACTATGTTATGGTCCCTTATGGAGTTAGAATAGCTAGAATTTTTGAAATTGACGGTCTATGGTAGGGGGTTCAATATACCGCAGGGGGTCAAAATACCATGGCTGCGTAAAATTTTCAAAATATCTTTGCCAGTTTGTTAAATACATACAAACTACTTCTTGGAGTATTATTACTATGTTAAGGAGTTAGAATAGCTAGAATTTTTGAAAATCAAGGTCTATAGAAGGGGGTTCAATATACAACAGGGGGTCAAAATACCATGGCTAGGTAAAAAATTTAAAGTATCTTTTCCAGCATGTTGAATACATGCATCCTACAAATTGGAGTGTTGTTACTATGTTAAGGAGTTAGAATAGCTTGAATTTTTGAAAATCAAGGTCTATAGAAGGGGGTTCAATATACAACAGGGGGTCAAAATACCATGGCTAAGTAAAATTTTTAAAATATCTTTTCCAGCATGTTGAATACATGCATCCTACAAATTGGAGTATTGTAACTATGTTAAGGAGAGAATAGCTTGAATTTTGGAAAATCAAGGTCTATAGAAGGCAGTTCAATATACCGCAGGGGGTCAAAATACCATGGCTACGTAAAATTTTCAAAATATCTTTGCCAGTTTGTTAAATACATACAAACTACTTATTGGAGTACTATAATTATGTTAAGGAGTTAGAATAGCTTGTGTTTTTGAAATTCAAGGTCTATAGTAGGGGGTTCAATATACCATGGTAAGGGGGGGGTCAAAATACCATGAAAATATTTTTTCTTCAAAATATCTTTTCCAGCATGTTAAATGCATACAAACTACTTACTGGAGTTTTATTACTATGTTAAGGAGTTAGAATAGCTTGAATTTTTGAAAATCAAGGTCTATAGAAGGGGGTTCAATATACCGCAGGGGGGTCAAAATGCCATGGCTACGTAAAAATTTCAAAATATCTTTTCCAGCATGTTATATACATACAAACAACTTATTGAAGTATTATTACTATGTTAAGGAGTTAGAATAGCTTGAATTTTTGAAAATCAAGGTCTATAGAAGGGGGTTCAATATACCGCAGGGAAATACCATGGCTAAGTAAAAATTTCAAAATATCTTTTCCAGCATGTTATATACATACAAACAACTTATTGAAGTATTATTACTATGTTAAGGAGTTAGAATAGCTTGAATTTTTGAAAATCAAGGTCTATAGAAGGGGGTTCAATATACCGCAGGGGGTCAAAATACCATGGCTAAGTAAAATTCTCAAAATATCTTTTCCAGCATGTTGAATACATACAAACTACAAATTGGAGTATTGTTACTATGTTAAGGAGTTAGAATGGCTTGAATTTTTGAAAATCAAGGTCTATAGAAGGGGGTTCAATATACCACAGGGGGTCAAAATACCATGGCTACCTAAAATTTTCAAAATATCTTTGCCAGTTTGTTTAATACATACAAACTACTTATCGGAGTATTGTAACTATGTTAAGGAGTTAGAATAGCTTGGGTTTTTGAAATTCAAGGTCTATAGTAGGGGGTTCAATATACCATGGTAAGAGGGGGTAAAAATACCATGAAAATATTTTTTCTTCAAAATATCTTTTCCAGCATGTTAAATGCATACAAATTACTTATTGGAGTATTATTACTAAGTTAAGGATTAAGAATAGCTGGAATTTTTGAAAATCAAGGTCTATAGAAGGGGGTTCAATATACCGCAGGGAAATACCATGGCTAAGTAAAAATTTCAAAATATCTTTTCCAGCATGTTATATACATACAAACAACTTATTGAAGTATTATTACTATGTTAAGGAGTTAGAATAGCTTGAATTTTTGAAAATCAAGGTCTATAGAAGGGGGTTCAATATACCGCAGGGGGTCAAAATACCATGGCTAAGTAAAATTCTCAAAATATCTTTTCCAGCATGTTGAATACATACAAACTACAAATTGGAGTATTGTTACTATGTTAAGGAGTTAGAATGGCTTGAATTTTTGAAAATCAAGGTCTATAGAAGGGGGTTCAATATACCACAGGGGGTCAAAATACCATGGCTACCTAAAATTTTCAAAATATCTTTGCCAGTTTGTTTAATACATACAAACTACTTATCGGAGTATTGTAACTATGTTAAGGAGTTAGAATAGCTTGGGTTTTTGAAATTCAAGGTCTATAGTAGGGGGTTCAATATACCATGGTAAGAGGGGGTAAAAATACCATGAAAATATTTTTTCTTCAAAATATCTTTTCCAGCATGTTAAATGCATACAAATTACTTATTGGAGTATTATTACTAAGTTAAGGATTAAGAATAGCTGGAATTTTTTAAAATCAAGGTCTATAGAAGGGGGTTCAATATACCGCAGGGGGTCAAAATACCATGGCTAAGTAAAATTTTCAAAATATCTTTTCCAGCATGTTGAATACATACAAACTACAAATTGGAGTATTGTTACTATGTTAAGGAGTTAGAATGGCTTGAATTTTTGAAAATCAAGGTCTATAGAAGGGGGTTCAATATACCACAGGGGGTCAAAATACCATGGCTACCTAAAATTTTCAAAATATCTTTTCCAGCATGTTGAATACATACAAACTACAAATTAGAGTATTATTACTATGTTAAGGAGTTAGAATAGCTTGAATTTTTGAAACTCAAGGTCTATGGTAAGGGGTTCAATATACCACAGGGGGGCAAAATACCATGGCTAAGTAAAATTTTCAAAATATCTTTTCCAGCATGTTCAATACATACAAACTACAAATTGGAGTATTATTAGTATGTTAAGGAGTTAACTCCTTAACATAGTTATAATATTCCAACAAGCAGTTTCTATGTATTGAACATGCTGGAAAAGATATTTTGAAAAGAAAAAAATATTCCATGGTATATTGACCCCCTGAGGTTGCTGAACCCCCTACCATAGACCCCAAAGTTCAAAAATTCTTGCTATTCTAACTCCTTAACATAGTTATAATACTCCAACAAGTAGTTTGTATGTATTTAACATACTGGAAAAGTTATTTGGAAATTTTACTTAGCCATGGTATTTTGACCCCCCTGCGGTATATTGAACCCCCTACCATAGACCTTAAATTTCAAAAATTCTTGCAATTCTAACTCCTTAACATAGTTATTATACTTCAATAAGTAGTTTGTATGTATTTAAAATGCTGGAAAAAATGTTTTGAAAAAAAAATAATTTCCATGGTATTTTGACCCCCCTGCGGTATATTGAACCCCTACTATAGACCTTAAATTTCAAAAATTCTTGCTATTCAAACTCCTTAACATAGTTATAATACTCCTACAAGTAGTTTGTTTGTATTTAACATACTGGAAAAGATATTTTGAAAATTTTACTTTGCCATGGTATTTTGACCCCCCTGCGGTATATTGAACCCCCTACCATAAACCTTCAATTTCAAAAATTCTTGCAATTCTGACTCCTTAACATAGTAATAATACTCCAATAAGTAGTTTGTATGTATTTAAAATGCTGGAAAAAATGTTTTGAAAAAAATAATTTGCATGGTATTTTGACCCCCTGCGGTATATTGAACCCCTGCTATAGACCTTAAATTTCAAAAATTCTAGCTATTCAAACTCCTCAACATAGTTATAATACTGACCAGTGTTTTCCATTCGGCATTTAAGCCGGGTTTGCCGACCACCTTCTTTTCAAAGCCGACCACCTTTCCATTTTAGGAGGTGGTCGGCTTTTTTTCAAAATTCCGGATTTTTTTCGGTTCCGCACCGTAAAAGTTTAAATACTTATCGCGCCTCGCAGTTTGTTTTCATTAAAAAAAATGGCGGATCGTCAAATTTCAATGTTTTCTTATATTAATCGGTTGAATGGAAAGGCAGATGACGATGGTGATAAGGAAAATTCTAAGCCATATAAGTCAACTTAAACGGATAGTTGAATTGAAATTGTTGAAATTGAAAATAAAGTATCAAAACAACAGAAACGGCACACAGGTGATCGCGAAGATAAACAGGTTGGGAACAATCCCAAAATGAGGGATATCCCTCAAGATTGAAATAAACAATTAATTTCCCCATAGGCGACAATGGTAGCCTTTTTCGAGATACAGACTTTAGAAAGTTGATTTTTTTAACGAAACCTTGCTAGAATCAAAGAAAAGTTATTAGGACAGTATTTTTTGGTACCAAAAATATAGGTTCCCGTTGCTTTTCTTAGCGTATTTTGTACTTATCACCCATGCCTATCAATTTTGACCTTAAAAATACGTGTCTTGTCCTGGCGTTGAAAAGTCATCTTAGTGCCTTTAGGGCTACGGAATAATTTTTATTTTGCCTTTTGTATAAAGCAGAGTGCACGAAGTCTCTAAAAATAAAAAATTACGGGCGCACATATCGACCAATCAGGATTAGCCATACTCTTAATTCTGAATACCATGTTATGCTCATAAAATGGCTGCGCCCATAAAATTTAATGGTGTATTGTAACCTATACGGTATTTAATACTTTCTTGTATCGTGCAATTCATAGTGCGTTAGATGCACAAATATATATGCCACAAATAAATCATCTTCAAAACATTCTGGCATTACTCTCTGAATTTTCACAATTTTTTATCGGAGGTGACCCCAGTCAAAAAATGTGAAGAAAAAAAATCTGTTTTTTTTTAGTAAATGCGGTACTGCTAAAAAGGGCCTTTAGATAATGCCCACTTTCTCCAATGATTCTTTATATATCATCAAGTACTGATTATATTGATACCAAAACCAATCCAATATGTAACTACTACGGTGAATTTTGCACAACAGTTTTAAATGAAACCATTTTCGTCTAAAAGTACATTTTTGAAACAGACTATAGCATTTCAAAATACGGAATATGTGTAAATATTTGTGTTTTAACATCGATTACTGTTTGTTTACTACAAAATGGCATGCTTATTCTTATTCTTTTAGTTTGTTATTCGTGTGAACACTTCAATGTTCGAAGGGGATCATTTCCGTAAATTTTCGCTGAATTTGGTAATTTCGATAACAGCACTTGGCTCAATATTGTTATATTTAAAAATCGAATTATAGTCACAAACTCTAGACGTGTAGTTGCTCTTTTCGATCGAATCAGCAGAACTTCAGAAAATGACATATTCGTTCCACAGTAAGTCAAAAGTCGAGCCCACCCTTGTTTCTAAGGTAAAACACAATACAAATACGAAACAGACTATAGCTTAAAAACTGGATAATCAATATTTCATTTGTCACCAAAAAATACGGTTTCACATCAAATGTCAAGTAAAATTACTGTTTTTGACACTTTTTGAGCACTATGATAAAGAAATGTCAATGCTGTATAGATTGAAATAAACAATTAATTTCCCCATAGGCGACAATGGTAGCCTTTTTCGAGATACAGACTTTAGAAAGTTGATTTTTTTAACGAAACCTTGCTAGAATCAAAGAAAAGTTATTAGGACAGTATTTTTTGGTACCAAAAATATAGGTTCGCGTTGCTTTTCTTAGCGTATTTTGTACTTATCGCCCATGCCTATCAATTTTGACCTTAAAAATATGTGTCTTGTCCTGGCGTTGAAAAGTCATCTTAGTGCCTTTAGGGCTACGGAATAATTTTTATTTTGCCTTTTGTATAAAGCAGAGTGCACGAAGTCTCTAAAAATAAAAAATTACGGGCGCACATATCGACCAATCAGGATTAGCCATACTCTTAATTCTGAATACCATGTTATGCTCATAAAATGGCTGCGCCCATAAAATTTAATGGTGTATTGTAACCTCAAATGAGGGACTGTCCATCAGGCAAGGGGTCATATTACTGTTGAAGAAAAGAAAAACTTAGATTTATTACCTTAAAAGGGGGAAATCGTTTTATTTGGTACAACTTTTCTACAAGAGTGTCCATAATGATAAAAAGGCCAAAAACAAATATGTGCCAATTTGTTTCTCTTTAAATGTACCCCTCATAAAAGGGATAGTCATTTCATTAAAAGGTTTCCCCTCATCTGTTTCTTTTTAAATGCACCCCTCATAAAAGGGATAGTCATTACATTGAGAGGTTACCCCCTCATTTGAGGGGGTGATAAATATGAACAGGACTTTTAATGGATAATCGTCACAGAAGGATATTACTGTTCTGTGTGCCAAAAATACAGCACTAAAGCGAGGAACAGAACAGACACTTTGTTCGATAGGCCATGCATTAGCAGACTTCGTAGGAAGAGGAAGTCCTGCAACAGCAATTATGAACTGCTATCCGATATGCACAAAACTAATTTGTCAAATCATTTAATGAAAGGCTGGTAGTGATAGCAGAAGAATGGTTCAATTCCATTAAATGTGAATACAATACTTATCCTTCCATTTGTGACCCAACCCACAGTAAAACTGAAAAAAATAAACCCCGCTGAAAACGTTAAAAAAATCAACCGGTTGCAAGTGTTTTTCAAAACACCCACCTTACCTGAGTGAAAAAAGGAGAACACTGTACTCCTACAAGTAGTTTGTATGTATTTAACATACTGGAAAAGATATTTTGAAATTTTACTTTGCCATGGTATTTTGCCCCCCCCTGCGGTATATTGAACCCCCTACCATAGACCTTCAATTTCAAGAATTCTTGCAATTCTAACTCCTTAACTTAGTAATAATACTTCAATAAGTAGTTTGTATGCATTTAACATCCTGGAATAAATGTTTTGAAAAAAAATAATTTCCATGGTATTTTGACCCCCTTGTGGTATATTGAACCCCCTACCATAGACCTTCAATTTCAAGAATTCTTGCAATTTTAACTCCTTAACATAGTTATAATACTTCAATAAGTAGTTTGTATGTATTTAAAATGCTGGAAAAAATGTTTTGAAAAAAATAATTTGCATGGTATTTTGACCCCCTGCGGTATATTGAACCCCTACTATAGACCTTAAATTTCAAAAATTCTAACTATTCAAACTCCTCAACATAGTTATAATACTCCTACAAGTAGTTTGTATGTATTTAACATACTGGACAAGATATTTTGAAATTTTACTTTGCCATGGTATTTTGACCCCCCTGCGGTATATTGAACCCCCTACCATAGACCTTCAATTTCAAGAATTCTTGCAATTCTTACTCCTTAACATAGTAATAATACTCCAATAAGTAGTTTGTATGTATTTAAAATGCTGGAAAAGATGTAAGAAAAAAAATTAATTTCCATGGTAATTTGACCCCCCTGCAGTATATTGAACCCCCTACCATAGACCTTAATATTCAAAAAATTCTAGCTATTCTAACTCCTTAACTTAGTAATAATACTTCAATAAGTAGTTTGTATGCATTTAACATCCTGGAAAAAATGTTTTGAAAAATAATAATTTCCATGGTATTTTGACCCCCCTGCGGTATATTGAACCCCCTACTATAGACCTTAAATTTCAAAAATTCTAGCTATTCAAACTCCTTAACATAGTTATAATATTCCTACAAGTAGTTTGTATGTATTTAACATACTGGAAAAGATATTTTGAAAATTTTACTTTGCCATGGTATTTTGACCCCCCTGCGGTATATTGAACCCCCTACCATAAACCTTCAATTTCAAAAATTCTTGCAATTCTGACTCCTTAAAATAGTAATAATACTCCAATAAGTAGTTTGTATGTATTTGAAATGCTGGAAAAGATGTAAAAAAAAAAATATAATTTCCATGGTATTTTGACCCCCTTGTGGTATATTGAACCCCCTACCATAGACCTTCAATTTCAAGAATTCTTGCAATTTTAACTCCTTAACATAGTTATAATACTTCAATAAGTAGTTTGTATGTATTAAAAATGCTGGAAAAATGTTTTGAAAAAAATAATTTGCATGGTATTTTGACCCCCTGCGGTATATTGAACCCCTACTATAGACCTTAAATTTCAAAAATTCTAGCTATTCAAACTCCTCAACATAGTTATAATACTCCTACAAGTAGTTTGTATGTATTTAACATACTGGAAAAGATATTTTGAAATTTTACTTTGCCATGGTATTTTGACCCCCTGCGGTATATTGAACCCCCTACCATAGACCTTCAATTTCAAGAATTCTTGCAATTCTTACTCCTTAACATAGTAATAATACTCCAATAAGTAGTTTGTATGTATTTAAAATGCTGGAAAAGATGTAAGAAAAAAAATTAATTTCAATGGTATTTTGACCCCCCTGCAGTATATTGAACCCCCTACCATAGACCTTAATATTCAAAAAATTCTAGCTATTCTAACTCCTTAACTTAGTAATAATACTTCAATAAGTAGTTTGTATGCATTTAACATCCTGGAAAAAATGTTTTGAAAAAAAATAATTTCCATGGTATTTTGACCCCCCTGCGGTATATTGAACCCCCTACTATAGACCTTAAATTTCAAAAATTTCTAGCTATTCAAACTCCTGAACATAGTTATAATATTCCTACAAGTAGTTTGTATGTATTTAACGTACTGGAAAAGATATTTTGAAAATTTTACTTAGCCATGGTATTTTGACCCTCCTGCGGTATATTGAACCCCCTACCATAGACCTTGAATTAAAAAAAATCTTGCAATTTTAACTCCTTAACATAGTTATAATACTTCAATAAGTAGTTTGTATATATTTAACATCCTGGAAAAAATGTTTTAAAAAAAACAAACTCCATGGTATTTTGACCCCCCTGCAGTATATTGAACCCCTACTATAGACCTTAAATTAAAAAAATTCTAGCTTTTCAAACTCATTAACAAAGTTATAATACTCCTACAAGTAGTTTGTGTGTATTTAACATACTGGAAAAGATATTTTGAAAATTTTACTTTGCCATGTTATTTTGACCTCCCTGCGGTATATTGAACCCCCTACCATAGACCTTCAATTTCAAGAATTCTTGCAATTTTAACTCCTTAACATAGTTATAATACTTCAATAAGTAGTTTGTATGTATTAAAAATGCTGGAAAAATGTTTTGAAAAAAATAATTTGCATGGTATTTTGACCCCCTGCGGTATATTGAACCCCTACTATAGACCTTAAATTTCAAAAATTCTAGCTATTCAAACTCCTCAACATAGTTATAATACTCCTACAAGTAGTTTGTATGTATTTAACATACTGGAAAAGATATTTTGAAATTTTACTTTGCCATGGTATTTTGACCCCCTGCGGTATATTGAACCCCCTACCATAGACCTTCAATTTCAAGAATTCTTGCAATTCTTACTCCTTAACATAGTAATAATACTCCAATAAGTAGTTTGTATGTATTTAAAATGCTGGAAAAGATGTAAGAAAAAAAATTAATTTCAATGGTATTTTGACCCCCCTGCAGTATATTGAACCCCCTACCATAGACCTTAATATTCAAAAAATTCTAGCTATTCTAACTCCTTAACTTAGTAATAATACTTCAATAAGTAGTTTGTATGCATTTAACATCCTGGAAAAAATGTTTTGAAAAAAAATAATTTCCATGGTATTTTGACCCCCCTGCGGTATATTGAACCCCCTACTATAGACCTTAAATTTCAAAAATTTCTAGCTATTCAAACTCCTGAACATAGTTATAATATTCCTACAAGTAGTTTGTATGTATTTAACGTACTGGAAAAGATATTTTGAAAATTTTACTTAGCCATGGTATTTTGACCCTCCTGCGGTATATTGAACCCCCTACCATAGACCTTGAATTAAAAAAAATCTTGCAATTTTAACTCCTTAACATAGTTATAATACTTCAATAAGTAGTTTGTATATATTTAACATCCTGGAAAAAATGTTTTAAAAAAAACAAACTCCATGGTATTTTGACCCCCCTGCAGTATATTGAACCCCTACTATAGACCTTAAATTAAAAAAATTCTAGCTTTTCAAACTCATTAACAAAGTTATAATACTCCTACAAGTAGTTTGTGTGTATTTAACATACTGGAAAAGATATTTTGAAAATTTTACTTTGCCATGTTATTTTGACCTCCCTGCGGTATATTGAACCCCCTACCATAGACCTTCAATTTCAAGAATTCTTGCAATTCTTACTCCTTAACATAGTAATAATACTCCAATAAGTAGTTTGTATGTATTTAAAAGCTGGAAAAGATGTAAGAAAAAACAAAAATTTCCATGGTATTTTGACCCCCCTGCAGTATATTGAACCCCCTACCATAGACCTTAATATTCAAAAAATTCTAGCTATTCTAACTCCTTAACTTAGTAATAATACTTCAATAAGTAGTTAGTATGCATTTAACATACTGGAAAAGATATTTTGAAAATTTTACTTTGCCATGGTATTTTGACCCCCTGCGGTATATTGAACCCCCTACCATAGACCTTAATATTCAAAAATTCTAGCTATTCTAACTCCTTAACTTAGTAATAATACTTCTATAAGTAGTTTGTATGCATTTAACATCCTGGAAATAATGTTTTGAAAAAAATTAATTTCCATGGTATTTTCACCCCCATGCGGTATATTGAACCCCCTACTATAGACCTTAAATTTCAAAAATTTCTAGCTATTCAAACTCCTTAACATAGTTATAATACTCCTACACGTAGTTTGTATGTATTTAACATACTGGAAAAGATATTTTGAAAATTTTACTTAGCCATGGTATTTTGACCCCCCTGCGGTAGATTGAACCCCCTACCATAGACCTTGAATTTCAAAAATTCCAGCTCTTCTAACATGTCTAACTCCACATAGTAATGATACTCCAAATTGTAATTTGTATGTATTCAAAATGCTGGAAAAGATATTTTGAAAATTTTACTTAGCCATGGTAATTTGACCCCCCTGCGGTATATTGAACCCCCTTATCATATCCTCTAATTAAAAGAAAATAATAGCCAATAAATTGTAAATTAGATTATCTGCAATACTATTTCTCAAAAACAGGGGGGTTCAATATACCGCAGGGGGGTTCAAAATACCATATGTGAAAAATGACCCCGGGGTCAAAATACCATGCGGTATAATGACCCCGGGGTCATTTTACCGCATGGTATTTTGACCCCGGGTTCAATTTTTAGGGGGTTCAAAATACCATATGACACCGGCAACAACCTTTTCTTTGTTTTAATTTCCAAAATGAGCAATTTAGATTGATTATTTTTTATCCGGTTGGAGAAATCTTTCTTTGTAGTTTTCAACGGAAAATTATTTTTTGAATCAAAAACTGTTTGTATTTTATATTTACTGTCTCGTTTATTGAAAACACATGAGGTAGTAATAAAAGGATTGTATTTTAAGATAGATGTATAATGTTTTAGAATCAAAACTTTCATTCCTATATTATACCTATAATTTTAATTTCCTTATATCTTAAATATTCAAAAATAATGATTTCACAAACTCGATGCAATAATCTCTAAACTTTCGTCTTAGTCGGGAAAAATAATGGTATAATGAACTCCGTCCATGCTTTTGTATGTCCGTCTTTCAACAGTACCGAATGAGTTCGTTACGGCAAACTTCTGAAATTGACGCGAAAAAGAAACAAGCACATCTATAGTCTGGTATAGTCAAATACTCTGTAAGTTAACCAGTGCCATCTTTCATTTCTTTTTTTATTTTCAATAATTTTGCTTATGTGGGACAGAGGAAAAAAACAGACTTCCTATACAAAAGCGGCGTGAAAGGTTATTTCAAACAATTTTCCATTCCGACTGATGGTGTTTCTGAACGTTTATATTGTGCGGCAACAACATCATAAAGATCTGAAACTGATACATGCTTAATCGCTTGTATTACCGGATAATAAAGTAGGTGAATATAGTTGTTATTCTTAGAAATTTAAATGTGGGTTTCAAACGTCCAATTTGCGATTTCCTATTTTTCAAATAGAGCGCCAGCAAGGAAAGTTTGTACTATGACGTCAGGTGCAATGTTCTGAAAAAAGACAACTCTTTTCTTCAAAACGAACGAGAAAAAAACATGAAAATTACTCATAACTTTTTTGAAAGGTCTGTGTCATACACTTTTTTTTGCTTTATTTTGAAGAGTACATATAGCACTTTCCTTCTTTAAATTTTTATGAAGAAATCACTGGTTGAAATTTTAAATACTGGAAACGTTTTTCAGTTTTACGTTTAATTTTTGGCGGGAATGAAATAAATCATATTTTTAAAGATCAAATAAATATGAGCCTTAAACTCTTGAACCTGTATTTGAAAGATACAAATCTACTGTTTAACGTGAAACAAGAATTATGCTTGTAGGTTTAATATAAAGCATTTTTTTGAGAGTTTAGTTAACAAGCAACTATTATGTTAATATTCGGGAAAACACGAAACTGAGGTTGCTATAGTGACAAAACTAAGTCGGTGACCCCCAATTTTTTTCATCATATTTTGTTCCTCATATCATGCAACACCTTCACACAAAATTTGAAGGAAAAATCACTGATAGAAATGAATAGGCTGTTTGGTCTTTAACTGGAGCTTGACTTCTTATAACAGACTGAGAGAATGCCATTATTGTTAGATATACCATGTATTCACTGACAATTTCTGGTTTGTAAGTATGAAAAATAATACCATGAATACTTTGACAAGCTATATGATTTGGTTGTTCATGAGATGTCAAGGTTTTTAAATACCCAATTATAGGTATGCTTTGATTGAACATTTTAATATCCAAAGTGAATCATCATCCATGATCATAACAATAAGACATCAATTTACTTCAAATAGTTCTAACAGTCTGATATTGGTTGGTCAGTTTCACATGTTTTACATTTGGCTGCAATTTGACTTCTTATTATAGACCTAGAGAACACCATTATTGTTAGGTATACATATACTATTTATTTGAAAATTGAAGTAAGTCTAATGAGATGTTTAGTGTAAATCATACTACTTTCATAAATTATATGCATTGTTTGAAGATTTTTAGATTTAGTAGTTAAATTCATATACACATGTATATACTTCAAGTATGATTAACCTTCTTATGACATAAACAATAGTTTCCATTGCTTGCTTAATTAAGATTTAAAATGTTTTTCATTCTATTGTATTTATTCTTTTTCCATACAATAAATGTCCTTTGATTTAATAAATTGATTTAGAATTCTTGACATACATGTAGGGACAGTGATTCGGCGGCGGCTACGGCGGTGTTAGCTCACTTCTTAAAAGCTTTATATTTTAGAAGGTAGAAGGTAGACCTGGATGCTTCATACTTTGTATGTGGATGCCTCATGTTACGAAGTTTCCGTCAGTCACATGTACAATGTCCTTGACCCCATTGTCATGGTTCAGTGATTACTTAAAAAAAATGTTAAGATTTTTTGTAATGTTAAATTCTCTCTTATTATAAGTAATAGGATAATTATATTTGATATGTGCGTACCTTGCAAGGTCCTCATACCCATCAGACAGTTTTCACTTGACCTCGACCTCATTTCATGGATCAGTGAACAAGCTTAAGTTTTGGTGGTCATTCCATATCTCAGATACTATAAGCAGTAGGTCTAGTATATGCATTGTAAGGTGTACATGTCCAACTGGCAGGTGTCATCTGACCTTGACCTCATTTTCATGGTTCAGTGGTTATAGTTAAGTTTTTGTGTTTTGGTCTGTTTTTCTTATTCTGTATGCAATAGGTCTACTATATTTGGTGTATGAAATGATTGTAAGGTGTACATGTCTAGTTGGTAGGTGTCATCTGACCTTGACCTCATTTTCATGGTTGAATGGTCAAAGTTAAGTTTTTGAGTTTTGGTCTTTTTTTCTAATACTATATGCAATATGTCAACTTTATTTGGTGTATGGAAATATTTTATGATCTATATGTCAGTCGCGCAGGTTTTATTTGACCTTGACCTCATTTTCATGGTTCACTGCTCTGTGTTAAGTTTTTGTGTTTTAGTCTGTTTTTCTTAAACTATAAGCAATAGGTCAACTATATTTGTTGTTTGGAAGAATTGTTAGCTGTACATGTCTGCCTGGCATGGTTCATCTGACCTTGACCTCATTTTCATGGTTCAAAGGTCAATTTTTAGTTTACTTGGTTTATGTGACAGTTGTAATAAAGCTTTATTTGATTAGTAAAGAAGGCGAGACATTTCAGTGTGTGCACTCTTGTTTTACTAAGCTAGGTTTTATCATATGGAAACATGAGTTTAAAGCTAACAACATGTCTAAAGTTATGGCTTAATTTTTTGTCTCAATAATGTTAATTAAGAAATTATTGCGAGGGTTTTATTATTGCGAATAATGCAACAGATTTGTAAACCCAATAAAAACAACTCGCATTTTGTAATATTGTAACTGAATTAAGCATGATTTTTCTCAAAATCGTAAAAATTAAAATCGCATTTAATTTAAAATGACAAAATGGCAAAAACACGCAATATTTTCTGAATTTACAGTATTAGAGGTTAAATTGACATTTCTTAGCATCAGTAGTCATGCAGTGTAAAATTGTGCAAATATTTTCTTTTCTGAAAATACTGAACCAATTTCATTCAAACTCGGTGTGAATGAACCTTTTGGTATTTTATATTTTACAGCTTTTACATTAATGCTAGCAAGACAAATCTTTGTTTGGCTTGCTTGCTTTGCTTGAATCAATGTTTGCACAAGCATGGCAATTAAGATAGGCGGGGCTTCAGCTTGTATACATCATACTTAAATTTTATTGGACTAATGTTTGAGGTTAAGGACACTAAATTTTAAAACATCACAGGATGACAAATATAAAGGCCAAAGATTGTAGAAATGGAAGCTAAAAAATTGTATTTTTTTCTCGAAGATATACATTTTCATCATCCAACTTAAAAGACTTGTCAAGTATTTTTAGTAAAACAAAATAGCTATTCGAGCACACCTACTCTGATTTTGTGTTTCATTACATAGGTATTTCAAAGTTTGACCCATATATTTCATCTTTTAGTACTCCGATTTTTTTATGTTATAATGTCAACCTGTAGCTTTGCTATATAAAAATATAATATCTGAAGCGAGATGATGTATCAAATGTTCTTGCTTTGTACGTTTTCAAGACAAAATATTAATCTCAAACACACCCTAACATAAGAAGGTGCACTCGATATTCTAATAAAAGGGATAAATGACTTAATTCATCCTTTTTAGCTCACCTGGCCCAAAGGGCCAAGTGAGCTTTTCCCATCACTTGGCGTCCGGCGTCTGTCGTTGTCGTTTATGTCGTCGTAGTCGTATGTCGTCGTCGTTAGCTTTTAGAAAAATCTTCTCCTCTGAAACTACTGGGTCAAATTAAACTAAACTTAGCCACAATCATCATTGGGGTATCTAGTTTAAAAAATGTGTGGCGTGACCAGTCAACCATCCAAGATGGCCGCCACGGCTAAAAATAGAACATTGGGATAAAATGCAGTTTTTGGCTTATAACTCAAAAACCAAAGCATTTAGAGCAAATCTGACATGGGGTAAAATTGTTAATAAGGTCAAAATCTATCTGCCCTGAAATTTTCAGACAAATCGAACAACCCATTGTTGGGTTGCTGCCCCTGAATTTGTAATTTTAAGGAAATTTTGATGTTTTTGGTTATTATCTTTGATATTATTATAGATAGAGATAAACTGTAAACAGCTATAATGTTCAGCAAAGTTAGATTTACAAATAAGTCAACATGTTCAAAATGGTCAGTTGACCCCTTCAGGAGTTATTGCCCATTATAGTCAATTTTTATCTATTTTTCGTAAATCTTAGTTATCTTTTACAAAAATCTTCTCCTCTGAAACTACTGGGCCAAATTAAATCAAACTTGGCCACAATCTTCATTGATGTATCTAGTTTAAAAAATGTGTGGCGTGACCCGGTCAACCAACCAAGATGGCCGCCAAGGCTAAAAATAGAACATTGGGGTAAAATGCAGTTTTTGGCTTATAACTCAAAAACCAAAGCATTTAGAGCAAATCTGACAAGGTAAAATTGTTCATAAGGTGAAGATCTATCTGTCCTGAAATTTTCAGAAGATTCGAACAACCCGTTGTTTGGTTGCTGCCCCTGAATTTGTAATTTTAAGGAAATTTTGATGTTTTTGGTTATTATCTTGAATATTACTATAGATAGAGATAAACTGTAAACAGCAATAATGTTCAGCAAAGTCAGGTTAACAAATAAGTCAACATGACCTAAATGGTCAGTTGACTCCTTCAGGAGTTATTGCCCTTTATAGTCAATTTTTAACCATTTTTCGTAAATCTTAGTTATCTTTTACAAAAATCTTCTCCTCTGAAACTACTTGGCCAAATTAATCTAAACTTGGCAACAATCATCTTGTTTAAAAAATGTGTGGCGTGACCTGGTCAACCAACCAAGATGGCCGCCATGGCTAAAAATAGAACATAGGGGGTAAAAATGCAGTTTTTGGCTTATAACCCAAAAACCAAAGCATTTAGAGCAATCAAACATGGGTAAAATTGTTTATTAGATCAAGATCTCTCTGCCCTGTAATTTTCAGACAAATCGGCAACCTGTTGGGTTGCTGCCCCTGAATTGGTAATTTTAAGGAAATTTTGCTGTTTTTGGTTATTTTGAATATTATTATAGATAAAGATAAACTGTAAACAGCAATATTGTTCAGCAAAGTAAGATTTACAAATAAGTCAACGTGACCGAAATGGTCAATTAACCCCCTAAGGAGTTATTGTCCTTTATAGTCAATTTTTAACAATTTTCATAAAATTTGTAAATTTTTATTAACATATTCCACTGAAACTACTGGGCCAAGTTCATTATAGATAGACATAATTGTAAGCAGCAAGACTGTTAAGTAAAGTAAGATGTACAAACACATCACCATCACCAAAACACAATTTTGTCATGAATCCATCTGCTTCCTTTGTTTAGTATTCACATAGACCTAGGTGAGCGACACAGGCTCTTTAGAGACTCTAGTTACTTATTATGTCCATTGTTATTGAATATTGAGCACTTTGGATGAATTTTTGCTTGTAAACCTTCAAACTGAATATTCTTTGTTTATAGAAAAGGCGATAAATGCTTTCTGTAATGTTTACTATAGTAACAAATTTTATAAAAGTTAATAGAAACAAAAAGAATAACAATTTTCTTCTCAAATACGAAGTGTTTTATTGTAAAAAAAAACCAAAACATTTGCATAAGTTTTCAATTTATATATTACATAGTTAAGCAGAACAGTTAGATAGCAAATCGATGACATGGTTATCTATCAAGTTAGATGTAGAAAATGCATAACTTCCGATTTTTTTTATAAATTACCACGGACGTGAACTATCAATCTATAAGTTCTGTTATTTCCGTGTCTACACTTCCATTATGGGACTCAAGAAAAAAAATCAAAAAATTGGTAACAATTGTATCAAAAAGAGAAAATCGAGTGAACCTTCTTATGTTAGGGTGTGTTTGAAATGAATATTTTGTCTTGAAAACGTACAAAGCAAGAACATTTGATACACCATATCGCTTCAGATTCTATCATTTTTTTACAGGTTGACTTTATAACATAAAAAAATCAAATCACAGTACTAAAAGATGAAATATATGCGTTAAATGAAATACTTATGTAATGAATCACAAAATCAGGTGTGTTCAAATAGCTTTTTTGTTTTACTAAAAGTACTTGACGACAGTCTTTTAAGTTGGATGATAAAAACAACATTTTTTTAGCTTCCATTTCTTCGATTGCATTTTATATTTGTCATCCTGTGATGTTTTGAAATTTAGTGTCCTTAACCTCAAACGTAACGCCCAATTAATTTTAAGTATGATGTATACGAGCTGAAGCCCCTCCTATCTTAATTGCCATGCTTGAGCAAACATTGATACAAGCAAAGCAAGCAAGCCAAACAAAGATTTGTCTTGCTAGCATTAATGTAAAAGCTGTAAAGTATATATATTTCTTATATTAGTCAGTCAACACATATGCAAGGGTCCGGAAACGGTCATATTTGCCAGTCATGTCCTAAACTGAAACTATAATGTCCTAAACTTTTAATTGGGATTTAGGTCAAATTTTATTTTTCTACATTAATAATTTTGGTAATTTCGTTGAGATCGACTTTCAAAATCGCCATTTTGAACATAATTTTGTTTCGTTATCGATTTCCTGTAATTAAACTGCCACTCCAATAAAGTGTTACAATCCTGAGGGCCCTCCTAATAACTATATTAATGCCTCGGGGAGCTATTGGCTAATGATTGCTAATCTCTTTACCTGTATTTTTAATTCATTGTAATTCACACCTGGCAATTAATCACAAGCTCCAAACTATTATTATAAAGAAATAAAAATTCCATACCAACTGGCTTCAATATTTAATTACTCAACAAGTCAGACAATTGTCAATTATGATTTAATGATTAAACTTGGTTTAATTTTGTAGAAAAAAATATTTTTTTACTTCTAACACACATGTTTTGTTTACTACGTATGTAATACGCATGCTTGAAATTCTCTTCCACAGATTTAGACAATAAATCGTAAATTTTAAATAATTTCATCCTAAATAAAGCCAGTGCAACTTCTTTAATTAATATTCTTACACTATTAAAGATAAAATATTAAAAAGCCGATGATTTCCTGTGATTTGGATAAACAAAACTAATCCCGGAAATGAGTCCGGAATTGTTTGTTTTAGTATTGTCGCAGTACATCCGGTTTGAATTTTGACTTCAGAATCGAAAGAAACGTAAGCAATAACTGGGAATATTATCATTTTGAGTCATTAAAATCAATTATTTTTAGACTGCTGCCTTCCCTTAATTGCCCTTGATCGATTTTTATACGACCGCAAATTTTGAAAAAAATTTCGTCGTATATTGCTATCACGTTGGCGTCGTCGTCGTCGTCGTCGTCGTCGTCGTCCGAATACTTTTAGTTTTCGCACTCTAACTTTAGTAAAAGTGAATAGAAATCTATGAAATTTTAACACAAGGTTTATGACCATAAAAGGAAGGCTGGTATTGATTTTGGGAGTTTTGGTCCCAACATTTTAGGAATTAGGGGCCAAAAAGGGCCCAAATAAGCATTTTCTTGGTTTTCGCACTATAACTTTAGTTTAAGTTAATAGAAATCTATGAAATTTTGACACAAAGTTTATGACCACAAAAGAAAGGTTGGGATTGATTTTGGGAGTTTTGGTTTCAACAGTTTAGGAATTAGGGGCCAAAAAAAGGGCCCAAATAAGCATTATTCTTGGTTTTTGCACAATAACTTTAGTTAAAGTAAATAGAAATCAATGAAATTTGAACACAATGTTTATGACCACAAAAGGAAGGTTGGTATTGATTTTGGGAGTTTCGGTCCCAACAGTTTAGGAATTAGGGGCCAAAAAGGGACCCAAATAAGCATTTTTCTTGGTTTTCGCACCATAGCATTTGTATAAGTAAATAGAAATCTATGAAATTTAAACACAAGGTTTATGACTATGAAAGGAAGGTTGGTATTGATTTTGGGAGTTTTGGTCCCAACAGTTAAGGAAAAAGGGGCCCAAAGGGTCCAAAATTAAACTTTGTTTGATTTCATCAAAATTGAATAATTGATGTTCTTTAATATGCCGAATCTAACTGTGTAAGTAGATTCTTAATTTTTGGTCCCGTTTTCAAATTGGTCTACATTAAGGTCAAAAGGGTCCAAAATTAAACTTAGTTTGATTTTAACAAAAATTGAAACCTTGGGGTTCTTTGATATGCTGAATCTAAAAATGTACTTAGATTTTTGATTATTGGCCCAGTTTTCAAGTTGGCCCAAATCGAGGTCCAAAATTAAACATTGTTTGATTTCATCAAAAATTGAATAATTGGGGTTCTTTGATATGCCAAATCTAACTGTGTATGTAGATTCTTAATTTTTGGTCCAGTTTTAAAATTGGTCTAAATTAAAGTGCAAAGGGTCCAAAATTAAACTAAGTTTGATTTTAACAAAAATTAAATTCTTGGGCCTCTTTGATATGCTGAATCTAAACATGTACTTAGATTTTTGATTATGGGCCCAGTTTTCAAGTTGGTCCAAATCAGGATCTAAAATTATTATATTAAGTATTGTGCAATAGCAAGTCTTTTCAATTGCACAGTATTGTGCAATGGCAAGAAATATCTAATTTCACAATATTGTGAAATAGCTAATTTTTTTTTAATTAAGAGTTATCTTTCTTTGTCCAGTATAGTAAGCAAGAAATATCTGTAAGAATTTTTTTTAATTGGAGTTATCTTTCTTTGTCCAGAATCAACTTAAATCTTTGTTATATACAATATACAATGTATATTCACTTTTTACTACCAACTGATAAATTTAAATAATCTTTACCATTCAGTGATAACAAGCAGTTTTTTTACATCTTAATATTTTATGATGCATTTAAATGAGTAGTAATTGTTGCAAACTCCATTAGAATATTTTAATTGAAATTAGTTTTGGAATAAGGGAAAGGGGGATTTGATTAAAAAATTGGGTTCAATTTTTCTCATTTGAAATTTCATAAATAAAAAGAAAATTTCTTCAAACATTTTTTTGAGAGGATTAATATTCAACAGCATAGTGAATTGCTCTAAGAGAAAACACAAACAAATTTTAAGTTCATTTGAATACATTCATTCTGTGTCAGAAACCTATGCTGTGTCAACTATTTAATCACAATCCAAATTTAGAGCGGAATCCAGCTTGAATGTTGTGTCCATACTTGCCCCAACCGTTCAGGGTTCAACCTCTGCGGTCGTATAAAGCTACGCCCTGCGGAGCATCTGGTTGGAAAATGGTAGGACAAATCATGAAGTAAATGCGATGCAACTGTGAAACAAGTTTGTTGATGCTACGAACATGACGATCGAGTATGAGCATACTCATAATGAGTCTCATGCAGTAATGTGATTTTGAAAAGGGGTATCAACTTTTAAGTTGTATGAAAATGACCGAAATTAGGTGAAACAATTTCACAATATATATATTATCATGAAAACTATTACATGAAAAGATTAGAAAAAACTGTATACAGCAAAAATAATAAAAAATGCAAGATCTAGCGTGAATTCATTATTATTCTTTAGATACCAATATTTGTAGATTTCATAGGTACAACAGAACCATAAATTTAAATTTTTAACCAATAGACCATTTTCATATTAATGACATTTTACTCTGGTGTTTAAATTTTTCAACAGGTTACCAACTCTGTGGTTTCCTATCAAGTAATAGCAACTTAAAGAAGTAAAATCAACCTTACAATTTGTACAATTTTTGGGACAATTAACTGTTTTATGTCCTTTAAACTATGAAATCATCAGAAACAGTATATTTTCCATCCAAGTTGCATTAAATATATGTTTGATTTTACTACTTTTTGTTTCTCTCACTAAACCAAGTAACAGGATGTCCTACCACAGAAAATGTAAACTCTTCAAAATTTATATAATCTGGAGTTAAAAGTCTGTAATATGAAAATAGCTTATTTCAAATTTCAATATGTCATGTATGTTGTATGCAGACTTTTGCAAAACCATGAAATTAAATATATAAGTTTTCATCAATCCACAAGAATTGATACAAGCATAAATAAATGAATCCATAGTATGACCAAAACCATTGAATAATAAAGTTGAGAATGGAAATGGGGAATGTGTCAAAAAGACAACAACCCGACCATAGAACAGACAACAGCAGAAGGTCACCAACAGGTCTTCAATGCAGCAAGAAATTCCCGCACCTGGAGGTGTCCTTTAGCTGGCCCCCAAACAAATATATATACTGTGGATTCATTAATTTTCATGGGATACCAATTTTCGTGGTTTTCATTGGTACTGGTGAACCACAAATTTTAATGTTCAACGAATCACAAATTTGCTATTGGGTTGTATACAGACCTGGACAAAACCAAGAAATCAACTATCCATGAAAATGCAAGATTTCCTCAATCCACGATAATTGATACCCACGAAAATAAATGAATCCACAGTACTAGTTCAGTGATAATGAACGCCATACTAACCTCCAAATTGTACACAAAAATTAAGTTAAAAATAATACAAAACTAACAAAGGCCAGAGGCTCCTGACTTGAATAAGTCTATTAGGAAAAATTGCCCTAAAACAAAATAAAACCAAGACTTACATGTGCTTTTTTTGGCAGATTAGGTGTCAACAATTTGTTTAAAGTTTGTGATTAGGTCACTAAAAAGGGAACCACTTAAGGTATTTTTTTATGGCGCTTATTGGGCTCTGCCTCTCAGTCATAAAGTATTAATTTTGATATTTGTTTGCTAAGTTTGAATATTTAAGTTTCTGATATGGTCAGTTTGAGGAGATCCACTGATGATAATTAGTTATAGACATTTGGTATGTAGATGTATCACCAGTCGCACATCTCATGTTCATGAAGATTATTATGACCAGCCTCCTAAGTCATGTTCTTTTGACATTAAAACTGATTAGTTCACATCTTAAAAGGAGTAGGTCCGGTAAGGCCTGATTTTGGCCTCAGTTTTTAAGTTCATCTAACGAAAGATTTTATACACTTTTTAAACACTTGAGTGTCTATTTCAATTGATTCAATTAGTTTATGGGAAAGATTTTTACTGATTACGTCATTAAAAACGCTCCGATTCAAGCTCAAATATGAAAAATCTATCAAATATGCCAAAAATTGTCAGTTTTCAGATGGTTTTTGTCAAAGATGAAAGTGGCTGCATCCGTGTTCATCCTCAACCTTTATATATATTATGTATTATCATCAAATACAACTTACATTTCAATATTTTGGATGAACAGGAATGCGGCAACTTTTATTTAAGACGGAAATCGTCTAGAATTTAACTAAAATTCAAATTGTGAAGATTCAGTAATTTAGCATGACTTAATGATGCTAGTACTCGATATATGTGCATTTGTATTGTCAAAAACAGCCCATTCTTATGTAGCAGAAGCATTCTACTTTTCCAAAAATATCTTAACGATTACATATTCACAATTTTCTAAAACTGCTATATTTTGGGCCAAAAAGGGGTCTTTCTGAACCTACTCCTTTGTGAATCTGTCAGCTTAACGGAAACCACCTATATATGATAAATGAATGGTATCTGGTGTGCAGTTGTATTAGCACTGGCATTCAGTAGCTGCCAAAAAAAAATCCTTTGTTAACCTAATATTTTGTTTAATTTTCAGCTAAGTACTGTAAAAATGTTTTGGATTAATTGAATTGATATTTAGGTTCTTTAAATAATCCTTGATTAAGCCAACACTATTTTATTATTTCAGCTGTTATTATCATTAGCTGGTGTTTTGAGAGTACAAGACCAAGCATCTTGGAGTAACACATCAGTACAGAGAGTTTACAGTGGTTTACTCACATTTATAACTCACAAGAAACCAAAGGTAAACATACAAAAAAAAGCTCTTTCCTGAAACTCTCTCTGGGTTCATACATCTCAATCTGAATTAATTAACAAAAGCAATCAATTGTATTCACAAGATATATAGCATTCATGGTTAAGAATATCTATGCCATACACAGGAAGGTACCAAATGCTGTTCATATAAAGATGAGAAGATTTGGTATGATTGCCAATGAGACAACTCTCCGCAAGAGACCAAATGACACAGAAATTAACAACTATAGGCCAAGGTAAAGCCTCCAACAATGAGCAAATCCCATACTGGAAAATGACAAATGAAAAACAATTCAAATGAGTAAACTTACTGTCTAGTTTATGTACAAAATAGTGAACAAAAACAAATGTGTTACACAGCAACAAATGACAGCCACTCAAAAAACAAATATGTTACACAGCAACAAATGACAGCCATTGAACTACAAGCTCCTGACTTGGGACAGGTACAGAATGAGGCAGGGTTAAACTCGTTTGAAGGTGCCAACCTTCCCTCTAACCTGGGACTGGTAGATCAGTATAACAAAAAAAAAAAACTATAATAATTAGTTTAGACTTAACTCATCAAATGAAAGCAAATAGAAATACAGCTATAATGAACACAGAGTGGACATGCAGGGGTACTTATACATCCATACAACAGAAAGACACTGGTAACAGATCTGAGAGTTCTTGGGTAACTGACAGCTCAGGGGCGGATCCAGCCATTTTAAAAAGGGGGGTTCCCAACCCATGATAAAAGGGGGGATTCCAACTATATGTCCCCATTCAAATGAATTGATCGGCCATTACAGCTAGTTAAAAGCAAATAACAACTGATGAAAAAAAATCATGCATCTTTAGACTGTAGTATCAATGTTAGTTCCTTTCTATTCATGATTGATGAGACATGAATAAGAAGCTGTCTACAGATCAAAAAGAAGGGAACCAAATTTTTTTTTTTGTCCTTTTCTATTTAAGTTGTACATAGGCTAGTAACCTGAAAATAAAATGAAATTGAAGTCTTTGGAGAGCAACATTTTAATTAACCTACAAAAAGTAGGTATTGGTCTGCTCTTCAGTGATATTTATGAAATGCATGTACGGTACAAAGCCTCATACAGTTATTTCTTACAGCAGTTTATATATTTTTCTTCTTCAAAGATTTGCCCCTTCCTTTAAATGGAAGAGGCTTTTAAAAATGCTATAAAAAGGATTTTCACTTTTAATGGAATTATTTGTGAATAAAAAAAAATGATAAAGACTCGCAGAAGAAATTAAGACTAATCTGAACAAATATTATTTTGATTTTTAGATCCGTAAGGCTGCTCAGCAAGGTGTTTGTCTTGTACTGAGAGGTAGTTTGTTTATGACACAAGGGGATCCCCCATCATACCATCCTGCAGCTCAGATAACAGCTAAATACTGTATACAGCAAATAGAGAAATGTGGAGGTAATATATTTATATTTTAACTATGTTGACTTTATGGTCAACAGTCTGTAGTCCTATAATTTGTTTACATCACTGAAAAGAAAATTATCAAGCAACAGCATATCAGATTTTAACTTTTGTATTTGTATTCTATGCAAAAGTGCATACCTTTTAAGACTTTTCACATGATAATATTTCACAAAGCAAAAGAGATAAATGCATTTCTCTTATCTTGATTATTTGCTAACAGTTTTCATGTCCAATTAATCCTATTTGAACTAATTGTTCTGAAGAAGATGTTACTATGTTGAAAAACTTTGACCCTGTACTGTAAATGCTCAACTATTGTACAAGTAGATGAAGTACACTGTATTATTTGTTATGAAAAGTATGTAAAAGTAGTTTAAAATATTAAACTAGATTATGATTCCAGGTACAGGAGAGGCATTGGATACCTTACATACTTTAGCCCTGTTGAGGGACATCCTGGCACAGTTTCCTCTAAACAGTATGAAGTCATGTTGTGAGACAATTCTTAGAATGATGACTTTAAGTAATGTGGTAGGTTTATTGTTAGAAGAGCTTTGTATCATAGTTAAAGTTTCTTCCATTGGATCCAGGATTTATCATCACAATTTTTCTTCTTCAAGAGACCACAAAACAAAACAACCTTAAATTTTTTAAATTTGTCATTAACACTTCAGTTTTGGGTACCTTTTAAAAAGGGAACAGAAGATAGCTTTCATTTTCAACAAGGGATTTCCATGAGCACCTTTTATTATTATTCTAGAAGCACCTTTTTTCTAGAATACTTGTTAAGGAAAAAGGTAGGTATGTAAATTTTATTTAAAGTCAGCATGTAGTTACACAATAACAAAAGTAACATAAGCGTGTACACTTTTAAATCTGATTAAGGGAGTATTCATATGCATCAAAATTGGGCAGACACCTATCAACACATTAAAGAAAAGAATAACTTTTAAAAGTTTAATCATTTGATTATCAATTTGTATATTTATTTCAGATGGTAACTTCCTGTGGAATGCAGACTTTATATGGAATGTTTGTCAACAAACCAAAGCCTTCTAATTTGTCTGCTGAATTAAACGCTCAGTTGATAACAGTATGTATCACATCATCTTGTATAAAAGTCTTAACAGGATTTTACGTGTACCAATACAAATACAGATGTTTTTCATATGAATTTAAATTGACCTAACACAGAAGGGAAAAAATGCTTGGGAAAACATTTTCAATTTTTTTTGGGATATTCAATATAAAATTGAGTTTAAAAATCTTTAGTAATCTGAAATATTTTTTAATAAAATATCTGGTTTTATATTATTGATACCAGTGTACTGCAAATTCAGAAATTTGTCTGCCTTTATTTTTGTGGTTGTTAATATGATTAAACACATCTTTTAAGTCGTGGCTGTCAAGAAATAAGCCTTTTAATTTTTCACTTTGCAGGCAATGTATGATTATCAACCTTCAGAAAATGATGTGCAACCAATGAGAGCTTGGTTGGCAGTGATGGAAAAAGGTCATATGAACTTAACAAGGTAATGCAAATAGTATAGTCTAGGTAGTTTTTGATGAACTTGAAGTCTTATCAACTTGAAACTTAGTATACATGTGCCCTATGATATGATCTTTCTAATTTTAGTGCCAAATTAGAGTTTTGACTCCAATTTCACAGTCCACTGAACATAGAAAATGATAGTGCAAGTTTCAGGTTAAAGTTTTTGGTCAAGGTAGTTTTTGATGAAGTTGAAGTCTAATCAACTTGAAACTTAGTACACATGTGCCCTATGGTATGATCTTTCTAATTTTAATGCCAAATTAGAGTTTTGATCCCAATTTCACGGTCCACTGAACATAGAAAATGATAGTGCAAGTTTCAGGTTGAAGTTTTTGGTCAAGGTAGTTTTTGATGGAGTTGAAGTCCAATCAACTTGATACTTAGTACACATGTGCCCTATGATATGATCTTTCTAATTTTAATGCCAAATTAGAGTTTTGACCTCAATTTCATGGTCCACTGAACATAGAAAATGATAGTGCAAGTTTCAGGTTGAAGTTTTTGGTCAAGGTAGTTTTTGATGAAGTTGAAGTCCAATCAACTTGATACTTTGTACACATGTGCCCTATGATATGATCTTTCTAATTTTAATGCCAAATTAGAGTTTTGACCCCAATTTCAAGGTCCATTGAACATAGAAAATGATAGTGCAAGTTTCAGGTTAAAGTTTTTGGTCAAGGTAGTTTTTGATGGAGTTGAAGTCCAATCAACTTGATACTTAGTACACATGTGCCCTATGATATGATCTTTCTAATTTTAATGCCAAATTAGAGTTTTGACCTCAATTTCACGGTCCACTGAACATAGAAAATGATAGTGCAAGTTTCAGGTTGAAGTTTTTGGTCAAGGTAGTTTTTGATGAAGTTGAAGTCCAATCAACTTGATACTTTGTACACATGTGCCCTATGATATGATCTTTCTAATTTTAATGCCAAATTAGAGTTTTGACCCCAATTTCAAGGTCCATTGAACATAGAAAATGATAGTGCAAGTTTCAGGTTAAAGTTTTTGGTCAAGGTAGTTTTTGATGAAGTTGAAGTCCAATCAACTTGATACTTAGTACACATGTGCCCTATGATATGATCTTTCTAATTTTAATGCCAAATTAGAGTTTTGACCTCAATTTCACGGTCCACTGAACATAGAAAATGATAGTGCAAGTTTCAGGTTGAAGTTTTTGGTCAAGGTAGTTTTTGATGAAGTTGAAGTCCAATCAACTTGATACTTTGTACACATGTGCCCTATGATATGATCTTTCTAATTTTAATGCCAAATTAGAGTTTTGACCCCAATTTCAAGGTCCATTGAACATAGAAAATGATAGTGCAAGTTTCAGGTTAAAGTTTTTGGTCAAGGTAGTTTTTGATGAAGTTGAAGTCCAATCAACTTGATACTTAGTAGACATGTGCCCTATAATATGATCTTTCTAATTTTAATGCCAAATTAGAGTTTTGACCCCAATTTCACGGTCCACTGAACATAGAAAATGATAGTGCAAGTTTCAGGTTAACGTTTTTGGTCAAGGTAGTTTTTGATGAAGTTTAAAGTCTAATCAACTTGAAACTTAGTACACATGTGCCCTATGATATGATCTTTCTAATTTTAATGCCAAATAAGAGTTTTGACCCCAATTTCATGATCCACTTTTAAAATATAGAAAATGATAGTGGGGGTGGGGCATCCTGCTTTCCTGAAATCTGATTAAAGTTTTCTTAATAAAATGATCAACATTTTTATACGACCACAAATTTTGAAAAATTTTTCGTTGTATATTGCTATCACGTTGGCGTCGTCGTCGACGTCCGAATACTTTTAGTTTTCGCACTCTAACTTTAGTAAAAGTAAATAGAAATCTATGAAATTTTAACACAAGGTTTATGACCATAAAAGGAAGGCTGGTATTGATTTTGGGAGTTTTGGTCCCAACATTTTAGGAATTAGGGGCCAAAAAGGGCCCAAATAAGCATTTTCTTGGTTTTCGCACTATAACTTTAGTTTAAGTTAATAGTAATCTATGAAATTTTGACACAAGGTTTATGACCACAAAAGAAAGGTTGGGATTGATTTTGGGAGTTTTGGTTTCAACAGTTTAGGAATTAGGGGCCAAAAAAGGGCCCAAATAAGCATTATTCTTGGTTTTCGCACAATTACTTTAGGTAAAGTGAATAGAAATCAATGAAATTTAAACACAATGTTTATGACCACAAAAGGAAGGTTGGTATTGATTTTGGGAGTTTCGGTCCCAACAGTTTAGGAATTAGGGGCCAAAAAGGGACCCAAATAAGCATTTTTCTTGGTTTTCGCACCATAGCGTTAGTATAAGCAAATAGAAATCTATGAAATTTAAACATAAGGTTTATGACTGTAAAAGGAAGGTTGGTATTGATTTTGGGAGTTTCGGTCCCAACAGTTTAGGAATTAGGGGCCAAAAAGGGACCCAAATAAGCATTTTTCTTGGTTTTCGCACCATAGCATTAGTATAAGTAAATAGAAATCTATGAAATTTAAACATAAGGTTTATGACTATAAAAGGAAGGTTGGTATTGATTTTGGGAGTTTTGGTCCCAACAGTTGAAGAAAAAGGGGCCCAAAGGGTCCAAAATTAAACTTTGTTTGATTTCATCAAAATTGAATAATTGGGGTTCTTTAATATGCCGAATCTAACTGTGTATGTAGATTCTTAATTTTTGGTCCCGTTTTTAAATTGGTCTACATTAAGGTCCAAAGGGTCCAAAATTAAACTTAGTTTGATTTTAACAAAAATTGAAACCTTGGGGTTCTTTGATATGCTGAATCTAAAAATGTACTTAGATTTTTGATTATTGGCCCAGTTTTCAAGTTGGCCCAAATCGAGGTCCAAAATTAAACATTGTTTGATTTCATCAAAAATTGAATAATTGGGGTTCTTTGATATGCCAAATCTAACTGTGTATGTATATTCTTAATTTTTGGCCCAGTTTTAAAATTGGTCTTAATTAAAGTGCAAAGGGTCCAAAATTAAACTAAGTTTGATTTTAACAAAAATTAAATTCTTGGGCCTCTTTGATATGCTGAATCTAAACATGTACTTAGATTTTTGATTATGGGCCCAGTTTTCAAGTTGGTCCAAATCAGGATCTAAAATTATTATATTAAGTATTGTGCAATAGCAAGTCTTTTCAATTGCACAGTATTGTGCAATGGCAAGAAATATCTAATTTCACAATATTGTGAAATAGCAAATTTTTTTTTAGTTAAGAGTTATCTTTCTTTGTCCAGTATAGTAAGCAAGAAATATCTGCAAGATTTTTTTTTAATTGGAGTTATCTTTCTTTGTCCAGAATCAACTTAAATCTTTGTTATATACAATATACAATGTATATTCACTTTTTACTACCAACTGATAAATTTAAATAATCTTTACCATTCAGTGATAACAAGCAGTTTTTTTACATCTTAATATTTTATGATGTATTTAAATGAGTAGTAATTGTTGCAAACTCCATTAGAATATTTTAATTGAAATTAGTTTTGGAATAAGGGAAAGGGGGATGTGAATAAAAAATTGGGTTCAATTTTTCTCATTTGAAATTTCATAAATAAAAAGAAAATTTCTTCAAACATTTTTTTGAGAGGATTAATATTCAACAGCATAGTGAATTGCTCTAAGAGAAAACAAAAATTTTAAGTTCATTTGAATACATTCATTCTGTGTCAGAAACCTATACTGTGTCAACTATTTAATCACAATCCAAATTTAGAGCGGAATCCAGCTTGAATGTTGTGTCCATACTTGCCCCAACCATTCAGGGTTCAACCTCTGCGGTCGTATAAAGCTACGCCCTGCAGAGCATCTGGTTGTTGTTTATTAGGTATTCTGGGCCATTCTGTTCTTTATAGCGTTATATTTGAATCACCATGTTTTTCCGTCTGTCTGTCTATTCATGTATCTCCTCTGTATAACTCCTTCATAAAGGTATGACACATGTTTTTGAAACTTTACAAAGTTATATAATGCTCCTTGAGGATATCATCTAGTCCAACATGTTAAAAGGGAGGTAATCAAATTAGAAAAAAATAATAGTATTGCAGGACAGGGGGAACCTTTTCTTAAGTTATTCATTTTCAGTTATTTAGAGTTTTAACATACTGAATAATTTATTATCCTATAACCATGTTGGTATATTTGGGACGTCTGATATTTGTTCTTTGTTTTTCAGATTAGATGAGAAGTTGTGTATAAGCCACCTGCCCAGATTGTTTTCCTCCACTATGACCTGCCTGTTATCTGATAAGTCTGATATCACCTCAGCTGCTGCTAAAACCATGAAGGTAAAGTTTGTGTTACTACCCCTTAAAGAAATCAAATGATTGTCTTGTCATTAATATTTTTAAAAACTGATTCATTTTGAAAATAGGCATTAAAGGATTATTTGAAAAATTTTGTGGCCTAATAAATCTATTCCTTTTCTCTTAAAGAGAGTTATTATATCAATAAGAAATAACAGTTAATAATGTTCTTTCTATAAACAGGAAATATAATTTATCGTGGCATTTTAATTACATTTCAAGAGTACAATTTACATACTTATACTGTCATTCATGTATATTCTTCAAAAAACAAATCTGTATATTCTTCCAAAAACAAATCTATTGATAGCTGAACATAACCGTAGTCATAATGTGAGAACTGTTTGCAATTTTTGTTTGGTAGAAGATATTAAGGCATGCTGTGTACTAAGTCTGTGGCAAAGGTTACGATTAGGTTAGTTTAAGGAGAACCCCATATAACTTTTTTGTCCATTACAGGATGTTTTAAATGAGTGTGTGACACCAGTGGCTGACAGTGTGAAACATTTAGTGGACACTGCTCCCAGTGGCTCTGCAACACCAATACATAAGATGGTTAAAGCTGTTGAGAGTGGACTAAGTTATCAGTTCCATTCTGTATGGGGATTAGTATTACAGATCTACACAGTCTTCTTTGAGGTATATACTATATTATTTCATTGTTATTCGAGTGGTACCCATTATTGTTGATTTCCTTGGTAGAGGTGAACCATGAATTTAAATGTTCAAAGAAGTACATCTGTGTGCAAACTTTTGTAAAACCAAAAAATCAAATGCAATGTTTCTACAAAAATACAATTTTCTCTGATTCCTGAAAATTTGGTCCCACAAAATTTGAATGGAATTCACAGTAGTTTATGTTCATATGAGGCCAAGTTTTAGGGTTCACATTAATAACAAAAATATTGCAAAATAATTGTCATAAATTGAAGGAATTCAATCATTAGAAACAGAAATTCATTATTTTTTTTAGTGGTGAAATATTCACTTTTAAAATAAAATTATAAATCATGTGTCATAGTTAAAGTTTATATAATGTCATAATTTGTAAATGATTAAAAGTTTGTTTTTTTATATAGGTTCTAGGAAAACAGTGTCCAAAGTTATTTAAAAAGGTAAGGATATTATTCTAGTTTTCTGTTGCTGGAAAAACATCTCCACATCATTCATGTAAGATAGATGATCTTTGATCAGACAATTAAAGATTTATTCAGTCCAGTTAACAGAAAATGCAAAACTTCTAATACCTTTTAGCAATTTAAAAAAAACTGAAACAGACTAAGATTGTTTTAGCGGGGAGACATGTATCATCTAGTTGCAGCTTAATCCATATTTATAAGAATATCTGGTACAAGTGCCTATGAGACAACTCTCCATCCAAGTCACAATTTGTAAACCATTATAGGTCAATTATGTGGCCTTCAACATATATCCTTGGCTCACACCAAACAGCAAGCTATAAAGGGCAACAAAAATAATTTAGTGTAAAACCAATCAAACAGGAAAATCAACAGCTTAATCTATATAAAAAATGAAAAACACTTATAAACCACATTAACAAACGACATCCACTGAAAACCAAGTTGATGACTTTTAACAGGTGCCAACCTTCACCCTTACCTGAAATAATAGTGTAACATCACAACATAGAAAGAAATGCTATAAAATATCAACAGCTGAATAAAGTTTGTATTTCATAACAATCTAAACAGTATAAACCTTCAAGTAAGCTGCAAATGAAGTATACTGGACAGTATATACAGTAATGTAAGAAAAATGAAAGGCAGACAAAAAAAGAAAACTTGTTACTTTTCAGTCACATGCCTGTTTAAATTCTTACTCACAATAAATATTAGGGAATAAGTATGAGACAAATAAAGTTGAACAAAAAAGGTAAAGGTTGATTTTATATTACTTTATAAGGTGACATATGTATTATATTTCAGAGTTTACAGTCCATAGTAGATCTACGAGACAGTCCTAGATTTGCCTATAAAGCTGAGTTAGATCATGCTATTGGGTGTGCAGTAAGGTATATGGGTCCACGTCAGGTGTTGGAGGCTGTACCACTCAATATAACCGGGGACAAGTATGTACTTCTTTTTCTTAAACTTTTGTTTTATTTTATGTTCATAATAGGCTTATGACAACAGTGAAAAGTGGCCCTTGAAATGGTAGGCACATGTTTTAATAATTTAAAATAGTCTGACAATCTTATAAAGAGGGGGATAATAGCTTAAATATCAGGACTCTGGGATCGGGTGTCTTTAAGTTTGGGATTTGGGGATTGACCCTTTCGGGATCCGTAATTCTTTTTACAGATTTTGGGATGTCGGGATTTACTTTATGTAAATTCGGGACCTCAGGATTTCGTGTTTTTAAGCCTGGGATTGTGGGATAGGGACCCCTCCTATCCCCCTCTATGAAGCAGTTCTTAGTGAACTTTAATTGATGATTTGTGATGTCATTGTCATTTATTTGCAGATCTATTTGAATGTGTTTTTTAAAAAGAAGAACTTTATCAGTCAGTAAGATCATATGAAAATTTCGTAAAATAGCAATAAAGCAACTTATGGCTAAGTATTTCAATTGAATCTCAAATTAGATGTTCTATAGTGGAAACAATATCCTGAAAAGAACCAACTAGTAGAGAGGAAAAACACACACAAATTGTTTTATATGAAAGGGAGAAACGAGCACAAAACAAGAAATTATTTGCATCTGGTATCATTTTTAATTCTGAAAAATAATTATAAAAATCAAATGACATGCTTTCATTCTTTATAACTAACTGTTTTCCCTATCAGAATTGTTTATATATTTGATTGTTTTTTTTCCAGCGATGATTACAACTTCCCTCGTAGTTGGATGATTCCTGTGATTAGAGAAAATGTGTGTAATACAGAATTAGGATTTTTCACATCTTACTTCCTCCCATTAGCAGCAAAATTCAGACAAAGAGGTAAACATGTACATATTTTATCTGAACTGCTTGTTAGAAAGAATTTAGGAATAGATAAGATTTTTGTGCGTATATAAATTAAATAGCTTTTTATGATAACTGCATTTAAAAATTGCCAGATTGAATCTATGTCAATGATGTTAGATAGAATTATCAGTTTCAATGGTCAGGTTGTAGTCACTTTGACACATTCCCCATTTCAGTTCTCAATTTTATCATTTTATTTGGAAAAGGGGGAAACCCATATATATATCTTATGGTAACGTTTGCTCATGAAAAGCTAATCAACTTTTTAATAATTAAACAAACATTGGAGATGGTGCTGGTGTGGGAGGAATTGTTTTGGTGTTGGTTTGCTGTCTCGTTGATTTATACACAACATCTTTTATTCATCTATAAACTCTTTCAATGTTTTGTTAACTATCTTTAAAACTGATCAAGTATTATGAATACTGTTGTGTTTTTTCAGCTCTAGAAGCGACTCAGACAGACAACATTGTAGTAGGTAAATCGTACGAGACATTACAACATCAGATGTGGGCTTTGCTCCCAGGATTTTGTAACAAGCCCACAGATTTAGTACAGGTATCCATTTATTTCATCACTTTATATTGTCATTTAAAATTGGTGAAGATATTCATATAGTTTTTGTTATTAAACACTCAAAAGAAAATATGTTATGAACGTTCAGGAAACTATATATAGCATTAGCTATTATGAGGTTGAAATGTATTGAGCATTAATTGAACTTAAACTGAAAGATGATTTATATTAAAGAAATTATGAAATATATATTTGATTAGATTTAATGTCTGTATTTGAGAAAAAAAATTATAGCTTTTAATTTTTAGCCATTGTGAAAAAAATTTAAATGGCTAATTGTATCTTGCTTAATATCAAACTTTATATACTGAAATATGAAAAACATCTTAAACTGAGTGAGCTACTTTAAGTGCTGCACAGTTTATTTTAAATGTTTGAAAAGGTGACATTTATTGTAAATGTTTTATTCATGAATTGTAAAATGTATTTTTAGCTCACCTGGCCGGAAGGGCCAAGTGAGCTTTTCTCATCACTAGGCGTCCGTCGTCCGTCGTCGTTAACTTTTACAAAAATCTTCTCCTCTGAAACTACTGGGCCAAATCAAACCAAACTTGGCCACAATCATCATTGGGGTATCTTGTTTAAAAAATGTGTGGCGTGACCCGGTCAACCAACCAAGATGGCCGCCACGGCTAAAAATAGAACATAGGGGTAAAATGCAGTTTTTGGCTTATAACTCAAAAACCAAAGCATTTAGAGCAAATCTGACATGGGGTAAAAATGTTTATCAGGTCAAGATCTATCTGCCCTGAAATTTTCAGATGAATAGGTCAATCGGTTGTTGGGTTGCTGCCCCTGAATTGGTAATTTTGAAGAAATTTTGCTGTTTTTGGTTATTATTTTGAATATTATTATAGTTAGAGATAAACTGTAAACAGCAATAATGTTCAGCAAAGTAAGATCTACAAATAAGTCAACATGAGCAAAATGGTCAGTTGACCCGTTTAGGAGTTATTGCCCTTTATAGTCAATTTTTAACCATTTTTCGTTAATTAAAGTAATCTTTTACAAAAATCTTATCCTCTGAAACTACTTGGCCAAATTATTCCAAACTTGGCCACAATCAACTTTGGGGTATATAGTTTAAAAAATGTGTGGCGTGACCTGGTCAACCAACCAAGATGGCCGCCACGGCTAAAAATAGAACAAAGGGGTAAAATGCAGTTTTTGGCTTATAACTCAAAAACCAAAGCATTTTGAGGAAATCTGACATGGGGATAAAAATGTTTATCAGGTCAAGAACTATCTGCCCTGAAATTTTCAGATGAATCGGTCAATCGGTTGTTGGGTTGCTGCCCCTGAATTGGTAATTTTGAGGAAATTTTGCTGTTTTTGGTTATTATCTTGAATATTATTATAGATAGAGATAAATTGTAAACAGCAATAATGTTCAGCAAAGTAAGATCTACAAATAAGTCAACATGACCAAAATGGTCAGTTGACCCCTTTAGGAGTTATTGCCCTTTATAGTCAATCTTTAACCATTTTTCATAAATCTAAGTAATCTTTTACAAAATCTCCACTGAAACTACTAGGCCACAATCATCTTTGGGGTATCTAGTTTGAAAAATGTGTCCGATGACCTGGCCATTCAACCAAGATGGCCGCCACGGCTAAAAATAGAACATAGGGGTAAAATGCAGTTTTTTGCTTATAACTATGAAACCAAAGCATCTAGAGCAAATCTGACAAGAAGTTAAATTGTTAATCAAGTCAATATCTATCTGCCCTGAATTTTTCAGATGAATTGGACAACTGGTTGTTGGGTTGCTGCCCTCCAATTGGTAATTTTTAAAGAAATTTTGCCGTTTTTGGTTATCTTGAATACTATTATAGATAGCGATAAACTGTAAACAACAATAATGTTCAGCAAAGTAAGATCTACAAATAAGTCAACATGACCTAAATGGTCAATTGACCCCTTAAGGAGTTATTGCCCTTTATAGTCAATTTTTAACAATTTTCATTAATTTGGTAAATTTATGTAAATTTTTACCAAATATAGTTCTCTGTTACTAATGGGCAAAGTTCATGATAGATATAATTGTAAGAAGCAAAATCGTTCAGTAAAGTAAGAACTTCAAACACATCACCATCACCAAAATACAATTTTGTCATGAATCCATTTGTGTCCTTTGTTTAATATGCACATAGACCAAGGTGAGCAACACAGGCTCTTTAGAGCCTCTAGTTTCAATTTTCAGTCTTTCAAAGGAATAGCTAAAGTTTTAGGAACAGCAATAAATGATCATTCCAACTTACGAATGGAAGTGATGAGTTCCCTTAGGAAAATAATTAACCACTCAATGACTGAGGGTAAGTAGATAAGAAAAGGCAGTGTTCTGTGCTTTAAAGTGGTATAACAGGTAGATAACTCTGTAAAAATCAGCTAAATGGTTTAATCGGGGTACAGGGCGCACTACGTTTGCGCGCATTTGGGGATTAAAATGTTTTATGTTTGCGCGCAGCTTTTGATTACATTTGCGCACATTCATTTTACAGGTAAACTCAGGTAAACATATAAATAAAAATTAAATTAAATTATAATTGACTATATATTGTTCATATTGAATTATAAAACCAATTATAAAGTGGTCATTATAAACTCTGTAGTATAGCTTAATACATGTAACTTCATTGCGAATATTTCAGAGTGAAAAGGTTTAAGTTATAAACAATACTTTTACCTTTATCATTAGCTATGTTTTAGCGTTTTAACATTTCTATCTGTACATACTTCTAGGATTTAGTGCTTGTGCATAATAAAACGGACTTATCTTGCTTGAAATCCCACTTTCACCTCATCGTTGGTGAGTAGGGGACCAAGACTAACGGAATGAGTACTTATACTTGTAAATAATTGAACTAATTGTAAATAAGTATTATTACCTGTATTTTACCTGAGTTTACCTGTCAAAAAAATGCGCGCAATTGTAATCAAAAACTGCGCGCAAACATAATGATTTTTGCGCGCAAATGTAATGGTAATGCAGGCAAACGTAATGCACCGGTTTAATCATGTATTGTTTAGGAAATATTAAGCTTCAATGATCAAAACAAGTTTTTGTCAAACTGCTATATTTCAAATGAAATTTTTCCGAGGAAATGTGTGGTTCAAAGTTTTTGAAATTATTATATTATTGTCAATATGGTCAACATGGTCAAAGTAAGTATTTTGTCTAAATTTTATGAAAATTATTTGAGTCCAGGTGTTAGGTACAGCCGTAACTAACATTTACGGCTACGTAATAACTCTATATAAGTGATTTTGTTTTCAGTTATATCAAATAAATCCCGTCTTTTTCCGATGTTCATTAATTTCCCAAATCTGCTGTGACAAATGTGATTTCAGATTTCCATTAGGCCAGGATTTTTTAATTTGTTGGTTTAGGGATCCGCCTACCCTATTTTGCCGATTTCCAGAATAAAAATGAAATTGACTTTTCATGCTTTTTTATTCCCGCTGACCCTAACAAATGCATTATCCCTGAAAAATAATTAAAATATCCTTTCATATGAAAGGAAATGCATAAATCACTTACAGAAGTGATGACACTTTCTTTTGTGAAAAAATGAAACTTTCAGTTTACGTTTATAAAAATAGACAAATCAATTATTAATAACCTTGAAATGTTGTTTGTGCAAATAATTTTGCAGAACGAAACCTGTTTAAAAAAATTTACACAATAAGTTTGTTTCCTTTATTTGTCACCAGTCCGTAAGATGCCTGTTCTCATAGGAATAGACTTGTCCAAATGTGGACAGGTGGAAGTTCAAGACATCGAGTTAAAGTACTGAATTTTAACATTTCATTTGAAATTTTCCTGTTTTCATAGATAATAAAAAAATATCGTCCATTTGGATAAAAAACCGGAATGCATGACAACTAGTATTTAACCCGATATTCTCGTTTTTCCAATGGAAGAGTCTTACGTTTTTGACACATGTGTTGAATCTTATTTTCGTACAACGTTTTTACATTTTTGTCTTTTTCAGTTTTCGTGCTTATTATTATTCACCAAGTTTTAATTAAGAGCCAGCAACATGAATCTCTTTTTCTTGTCTGTGAAAGACGATTTAATTTCGTCTTTGTCCGTGCCCCCTTTTTTACGGGAAATTATTAGACAATGTCATGCGATGTTTATTACAGCTGAGAAATACTATTTCATTGAACTAAAATTTAAGAATGATGGCAAAATAGTATGACAAACATATTATTAGAAAGGTGAAATATATATATTTATTTTGCATATCAGTTTTATGTATTGAAAGATCTTTTTTTTTTCTTTTTTTTCCCGACCCACTGACCCGACTTTTCATGGAGAAAATCCATAAACCAACAAATTAAAAAACCGTGGCCTTATATAAGTATAATAAAAATTACTGATAGAATAGTTTAAAAGTTTTAAAATCCAGTAGGTAAATTTAGTGGTATTTTTATGAATTTGAGTTGTCTTTTTTAAGTTGTTACTGTGTTTAAAATTGTTCTTCTTTTTTCAGAGGAGAGTAAAACAGAAGTGGCAAAGTTTGCTAAAAACTTTTTGCCAATTTTGTTCAACATATTTACTGCTGAATCAGACAATACTAAAGATCCTGTGAAGTTAGCTGTATTAGAAACCATTAAATGTTACTTACAGATAGCTGATATGAATGTAGGTATACATGTTTAATCCATCTGAGATGTCTTTTTAAAAAAAATTATGCTATTTATAGATTTAACGCATAGACAAGTTGTCCATTTCTCAAATACCTGTACAAAATTGAACAGATATTGGACCAAAAATGTATATTAAATGTGTTATTTAAAACTGAAATTAGATTAAAAAAATTAATAGAAAATATTGGCTTGTTAGTGTTTTTATACATTTGCTATATTGAGTTCTGTTTTCTGTCTATTTCAGTTGGTGTCAACCTTCTGTGATAAATGTACCGAGAAATTAGAAGAAGAAAATATTACACCTGCTAAAAGGTAAAAACTAACTTAACCATTTTATTGCTTATTCATCAATTTTCACCATATATTATAAAAAATTTAAATATGTGTTACAGTTGTAATATAACTCTACACTACAAATATTTCTCCAAAAGATGATTTCCAATAAATTTTGATTGACACATGACCACATATGAAATTCATTGTTCCAAGTCATTTGTAGGTTGTAGAGGCAACTTGTTTCGTTCAATGGAAGTAAATAAGAAGTGATAAGCAGATTTTCTTCCCCTACAATCCTTAAAATTTATCATTTACCAATAAAGAGAAAAAACCTCAGGGTATCAAATGGACTAGGTTGAGAAGTTTTTATGTTCCACCAAGGGTTATTATGTTTCTCTGTCTGTCTGTCCTGCTTCAAGTTCAAGTTTTTGATTACAGTTTTTGGTCCAGGTAGATTTTGATGAATTGAAGTCCAATCAACTTGAAACTTAGTACAAATGTTTACTATGATATGATCTTTCAAGTTTTAATGCCAAATTAGAGTTGGACTAATTTCACAGTCCACTGAACATAGAAAATGATTGTAGGAGTGGGGCATCCATGTGCAATGGACACATTCTTGTTTGATAATTATTCAGATCTGCATAAACTTATAATTGCTGTAAATGAGGTTAATTATACCCCTCTACAAAGGAGTAGAAACACTAGTCAACCCCAGTTTCCTTCTGTCTGTCCATCCTTGAAATGTTTTCATATTATTTTTCAAGAACTACAAATAAGTACTTCTTGAAATTTTTAGCAAGCTCTCTGTGAGCCTGCTAAAATTTGTGATGTGTTTTCCAATCATCTCTTACTAACTTTCTCTTAACCGAACACTTATATATTCTTGCACACATAAGCCATGGACTATTTCATCTATTTTTCTCAGAAACTTAAGTAGAGCTTCAATAAATCCATACAATGTTTCATACCCATCCCTTTTTAACTTGTTTGTTTACCAAATACCTATAGCTAGGTATCATTTGTGAATATTTAATAACAGTTAATTTTGTTTTATTTATTTTCAGGCATTCATTATTAGACATAGCCATGACAGAGTTACCCTATATAGATGATAAAAGAATAAAACAGTTGTATAGTATAGCGTGTAGTTACCTGCAGGTAAATTATTGTTAAAGTGGGGAAGGGGAGGTAACCTCATTCTAACAGACTAGACTCGTTAGAGTCTTGGAATCCTAAAAACGATAGCTGTATAGCTGTAAACTTATGAATTAATGTCCTTTGCCTAGAACATTTTTTATGAGAATGTTTATCTATTCCATCATCAGTGTAGCGATCTTCAGACAGACAGCAAAATACATGAACACATTATTATGGCAAATATACTTTGATCTCGTATCATAATGCTAAATGTTCAACACAGATACAGAATATAAAGGATGTAAAGACTGGTTTGACATGGAGAGGATAGATCTCATGCACTCACGTGGATAGATACAAGAAAAAGTGGGATATGCATGAATAATACACCATTAAAACACACACACAAAAGATATTAAAACAACATTACTTTACTTGTCTATACAATATATAAAGGTCTTATTGTAAATGCTTACAATACCATCTTCATCATGTGTTGTCTCAAGCGGTTTCTCATTGTTTGTGCATCTGGTTTTCAGGAGTTGGTTGACCGATGTGGTCTGTTGTACTGTGCAATAATTTTGATAACATTTTTTTTTCTTTTTAAGTATCAATTTCTTTTACTTGTTGCAGTCTTTAGACAAAACATTACAGAAGAAGTCTTACAGAATATTAGAAGAGATTTGTAGTGGAAATTCAGCAGGCTGTAAAACTTTTATATCCCAGAACTTGACAGACATACAGTCAACATTATTAACATCCTTGTCATCATCTAGTTCTTCGTCTAAAGCAGTAAGTAAATATTGTTAAAAGTCAGCACTTAAATTGTCATTCAGTGTACCTGCCAACCCTCCCATTTTGAGTTGGAAAATCTTACTCAAATGATGAAACCTCACTTGCTGGTCCCCTCCCCAGCAGGAGTATAGAATCTTTCTTTCTCTCAAACCATCTGTTTTGAATGATAAGTTTGCTATGACACAATTTTAGTTCTAAAACTGTTAGTCAGCTATTTTAGATAGTCAGCTATTTTAGATCTATAAAATGGTTATAAGATAGATTTTTGCTGGTCTGGCAGTAGTCACTTAAATAACTATTTTGCAGTAAATAACTTTAAGTTTGAATACTGTAAAAAGCAAGATTTAATACCAGGAAAGACAGGTATATATGTTTTAACGCTGTTCAGTGTTATTCCTAAGTCAGAAGAAATATTGATAAAGCATTTTCACATGGATATTTTTTATAACTTTATGCGCATCCTTCATTTTGGATATCATTTTGTGTTAAATGCCAGTATGAAGTTTTACCGAAAATTGAACAAAATAGAGTGGGGTGCTCATTTTCGCCACATCTTTTCATGTTTTCTACAGTTTCTGTTCAGGTCTAAATGTTTTTGAAGTATACTGATATTTCTATATGAAGATAACTTCAAATGCAAAATATTCTTAAGCTTGAAAACATGTTTGCTTGAATATAATCATCTGAAAAGATAGATTAAAGGGTGTTTGAAATTTCTTGATTTTTTTGTCAATGGGAGACACATATTCGGCGTTTTTACACATCTATTTTAAATCAAATAACCGCAGCTTTTAACAACATTGATCAAATTAATTTCATTATAGATGAAAAGCAGACATTTCAAAGGTGTTAAGAACTGAAATTTAGGGCATTCAGTCAAAGAATTACATAGAAATACTTCTTTGAATTTGTGTTTTTTCTTCGGGAAATTGGATAAAAATCGTTGTCCGTTTTTCGGTCCTTTTCAGTAGGTGCCACAATTTTGTCTCAGTTTTAAAAAACAATCATATTTGTAATAAAATATCATTTACCAGCATATGTCTCCCGTTTCAGCCATCCTTTGACGTTGAAGTTTTTACACCTCAAAATCATAAAACGGCGAAATTGTGTCCCTGGCGAATATGGGCACCCCACTCTACACCCCAAAAAAATGTTTTTAATATTATCAATATATTAATGATGGAAAGGGGATCTTACAAACAAAAATTTACACACTTACTGATTTCTGATTTCTATTACAGCCTCGACTTAGATGTTTGATAAACTTGTTCCAGCAGTTTGATACAGAACAACCAGAATTCATGTTAGCAGTTATTCCTGAGGTAAGTAGGTCTCCTTCTTTGATGCATGAAGCCTTTATATTTTAATATGATTTCTACAATTCTATTTATCATAAAACTTTTGACATTGACAAATGATACTTGGCATGAAGGTTCATTATGATAAGACATGGTATTGCTAACATAAAAGTGTCTAACATTCTCAAAGTAAAACTATTTTAATGGATTGCTTGGTTGTTAGTAACTTATGGCTATATTGTGAAGGCTTAGTTTTTTGTTTTTTTTTGTGTTTTTTTGTGTGCAAGAGGAAGCCAAAGTACCAAAAAAACTAAACTGGTAATTCTTGTGAATTAAGATTAGAGTTGAGCACATGGTTCCACTAGGAGAGTTTGAATTCACAGGGCCTTGATATTACTGTTGATAGAATACTTACATAACTATGACATTTAAAAAAACCATTCTGAAATAGATAAAATTGAGAATGGAAATGGGGAATGTATCAAAGAGACAACAACCGGACCATAGAAAAAACAACAGATGTCTGTATATTTCACTGTCAGTTTGTTGAAAAAAAGTTAAAAACTATTTCTGTGCTTTTATTTACAGAACCGAATTATACCACCCTGATATATAAAATACTGCTGTTATTACACCATTTAGAATTTAATTTTTGTTATTACACCATTTAAACTTTAATTTTTGTTATTACACCATTTAAACTTTAATTTTAACAGGCTATATTATGCACCAGAGAAGTAGGAGAGAGAGCCAGAACAGCCGCCTATAGTTTGTTAGTACAGATGTGTAAAAGTCAAATAGAACATTCAGATGAATCTCAAGATGGTAAACACCTACACTGTAGTATCATTGTAACAATACTTCTAAAAAAACAAAACTGTTACAATATTCACAAATTAAAGATACTCAATGTTTTATTAAATGGTGAATTGATTTATAAGATCTTTTAGAAAATATTGTGGAATGATTTATTTTCGTGGTAAAAATGTTGTTGATTGAGGAAAACTTTCATTTTTGTGAATATTTGATTTCATGGTTTTAATAAGGACTGCATACATTCTAATAAAAAAATATAATTTATTGAACATTAAAATTTATGGTTCCCCTGGAGTCACACAATCCATGAAAATGTGTATCCATAATGTATAATGAATCCACAGTAAATTCTTTTTACAATTTCTTTCTACATTAGTCATAGTTTACTGAATATGCTGAATCTAGTTATAAATTAATTTCCTTTATAAAGTCATTATATATAAAGTTTTGATTTCAGATGTAATCTGTAAATATTTTAAGATGATATTAGCTGGTCTTGGAGGATCACCACAGATGGTCAGTTGTACGCTGTTAGCACTGACAAGAATTGTATACGAGTTCAAAGGTAATTTATAACTATAGACTAGATAATCTTTCTATAAATAGTGACATTGACATTCTATGTAAATCTAAAATATTTTATTAATTATTAGTTCATGTTTATTAATAGGAAGTATGTTGGTAATTTAAGTTATCTACATTAGCAGTGAAATAAAGGCCCTACAGAGTCAAAATACCATCGACTGTTGTGTTTCAGTTTGGAAACAAAATATAATTATTCAATTAAATAAAAGAATGTTCCTCTCTTCTCAGTTTTGTATATATAAATAGATAGTATATTATTAAATGATACCATATTTGGATAATAAGAAGTCTGATTCATATAAAATAATGTGATTCATATAAAAAAAAGTTGTTTACATCTGAAACAGTTTATTTGGATTAGAAGGGTTATGAAATAGTAGCAAATTTCAATTAATTTGGATAATATGTTTACTCTTTACCAGAAAGTATAGATGGCAATCTCCTAGGAAACATAATAGAAAGTGTGTGTTTACTTCTTACCTCTAAAGCTAGAGAGGTGGTCAAGTCAGCTTTAGCTTTCATCAAAGTGTTACTGTCAGCATACCAGGACTTTCAACTAGCATCCCATCTTAAACAGATTGTAAGTATAAAGAGTAGGATTGTTTCCCTTTTAGAATCTTATGGTTGAAGATAGATTGCATTTGCTTTGTAGAATAAAGATTAAAATAAAGTCACACCATAGGACAAATGCATATTGTTTTTCTTTTCAAATTGAATTAATTTTGTACCTGCTCAATGTTTTACTTCTCATCAAGTTTTTGTGTGATGTTTTCAAATATTATGCAGAAACTTTAGATTTAAAAAAATTGTAAATAAATTACATTTCAATTACACCTATCTGCATTGAAATATTTGACCTTCAAAATTGATTTTCATCCTTTAAAATAAAATTTTCACAAACTGTTTACCACTTGACATAAAAAGTACAACATTTGAAGTTTTCTGGATTTAATGAAAATATAGTTTTGTATGCAAAACTTTTGAATTACAGATGTCCAGTCTTACTAGCATGAAGGACGACTGCAGACAACATTTCAGATTTAAAGCCAAAGAGATATATGCCAAGTTAATCAAAAAATTTGGGTAGGTACTTATATACTGTAGTAATCTTATTATTTATGAACAAAGAGATAGAAACTTGTCATCTTTCTGGCATTCTTTTTATTTCCCATGTACATGTTGCAAGCTGATTGTTACCACAAACAACCGTTGTATGATTATCTACTGTATGAAAAATCCAAGTTAGCTATGATTTGTTCTTATATACTTTATATGATAGATGTAAGGGGGGCTATCTTTTGGTCTTTGTTATTAACATGATTACTACAAAACCAGCCTCCACTGCAAATTGGAGGTTTTTAGTTATCCTATGGGCAGCTTGTTTGAGAATTTGCACTGTATTTGTCTTCTATAGGCTTCAACTCTGGGAAGCAAATTAATATAACTTCTTAATTTTAAAAAAGGCAAATACAGAGATCTTTAGGGCTGTTCCAATGAAACATAATACACCAACAGCTAATAATTTAATTTTGGATGTAACACATCTTCTGATTGGCTGACATGATTTTGTTATGAGCCCATAGACATAATTTAGTCATGTGACTGTGACTTCATCAATGTTTTTTCATGGTTTTCTACGGTTTAAAATGGAATTCAGAATTAAATTATAAGATATGACTAATAATTTTTTGTCTATTCGAAATAACATAAAAAATGTGGTGCATACTGTTAAATAACCCGCCTCGCACATCATTTAGTGTGCACCAAGACAAGAATGTGTCCAAAGTACACGGATGCCCCACTCGCACTATCCTTTTCCATGTTCCATGGACCATGAAATTGGGTAATAATCTAATTTGGCATTAAAATAAGAAAGATTATACTATAGGGAACATATGTACAAAGTTTCAAGTTGATTGGAGTTCAATTTTATCAAAAACTACCTTGACCAAAAACTTTAACCTGAAATTCCCACTTTCATTTTCTATGTTCAGTGGACCGTGAAATTGGGGTCAAAAGTATAATTTGGCTGTAAAATTAAAAAGATCATATCATAAGCAACAATTTTATTAAGTTTCAAGTTGATTGGACTTCAGCTTCATCAAAAACTACCTTGACAAAAAACTTTAACCTGAACGGATGGACAGACGCACAGATGGACGGACGAACGAACAGAGCCACAGACCAGAAAACATAATGCCCCTCTTCTATAGTAGGTGGGGCATAAAAATATTACAGTCATTCCTTTAGTAATTAATTACTTGTTGTCATTATTGAGTTCACCTGTAGTTACAGATACTGAAAGTTTATTACTATCTGAGGAATATCTAATTTTTTGGACTTCTCTTACTTAGGTTTATCATATATTTATATGGTCAATGAAGTACAAAATTTATTAATTATTACATGCAAAACTCTTGTCACCACTACGAAATAAAATATCACGATTAAGTATGAGAGCCGTGGTGTAGTGGTTAGTGCATCAAACTACTAACACAAAGGTTCCTGGTTCGATTCCCGTTTGGGATGAAATTTCAGAAACTCAATTTTCGGCTCTCCCTTGACACCATTTGCGAGATGATAGTCCGTCGGACGGGGACGATAAATGGCTGACCCGTGTTAAGAGAGAGCCATATCTCTTGCACGTTAAAGACACCCTTGTAGATTTCGAAAAAGAGTAGGCTAATGCCGCTACAAGGCAGCACTCGCACCGGCAAAGTGGAAAGAGATTAATATAAGTTGTAAAACTTGTTTCCCAATCCACTCTAAATAAATATGTTTAAACTAAAATCAAATATTCACTATTATTCCTCAATAAAAGAAAAATAGTACCTAATAAAATAGAAGTATAGTTTTATTGTATTTGTACAGGTATGAGACAATATTAAACATGGCACCCATTAGTATTCATAAAGTATTGATGAATGTAAGAAAGACACAGGAAAGAAATAAAAAGAAAAAGAAAGAAGAGAGAACAGAAGATGATGAGGACAGTGATGAAGAACATAGGAGAGCACGACCAGAAAGGTTTGTCTGTTGTATAAGGAAAAAAACCTTCAAGCCATTGGCTTTTTAATGTCTTTTATAGCAATTCATTTGAACTAGTGATGGTGTGATTGGATAAATGCCGTCACATGGTGATACCTATGTATTCCTATTACTGGTTTTTTTTTCATATAAAAAATTTCAAAACACAAGTTTAAATTATTGCTTTTATAATCCTTTTGCATTTTCGCAATAATTTCTGAATTTTCAGTAAATACTTAAGGTGAATTTTAACCATGATATAAAAAAAAATCTTAGCTTTATAATGATAGAAACCAAACGAGGGAAGTTAAAGGACATTTCATATAAAAAATGAAAATTGTGGGCTATACCTTTTTTTATGTGTAACAAAAAATGGTTTGCATGATGAGGTCTGCAAAATCTTCTATCATCCTTTATTACATCAATATTATAAATCAACCAGATTGTACACTATGTAAATAATAACAATATTTAAAACAGTCCTGGATTGGTTATGGAAATTTATAATATATAGGTTATTTAATGTCCCTCTGCTATAAATGTACTTTTAATCTGTTTACAAGTTTTTGAAATCATTTACAATGTAATTTTACAGTGTTGAGGAATTATTACGAGAGTCAGATTCAGAAATGGAAGATGACGACAATAAAAAATCTAGAGGTCAAAAGTCAAAGAAAAATAAAGATTCAATCAAAGCTAAGTTGGCATGGTTACAAGAAGGTGCTGACGACATTGTTGATTTTCTGGATACAAATGCATCAAAGAAAGTCATGGGTTAGTACTTTAATTAACTGTAGTATTCAAAGTTAAATACAAATAAGTTATTGATGAACACATTATTTATATTGATAGGACTGTAGGGGAGTAAAATATAAACGAGTGATTGACAAGCTCATTATTTCCAACGGCAGGGCTGTCAAGGAGAAAATACCTTATTAAGGTCAAGGAACAGTAAATGGGCTATGTCGCAGATTTTGCTAAAAATTCGCATACAACCTTGGCTCGTTGAACTACAACTGAAAATCGAAAAAATAATACATTTATCTCTTTTATTATCAGAAAAATTGCAGATTGATTTCTTTTAATGTGGGTGAATATTTGTATAGAAAGCACATAAAATCGGAGAAAAACCTTCTAAAATTTGTCTTAAAATCGCCAAATCTCTAATTCCACTCCATAGATTTTTCTTAAAAAACTATATATTGTTTACACAAAAATTTCTGTTTTAATGATATAAAATAATCATAGGGTCACCGACTTCGTTTTTTGTCTAATAATCAATCTGTTACCTTGTTGGTAGTGAAAAACGTCAAAAATCAACGTTTTACGGCCTGCAACGCGATAACGTTACGATTATTTCAACGTTTTGTTGGATTTTTTCACAAAGAACGCAACTTTAAATGAAGCATACCATAAAAACGAAGTCGGTGACCCTATCTTTATTTTGCATCATTATAACGAAAATTTATGTATCAACAACATATAGTTTTTTAAGAAAAATCTATGGAGTAGAATTAGAGATTTGGCGATTTCAAGACAAATTTTAGAAGGGTTTTTGCCGATTTTATGTGCTTTCTATACAAATGTTCACCCATTTTGTAAGAATTCAATCAGTAATATTTCAAATGATAATTGAGATAAATGCATTATTTTTTCGATTTTCAGTTGAAGTTCATAGAGCCAGAGTTGTATGCCAAATTTTTCTGAAATCTGTGACATAGCCCATTTACTGTTACTTGACCTTAAGGAACTAAACGTTTGAAATTATAAGAAGGAACAAGTTGTAAAATTGACAGATTACAATATTTGCAAATGAGAGTGGGAAATTTTAGGCACATGCAAGAACCACAAATATATTTACATAAAAAGTGTTGTTCACAATTTTGGCAAATTATTTATACGCCTCTAGCAGTTAACGTCAATAAATATTGATTTAGAAGATCACACAATCAGAAACACATGTAGCTGAATCTTCTTTTTTTAATTAGGCGGTTAAACTAGAGTATTGCTTTCACTTGACTATATTAGAAATATGATATTTTGTTCTATTTAATGACTTTTAGGTACATAAATACAATTTTTGCACAGATCCCTAAATTCACCATCCCAAACAAAAATCAATACTAGCCAGGCAAGGGTTCATCTGGGGAACTCTTGAATCGCTATTATATAACACTCCTTTCATAGAAATTCAAAAAAATTGAAAGGGGAAAAGCATTCTGGAAAACTTTTGATATTTGATTTTACCTACACTTTTTCGCGTAAAGGACTTCTATAATTATTTCTTCATTTACAATTTGACAATTATCTGTTGATGTTTTTTTCCTACAATTATATACAACAATTTATCATTTGTAGCAACAAGACCACAGGATAAATCTGATACAAACAAATCCAAGAAGTCAAAAGAGCGGCAATACAAAACAGCATCAGACGGCAGACTTATTATTACAGAAGATAACAGTGATGAAGGTAAGATTTTGTGGAGAGGGCTTACATAGGCTATGCCTGTTGCCCAATCCAATTCAATTTATTTGAATAAAATATTGTTTAAACTAAACTATAAAGGTAAGATTGTTGTAAAATGACCTTGAAAGATTACCTCTTATAAAAATGACCATGAAAAGATTCTCTCTTAAAAAGATCACCTTGGACTATTTTAATTATTTCTAATCTGGACATGCATATCTGGGTAAGCATTAATATTCAGTTTTTCATTTTATTTTCTCCTTTATTGTACAGTAACAGTTTATAATGAACAAGTTATCTTCAGGCAGACTTTTATTACACATTCTGGCATATTTTGAAAACTTTTTTATACCCCCGCTTTAAAAAAGGGGGGGGGTATACTGTTTTACCTCTGTCTGTCCATATGTCCGTCCGTCCCATGAATATTTTTCGTCGCATTTTTCTCAGGAACTACAATACAAGGATTTCTGAAATTTAATTTCAGAGTTTATCTAAGTCAGCTATACTGTGTGATGCGTTTTCAGATTGATCACTTGACAACTTCCTGTTTACCGAACACTTGCATGATTTTACACATGATAGCCAAGTTGAAAATTTTCGTCACATTTTTCTCAGGAACTACAATACAAGGATTTCTGAAATTTGGTTTCAGGATTTAAATAAGTCAACTATACAGTGTGATGCGTTTTCAGATTGATCACTTGACAACTTCCTGTTTACCGAACACTTGTATGATTTTACACATGATAGCCAAGTTGAAAATTTTCGTCACATTTTTCTCAGGAACTACAATACAAGGATTTCTGAAATTTGGTTTCATGATTTATATAAGTCAGCTTTACCGTGTGATGCGCTTTCAGATTCATCACTCGACAACTTCCTGTGTACCGAACACTTGCATATTTTAACACTACAGTCGACTCTCGTTATCTCGAAGTCAGCCGGACCAGAGAAATAATTCGAGATACACGTAGTTCGACTCAAACATTTACCGGAAGTTTGATAGATCAAGGGGAAACAACTCTTACTTGGCTTAGAAAGGCTAAAATAAGTCATGATAGATATGGGTCGGAGATTGAAATTGAGAATTAAGATCGACGTTTCAGTATCTTAATGTCTTTTATCATGTTAATTAAAATTAAAAGTTTTTGTATCTTTATTATTTTGTAGTACAGTTACAATATTACTTTGTGGTTAAACTAGTTTTCAGTCGACGTAATACTTTTTGACCTTAGCTTGTTTCACGTATGCCGGAATTCTGTACAATGTATGTGTGTTCTACACTTTTATATCTGGTATTTTCTTAAGTGGTTGTTGTACCTTTTTATCTTGTACTCATTAAGTGAGATCTGAGTGTTATTTTAAGTTGGAAAAACGTTGAAGACAGTTGACATTTTTTTTCTTCAGTAAAAATACCACGTGAAAAATACAAGTTAATAGAAGTGTATGATCACGGCTAATTGATAAAAAAACATTTTTGATAAATTTCATAATCTATAACAATGAATCGCTAATTAAATATCAGATGGTGAATAATCAATACAATGAACAATGTTTGGACAATTAATTACAGGTGTATTTGGCAGATTAACTGTGCAAGCCATTTAAATCCCCGAGGTCATGTTTTGAGATGTGTGTATTTGGTTCGAGATAAAGAAGGCAATTTCAATGCTTTTGTTTAACTTGGGACAGAAATTTTAGTTCGAGTCACACGAAGTTTCGACTCATTCAACTTCGACTCATCAGGAGAAGAAATACATATATTAATATGGAGGAAAGTTCGGGACCGCGGAAAAATTTCGACTCACCCGAAGTTTCGACTCAAGCGAGTTCGAGACAACGAGAGTTAACTGTATTTATATTATCCACTTGCGGCGGGGTATCATCAGTGAGCAGTAGCTCGCAGTTACTGGTCCGAGACCACCATTGTCGTCCCTTGATTTTAGTTGTTCACGAATATAGTCCCTAGTGTTGACAGTGGGTTACTTGCCATTAATTTTTATACCCCTTCCAAATTTATTTCTCCATGTTAAATGCCTCAAATTGCAAGCAGGGGGATGAAGTTACACTGTAAAAAAATTTGGGTCCAGAATTTTAAAGGAAAGTTGTGATTTGGTTCAGCTGAAAAAGGTTGAAAATTAGCACTTCGGAAGCTGTCAATAGATTTCAAGACGCCCTAAACATAAAATTGTCCATATTTTGAGTTAGAGACGATGAAGTTTTCTATAATTTTGATATAATTTGTCCCAAAAGTAGAACAACACATTGTAAAAGTTTCTTTGAGAAAGCGCAGGTGGGATTTTTTTAATTTTCATTTATGTTCTAAAAGAAATGCACTACGAAATAATTGTGTTCTCGGACCTACTTGTTTATTCTTTAAAATTCAGAAAAACGAAAAGGTCATAGTCAGAGTCAGATGTCTGAGGATGAGGATTTGGAGGATTTGTTCCAGGCTATTGAAGGTATTGGGAATAAGGTAAGTTATAACACTTAATGGTTTGTTTCAGGCTATTGAAGGTATTGGGAATAAGGTAAGTTATAACACCTCGTAAAGTCAGCATTTATGTTTCACAAAATATAATGGATTGATCCAGGTAAATAAGGTAAGTAATATAAGTGGTATGATTGTGGTAATGAGACAACTCTCTACAAGAGACCAAATGACACAGAAATTAATAACTATAGGTCACTGTAAGGCCTTCAACAATGAGCAAAGCCGATACTGCAGTCAGCTATAAAAGGACAGAAACATTTGTAAATCAATTCTAAGTACTGTTCTCAAAATGAAATGATTTGTTCCAGGCTATTTCAGGTGTACTTTGATGTTTAGGGAAATAAATTTAACACCTAGTTTGAGTATTGTTCATAGTTTGACAGAAATGAAAAATCCAAGAAAAAAAGTTTTGATCTTATACAAATATATCATGCTTACAAGGGGTATTTGCCAAAAATACCGGTTGAGAGGTACAAATTTCCAGAGCCAATAGGAGAAATCCTCCAAATCCTCAGAGCCGGTAAGCATGATATAATTGTTTAATTCCACCGAATGTTCAACCCCAGTAAGTTTATTATAATCAGGTATCATATGTAACTTCTACTTGAATGTTTTATTTTTGTATACACTGCCGCTGTGCTATTTGCGCAATCAAATTGTATTGACTGTATAATCATTTCTTATCATTTTTTATGTACATTCACTAGCTGACCTTTTTATGATAATTTGCTGATTCTCGGCTGACTACTACACTTAGTTCATCAGTTTGAGTGAAGCGTAATACAAGTGGATTCCAGTTTTATGTGACCAGTTGACAATTCATTTTTGTTGAATTTTATTTATGACGTCATTAAAAGTACAGGTTCGCGGAATTTTTACGTTATTCAAATGATGCTTTTTATCCTCAAAATATTTCATCTGGAACCGTATATTTAAAATGACCATGAATTTGTCATATTAGAATAGAAATAATTCATTGAGTTATTTTTAGACATGGTGTTCCCCATCTGCCATGGTATTTGCTAGGGTATTCCCCATCTGCCATGGTATTTGCTAGCAAATACCCCGGCACATGGAATTCCCTAATGACAAATACCCCGGCAGAGAAAATAAAATCTCAATACATAGAAATTGGTAAAAAATACCATGTCTCTCATCCAATCAAAATACAGCATTATTACATGAGGTGGAATTATCTCATATAATCCCAAAATTTCATTTGAAAGTATAAAATAAGAACTTGTATTTCAGAGATCCAAGAAGAGAAAAATAGAAGATTTGGGATCAGATGATGAATCTGCTCGTCCTAAATATAAAGGTAATTATTTTAGTTGTGGGATATAGTGGATAAGGAAATTAATTTCTTAGATGTAGAAAAAAAGTTTGAGACACATCAACATTTGGAGGTTATAAATTAGTTTAAACACAAATACTTTGATCATCCTATTGCTTGGTAACTGACATTTGAAAAACTTCCATCTATTATAATATTTGGTATACAAACTGATATTGTGTAAAAATCAAACAGACCAAGAATTAAACACTGGGACTTAAAAATGGTCACAAAATGTTCTCGAACTGTAAGCATTAGATATTTCTAAAAAGTTGTTATTAGCCGATACAATGACTAAAGGTTATAGAAGGTTGGCAAAATCCTTTGAAAAATACACTTAGCTATAGATATATACTTGTATACAGTAGTCTCTCCATTATGACCCTTTTTAAGAAAACAAAACAAATATAAAGGTGAACAACAATGTTTTGTCTGTAGAGGTGACCTGGGTTGCGTTTAATATCAAAGCAGGTACGGAGAGCTACATAGATTTTTTGTCTACTGAATGTGTAGCTAGCCTAGCTGCTATCAATATCTATATTGCAGCTAGGCTAGCTACACATTCAATTATGGTCATAAATCTATGTAGATGCTAGGATATTGAATTTAACCCTGATTTTATTTGAACTGTTATTTGTTTTATGCAAATTGTTAAAGGGAGGTAACTTTAATATTTTCAGCTGGTGGTAAAGGTATACACAGACCTATTGGTGAATCAGACTATGGTAAAGAATACAGAGCAAAGGTAGGCTGAACAAATTTGTGGGGGACAAAAAGGAAATTTTGTTAAAAAATTCATTTTGACTTCTAAGGTACAAGATGCGATGCATTAAATTAAACAATGTAAATATTAACACAACAGCTGCATTAGTAACACTTTTTATGCCCCACCTACGATAGTAGAAGGGAATTATGTTTTCTGGTCTTTGCCTCCGTTCGTCCGGTCGTTCGTTCGTCCGTTCGTCCTTTTTTGGTCCTGCTTCAGGTTAAAGTTTTTGGTCGAGGTAGTTTTTGATGAAGTTGAAGTCCAATCAATTTGAAACTTAGTACACATGTTCCCTATGATATGATCTTTCTAATTTTAATGTCAAATTAAAGTATTGACCCCAATTTCATGGTCCACTGAACAAAGAAAAAGATAGTGTGAAGCTCAGGTTAAAGTTTTTGGTCAAGGTAGTTTTTGATGAAGTTGAAGTCCAATCAACTTGAAACTTAGTACACATGTTAACTATGATATGATCTTTCTAATTTTAATGCCAAATTAAAGTATTGACCCCAATTTCAGGGTCCAGTGAACATGTAAAATGATAGTGTGAGTGGGGCTTCCGTGTACTATGGACACATTCTTGTTTTAAATCAATCAATCAGCCATTCTGGTGCAAGAACAGGCCTGTTTGAATCAGGCACCTTAAAATATATCAAACTTACACAAAGTGATCTCTTTATAATATTTTGTTAAATTTCTGATAAATGTTTTATTGCAGAAAGCTAAAGGTGATATAAAGAAGAAAGGACAACCAGATCCATATGCCTATGTACCTCTCCAGTTCCAGAGTTTGAATAAAAGGTAGATTGTTATTTACTGTCTTCATTGAAAAGATTACTGTATGATAGGGTCATATTTCTGTAAAGGGCTTAATTTACATTAGATGATCACTCTTATATATTTTTTTTTTGTTTTTATTTCATTTGGATAGTTTTAACAAACTTAGTTTTACCAAGTTTGTTATGGATAATGCTACAACTTGCGATGTATGTGGTCTTTTGCCATTCATGATCAGGGCAAAACTGCATCTTTTCCAACTTTTTTCTAAGTTGACAGGTTAAATAAACCCTTTAAGAAAATGTTTTCATTTAGGTTAGAAAAAAACTGGCTTACAATTGAATTTACTCATTTATCATTGTCATATTGAACTGTTGCTTCCCTGGTGCACTTTCTAACCAATGACTCAATTAGCCTTACAAGAGCAGTCCACCAAAATATACTTGAATGATGGAATGTGTTGAAATCATTGAAGGAAATACAAAGTCTGAATCTTGTGAAGTTTTAACATAGTTATGGTAATTCCTAAATGACTGTGTATGAATATATTTAAGAAACAGCAACCCAACAAAAACAGAAAAACATCTTTCACTTTTTATTCAATTTATGAACATTTAATACAATTGCTTTTTTTCTGAACTAATCAGAAGAAGAAATGAAAACATATTAATTCTTTTTGTTATATGTTTTTGTTATGATATATACATGTATGAAAACTAATGATGTCTTTTAAAATTTTACAGGAAAAAGGCCAAAATGCAAGGACAGTTTAAAAATTTAGTGAAAGGTGCCAAAAAGGGAGCCATGAAAGGAACAAAAAAGAAACATAAAAAGTGAAAATGTACTGTTATTTTGTTATTGAGTGTGATGATAAATTATGTTAATGGTATTGTTAATGTAATAAACATGTATAGATTGTTTATTATATTTTCATTGAATTTTAAGTTCATTTGAAGCAAGGTATTCTATAGCTTTAATATCAAGGTTTTAGCAGCTGGAATGGCACATTGTTCAGATTGTCAAAACAAAAAATGGTTACTCTAGATCTGTTTATATAATTTTGTAAGTGGGAAATCAGTGGTCAGAATTTTTTTATTGCTGTTAATTTAGTGGCCTGATCTTATAAGCATAAAGCCAGTCAGAATCATAAACCAAGAAAACTAAAAATTGACTAATGAACCATGAAAATGAGGTCAAGGTCTGATGAACCATGGCAGACAGGCATGTACAGCTAACAATTCTTCCATACAACAAATATAGTTGACCTATTGCTTATAGTTCAAGAAAAACAGACCAAAACACAAAAACTTAACACTGAGCAATGAACCATGAAAATGAGGTCAAGGTCAAATAAAACCAGTGCGACTGACGTATAGATCATCAAATATTTCAAGACCAAATATAGTTATTGCATATAGTATAAGAAAAAAAGGCCAAAACTGAAAAACTTAACTTTGACCACTGAACCATGAAAATGAGGTCAAGGTCAGATGACACCTGCCAGCTAGACATGTACACCTTACAATCATTCCATACAAACCTTTTTTTCAAGTAGTCGCTGAACCATGAAAATGAAGTCAAGGACATTGAACATGTGACTGACAGAAACTTCTTAACATGAGGCATCCATAAACAAAGTATTAAGCATCCAAGTCTCCCACCTTCTAATTGATAAAGCTTTTAAAAATGTTTAAGAAGTTAGCTAACACCACCGCCAGATTACTATCCCTATGTCGAGCTTTCTGCGACTTTTGCTAGACAAAAAATCAACTTTAATTAATTTTGTTTGATGTGTTTGAACTTTTAATTTTGTCATTTGATAAGGGTCTTTCAGTTTGAATTTTCATTGGAGTTTGATATTCTTGTTATTTTACTTATTTCATAACACATGCAGTTTCATGTACTGCTAATGCAGCAGACTTTCACTACACAGTTTCAGATTTTTCTAATGCATAATGATTTTCAGAATAAGAAATATGCAATAAAGATAATGTTACATTTGAAAAAAACAATTAAAAAAAAATTCAGAGTACACAGAGTGTTCAAGAGATGGTAATACTAGTTTACCCCAATTTCACAGTCCACTGAACATAGAAAATGATATTGCGAGTGAGGCATCGGTGTACTTTAGACACTCTTGCTTTGTATATATTTTGGAAGTGATACCTGATGGTAGCATGGGTCATCAAATAAGATTCTCAGAGAACACTGATCATTTATCAAAAACTTAAGGTGGTACCTAACACTACAGGTAGATAACTCTGTAAAGACAGTTAAACGTTTTAATTACGTTGTGTTGTAAAGGGAATATTAAGCTTCTCAATGATCAAAATTGGTGTTTGTCAAACTGCTATATAACCAGTGTATTTTTTCTGACAAAACGGTTGGTTCAAAATTGATTTTTTTATATTTTTGTTTAAGGGTCAAAGTAAATACATTTTCAAAATTTCATGGAAATTAAACAACCAAATTAATTTTAGTGAAAGTGTTGGGTACCACCTTAATTGCATAGTTTTCAAACTTAGGAAACAGCTAGACAAAGTACCAAGTGTTAATCAAAAGTGGACACTTGAGAGACAAGCATCTTTTAACAATACATCATTGCAATTTAGCCATTTTAAGCAATCTTTAATATATCATTCAACATTACAGTTTAATATTTTTCTGTTTTCAAAATTGAAGCAAATAGCTGTCTCTGTCCTGGATTTTATACAAGTCTGATATACACTTTAATGTAAACATAAAACTAAAGGTGTATCAAAGTAATGTTTATTGACAGAATGTAAAAACATTAAAAAAAAAAAAGAGCATATAAAAAAGCATACCATTATATGGTATGTATGAATTGTTTATAGTCTTAATAAATATAACAAAATCATCAAAATATCTTTCACAATTGAGGATATAATACAAGGGGTCTTTTGTTTGTAGATTTCATGACATTAGTGTAGCAAACCTCAGTGTTTTTGGTGTATATATACTGAGAATACTGTCATCCTGCAGGTCATACTTTCATAAGTTGTATTTGTCAGAACAGCTTTTTGAAATAATAGAAGTGGATGATTTTTTTTTTTGGTTCAACACAAAATTATCACTGTTCTGACAAATATGTTCATGAATATACAACAATGATAATATAACATGTGACAATACTGAAATCTATCACAATGACACAAATGTTAACATAAGCATAACAGATTAATATCTGACAACTCTCCTCAAACACTAAAATCATTTGCAATGCTCAAAATTCACTTGTCTCTTTTCTCCAGATGTAACCTGAAGAACACTTTATTTTCTAAATTCAACCTGGTATTTAGCATCTATAACTCAAATGTCTGTTGTACTTGTTGTAATAACCCTCATTCTTGTTTCACTTTAGCTTTTTGTTCTTTGATCCATTTGAATGCCTTGTATAATGAGGCTATCACAGGTAAACTTATTGGCAGAAACAATGGAATGTATATTGCAAATCTGAAAAATTAAATAAAATCATCATTAGCTTAATATACCTTCTGAAGAGTTAGATGGAACAGACCTTCATTTTTTTTTAATTACCTCACCTGTCAACAAGCACTCAAGCAGACAACCCTTTCTCATCTTATTAATGCATTGTAAGTGTTCAAATGTTGGTAGTAAGGAACTAAATGAAGTCCATTCTTTCATAATCTATTTAAACTGTTTGACCACGACTTACTGGGATGTATTTCAAACAAAACATTGTAGATTTAAAAATTATTGCATGAAAGCAGAATTTATGCAAGAAAAAAAAATTATCATCAAATTCACTTAACTCTACATAGCAAATTGCTACTATTAGGAAATCCTCAATGTAAAATAGATAATTACAACCAGACCTATACTCTGAGGAATCAAATAGCAGAAATTCAATGTGTCAAAACAATTGTAGGTGGGGCATAAAAAGATATGAATACATGTTATATTATCTGGTGTTTTAATCAAATATTTTTATTTGTTAAAACTGATTTAGAGTTTTTTACTTACTTTTGATCTTCAGGGAAATATAATAATTCTAGTAAGGATGGATCAAAGAAAGCTGTCTCTGAAATGAAAAAAAAAAACAATTGTTAAAAAAAAAATTATTAACAAAAATCACAAAATAAAAGTGCATGATGAATGTCCATAAATGTAAACTGATTAGCATATTTAAAGATTTTTCTTTTTATGCAAATTTTAAACCTTGATGAGTATTTTCTACCAACTTGTCTGATACAATTACATGAAAATAACATTTGAGGAGAGTATTATTGTGAAACAGATTGTTCAATGAACAGTAGTATCTAGTAAAGCATGAACTGATCACCCTTCTAGAGCACCATTTTTCTGAGGTTTGTGTTTCCTAATCTTAAGTCTTCTGTGTTGTGTTTTGTGGACTTGTCTTCATAAAATGTTTCTTAAGTGCCATGGCAGTCAGGTTTTTTTTAGACTGATAGTATCTTCACACTTTTTGTTGTTGGCAGATCTTTAAAGCTTTTTTTACAAAACTGATTTTGAGGACAAAATAAATCAAACTGAACTTTTAGTTCTGCTTAATTACAAATGTTTTAGTTTTGAAAGGCTAACTGACAAAAAGCAATTAGTATTTGTATTTTTTAGTCGATTTGCTTTATAGATAGAAAATTTAAAATGAACTTCAATATCAGGAGAAATAACCCATCTTATCATGAAATAATTCAATATTCATCAATGAATTTCTCAAATATTCAAATTGTCATAAACTTATCTAGCACTGATTGTACTGTTTGTATATGTAATCTAAATTTTTTTTTGTCATGTAAAGGATAAAAAGGACAACAAATATCATAAAAAACGTGTATCCCATGGTGAAATAGAATGAGGCTAAAAGGAACAGTAACATATTAGAAAAGACTACAAATTATAATTTGTACAAAATTACAACTTCCATTCAATATAAAAATATAATATTAGATTTTTGGTAAATATTAGAATGTTACCTGATGCTTTAAATGCTTGTTTTGACTTGAGGAAAGCTTTATCTAACTTTCCCTGTGCTAAATAATTGTGACTAGCTTTAATAGCACTCACAGCTTCCTCAACCTGAAAATAATAAACAATTTATAATTGTCACTATAAGAATGATTTATCAATGTATGTTTTTTTGGTTCTGATATAAATTTTGGTAACCTGCTAACAGCTAGACTAGCAAATAGGAGAATGTTTTCTATACCAAAGTCACTAACAAAAACAACTATTAATATCAGTATGGGATTTAAACATTTAAATGAAAGTTTCAAATATTTTTTAAAGAAATCTGATAAATACAAACCAGTTTTCCTATATGATCTTGTATAACCATATTTCTAATTTTGCCTAATAACTGTGCTAAAGATTTCAATGTGGATGCTGATGTTCCTAGATTTTCAATACATCTGTATCTCAACCAGTTATCTAATTCCTGGAGAAAAAAAAATATATATAAATATATAATCGATAGATATAAAACAAAAATGTGTCCCCAGTACACGGATGCCCCATCCGTACTATCATTTCTATGTTCAGTGGACTGTGAAAATGGGATGAAAACTCTACTTTTGCATTAAATTAAAAAGATGATACAATAGGGACGTTGTGTACTAAGTTTCAAGTTGATTGGACTTCAACTTAATCAAAACTACCTCGACCAAAAACTTTAACCTGAAGCCAGACCAGAAAACATAATGCCCATAAATGGGGCATTAAAATATAATAAATAGATATAAAAAGATGTGGTATGAGTGCCAATAACACAACTATCCATTCAATTCACAAAAAAAGTAAACCATTATAGGTCATGTACAGCATTCAACATGGAGCCTTGGCTCACACATCAAACAGCAAGCTATTCCAGGCGGGCAGTGCTTGTCAAAAGTCAAAAATCTGTACATTTGATGTCTTATGTCATATCCTGATGTTTCTGTTATAGGAAATATTTAATGTTGATGGACTATGTTTGATAGTCTCTGTTATTTTCACAACTTTTTAAAACAGGGTAATTTAAAGCTAGTTATCCAACAATTGAGTGTTCTACTATACAGATACAGCCCTGCAGATATCGCTTTATCCAACTGAGTATTGTATGAACCTGCGTGACGTCAGAATGTTTATTGCAGTCGCATTCCAATGACGTGTTAATTCGAATTAACAATTACTTTTATGCGTTCTGTTTGTTTTCAAACATTTCTTTAGAGCAATAAAAATCGCACAAATTTTCTGATAACATACACACATGAACAGCAGTCTTTTTTACAATGACAACTATCGATTTCAATACTTAGATGTGTATCAAAAACAACCATGTCAATTATAGCATGCATGTTTAGTGAATGTCAAGTCTGAAGCATAGGATTGTCAACAATTCGTACACTCCTGTTTCAAATTGGACAATGTTTTGTTGTTTGTTTTTAATGTTGAAATTAGTTATGTTAAAATAGATAATTATTGTTTACCTTGAGCGATGTATTATTGTTGACCATTCAAGATTTTTTTGTTGCGAAACCCAATACTGTATTGAATTACTACACGGGCCTCAAGGGATTTCAAATCGAAAATAAATGCAAAACATGTGTTTTTGTGTCTTTCAAAACACAAATGATATACAGAATTAATTGCAAGATAAAGACAATAACTGTTTAGTGTCTTTAAATATCAGCTGTATTTGTACTCGGCTCAAATCAGGTGTAATAGCTCGCTAAAAGTTTGCATACACCTTGTTTCCTAGCCTCCTACAAATACAGCTAATATTTAAAGACACTAAACAGTTATTGTCTATATATATTGAACAGACATATGTTTATTGTTTAAGACTGTATTTTGACCATCTTTTTTATTCATACTTGCTAATAATGAACCAGAAACAGTGGTTTAATTCAATCTAAATCAACCTGTGGTAATTCTGCATTATAGAAAGAAACACATCTGATTAACTTACCCATTCAGATATAATCTTATTCTGAGGATCAGCAATCTCTACTGTATCTGGTGACTACGAATAGAAAGAAGGTTCATTTCTAATTTGTTTAATAGGTCTATTTAGTGCTATTATTCCAAATATAAATGATTTATGGATAGGTGTATTCATCTGTAAAAAAAAATGACAAATTTTCCTATTATTAGTTTTTGTATGTAGAAATGTCTTTATTTTTGTTATCTAATACATGTGCCTATGTTTGAATTATTCACAAGCACATTCAGGTGATGTTTTAATGTCCTTTAAATAAAATTGTACCAATGGTTTATTCGAACCTACAACTTATTTTAAATGCTGGTCTAAAAGTTGCAATTTATAATGTTGCTTGAATTTTTCAAGAATAAAAAGATAATAGAATTGTTTGGCTATTAAACAACACTTGATAATTCATTGGATTACCCACTTCCTCCCACTCATCATTATCAATATACAGAAAGTTTACTTTGTTTTTGATTACTGACTATTTCTGTTTAATCTTTGAAGAGGTGTCAATATGACAGAAGCCAATGAAGAATTCATGTGTATTAATGGATCTTTTTTGTGTTTAAGTAAGCTGCACAACTGGCAAGCTGATCTCATAATGATATGGTGTTTCTGTTTGGTATGTTCTAACCTAAGCCTCGTGGTTTAAAATTTGAATATTTTATGTTTGAATGAAGAATGAACCGAAACATAAGCAGTATTAAACATTTACTGTCAATTCATTATTTTAAGTCAAATTCCATAAAAAATATTTGCTCAGGAAAATTTCAAAGTACCAATGAGGATAAATCAAACACTTCCTAAAAAGTCAAATTACTGTCAGCTTCAATAATTTATACTCACTACTGATTGAATATTAAGCAGAAGCTTTAGTTGTGTAATAAACACTTCCATTACAGATTTCATATCTAGACTAACTGGGACAGGCAGAGTATCATTGGAGCCTGGGTTTGGCACATTGTAAATAAATATACCACCCCATCGTGGACTCAGGAATGAGTTACTTTCCACTTTCACACCTGTAATAATGTCAAAATATATGAGTCAATTTAGTCCTAGCACAACCTACATAGGAAATAGGTTTTTATGTGGAACACGTTGATAAAATTTGTTCTCTTGGAAAATTTTCATCTTATATTTTGTATTCTGGTATGATTTTTAAACAAATATCAAAAAAATAATTTCTTATATTATTAGCTTTGAACACTTTTGTGTCACTGAGTCAGAAAACCAAATAAAATATAAGTAAATCTAAATTGACTTACCTTTTCTCTGACAGATATACAGTGGATGCTGATTTCTACTTGGTACATATGTCAAAAAGTTTAATGTAGGGTTGTTAGAGGCATGAGATCCTGTAAAAACAAATATAAAATATTCAAAGGGCACAATAGAATATTTATTATAATAATAATATGCATCACAAATGAAAAATATTTTATGTCAGAGATAATTTTGAAAACATTGTTAGGTAAAAAAATGACAAATATAGGTCAGTTGTAATAAAATTTTAGAACTTATTTTATATACTTGTATGAATAACTCACCTAGTTTGACCTCCAATGGGTTGATAGTGTGAGGTAAATCCTCCATATCATAGTAAAATTCTCCTTTCTTGTCGTCTGATTTTGGTCTCCTCAGTAACCCAGTGTAGTACATCACCTATTTATGACATGAAACTCTTGTTTAATACTAAAAACAGCAAAATAAAAAGCTTGCAAAATTTATACTGAATATTTAAAACTAAAAATATAAGTCTTCCAACAAACATTACTGTAAATTTGAATGACATAATTAGGGAGGGGTACGTCTATCAGGTAGCAGGAAAATTAAAGTCATACTTCAACCAGATGCTTCGCAGGGCGTAGCTTTATACGACCGCAGAGGTTAAACCCTGAACGGTTGGGGCAAGTATGGACACAACATTCAAGCTGGATTCAGCTCTAAATTTGGATTGTGATTAAATAGTTGACACAGCATAGGTTTCTGACACAGAATGAATGTGTTCTAATGAACTTAAAATTTTTGTTTTCTCTAAGAGCAATTCACTATGCTGCTATGCTGTTCAATATTAATCCTCTCAAAATAATGTTTGAAGAAATTTTCTTTTTATTTATGAAATTTCAAATGAGAAAAATTGAACCCAATTTTTTAATCACATCCCCCTTTCCCTTATTCCAAAACTAATCTCAATTAAAATATTCTAATGGAGTTTGCAACAATAACTACTCATTTAAATACATCATAAAATAAACTAAATAAAATGTAAAAAAACTGCTTGTTATCACTGAATGGTAAAGATTATTTAAATTTATCAGTTGGTAGTAAAAAGTGAATATACATTGTATATTGTATATAACAAAGATTTAAGTTGATTCTGGACAAAGAAAGATAACTCCAATCAAAAAAAAATTGCAATAAGATATTTCTTGCTAACTATTTTGGACAAAGAAAGATAACTCTAATTAAAAAAAAAATTGCTATTTCACAATATTGTGAAATTAGATATTTCTTGCCATTGCACAATACTGTGCAATTGAAAAGACTTGCTATTCCACAATACTTAATATAATAATTTTAGATCCTGATTTGGACCAACTTGAAAACTGGGTCCATAATCAAAAATCTAAGTACATGTTTAGATTCAGCATATCAAAGAGGCCCAAGAATTTAATTTTTGTTAAAATCAAACTTAGTTTAATTTTGGACTCTTTGGACCTTAATGTAGGCCAATTTGAAAACGGGACCAAAAATGAAGAATCTACATACACAGTTAGATTTGGCATATCAAAGAACCCCATTTATTCAATTTTTGATGAAATCAAAAAAGTTTAATTTTGGACCCCAATTTGGGCCAACTTGAAAACTGGGCCAATAATAAAAAATCTAAGTTCATTTTTAGATTCAGCATATCAAAGAACCCCAAGGATTCAATTTTTGTTAAAATCAAACTAAGTTTAATTTTGGACCCTTTGGACCTTAATGGAGACCAATTTGAAAACGGGACCAAAAGTTAAGAATCTACATACACAGTTAGATTAGGCATATCAAAGAACCCCAATTATTCAATTTTGATGAAATCAAACAAAGTTTAATTTTGGACCCTTTGGGCCCCTTTTTCCTAAACTGTTGGGACCAAAACTCCCAAAATCAATACCAACTTTTCTTTTATGGTCATTAACCTTGTGTATAAATTTCATAGATTTCTATTTACTTATACTAACGTTATGGTGCGAAAACCAAGAAAAATGCTTATTTGGGTCCCTTTTTGGTCCCTAATTCCTAAACTGTTGGGACCTAAACTCCCAAAATCAATACCAATCTTCCTTTTGTGGTCATAAACATTATGTTTATTTTTCATTGATTTCTATTTACTTAAACTTAAGTTATTGTGCGAAAACCCAGAATAATGCTTATTTGGGCCCTTTTTTGGCCCCTAATTCCTAAACTGTTAAAACCAAAACTCCCAAAATCAATCCCAACCTTTCTTTTGTGGTCATCAACCTTGTGTCAAAATTTCATAGATTTCTATTAACTTGAACTAAAGTTATAGTGCGAAAACCAAGAAAATGCTTATTTGGGCCCTTTTTGGCCCCTAATTCCTAAAATGTTGGGACCAAAACTCCCAAAATCAATACCAACCTTCCTTTTATGGTCATAAACCTTGTGTTAAAATTTCATAGATTTCTATTCACTTTTACTAAAGTTAGAGTGCGAAAACTAAAAGTATTCGGACGACGACGACGACGACGACGCCAACGTGATAGCAATATACGACGAAATTTTTTTCAAAATTTGCGGTCGTATAAAAACCTTCATATTATACCAGGATTACAAAAATTCTTACACCAGACGATAGCTTTGTTTGCCAAAAACTCAACAGTGACTCTAGAAATCAATAAGCTGTTGACATAGAGATGTATAGTGTGTTGGCATAAATTCAGAAAAACACATTCTGATGGACAGCAACATTGCTTATTGCCAAAAGAGACAAAAATATAAAAAGGCCAAACATTTCAAAGTTTTGTAAACAGGTAACTTATAATTATGACCATATCAATATAATGTGTGAAAAAAAAAGTCACTGCTTTAGATAGATTGTTGTGGAATATCAAGTGGTAAAAATATTTCATACCTCTTTAGATCGTAAATTTCAAGAGAGAAAGTTGGCTTACCTGTGATTTGATGTTCAACTTTGCATACTGTTCTATCTTTAATATCAATGGGTCTAAATATGCTGTAAAATAATAAAATTAATTATAAAAATAAAAGGAGCTTTTTATCAGGATCATGTGTTGAATGCACCAAAGAAACTTTGGTCTGTTGAAAGTGTTGTATGCATCAAAAAATTGTATCTGTTCCAAGTGTTGTATGCACTAAAATTACTTTAATATGGAATATGTGGAAAATGCACCAAAATGATTTTGATCTGTTGCTAGTGTTGTATGCATCAAATTAAATTGGATTGGTTGCAAGTGTTGTATGCACCAAAGTTACATTGATCTGTTCCAAGTGTTGTTATACACCTTTTGATTTATGCATCATTTTTATTGCAGAATTGTATAGTAGCATTTAACAATGACTAATAAACTTCAAATCATAAATCATTTTATTCAGGGTTCACGAGGATGAAGGCCATTATATATAGTTAGATACTCCATATTTTAAATCGAGAATTGGAGATCTAAGATGTCACATGGAGGGTTCACCAGGGTAAAAGTTATTTTGTATATTTGATTGTTACAATTACTCACACACTCCATATTCTATATCCCATTGGACATCTAAAATGTCAGGTTGAGGGTTCACAAGGCTAAAGGTTATATCATATTCATCATTTGATTTGACAGCTCTCATACTTTCTTTATCTGGCTAAAGTGTAAAAATTACTGTAGATGAGAATGATCAGATAATGCATGTTTAGGATGATATTATAATAATGCAATGTGAATATTGACCCTGCTTCATACTAGCTCAACACATTGAGTCGATTTTCATTGAGCTCATTCACAAGGTAAGAGTCTACAAGAAGACATGTCACCCTACTCGGACACATTAGTCTGTCTCTGAGCCAACTGTCTTTGATTCGAAACATTTTCCAGTAAAAATAAAAAGAACATGAAAAAGTGACCTATTGAAATTTAACTACATTATATATGTGCCTGTCCAAAGATTTTTTAACATATGGTTTATACTTGTCTCATTATATTCATAACAGAAGATATTGTTGTAATTTGTAGTGACAAAGTGCCAATATATCACACATGAAGTTGATATTTCACATCCTTTTTTTAAGTCATTTACCTGTTGTGTAATTTTCTGTCCTCTAGTAGCTTTATTCTGTCCTTTAGTGGCTTGAAATGTTTTTGTCAGCACTGATTCTCTAACAAAATGCTCTTTGACAAGGTGTACAATATCTTCTGATACTAAAGACAACTCTGTAATAGAAAGCTTTTACTTACTAGGTGTGCAATATCTTCTGAAACGGACAATAATTCTGGAATTCTAAATACATTTATCTGATGTCAGTCCACTGTCCATAAGGTGCATTATTTTCAAGAACTCACCTTTGACTAGAGCAAAGTCACATTCCAACTTTTTACAGCTTTATATGAAACTTGGGACTTTTTTCAAAATACTAAGGAGTTTCTACCCTAAGAAAGATTATCATAGTTATATATGGCAAAACCTTCTGAGTTTTGATTCCTGCATGCATTTTAATTTCTTATTTTATTTGGCCTTTTAAACTTTTATTTGAGCTTCATTTATTAGTCTTTTGTAGACAAAATGCACACCTAGCTATTCCTGTTATCAGTGATGAGTTAATTACTTAATTCTTATTAACTGTAAGGTTTGAATTTCATCTACAAAAGACTCATAAATATAGCTCTAATAAAACAATATCATATGACCATACATGTTTGCATTAAGATATGAAACTGAGACTTACTTTCAAATACATTAGCAATATTTTCTACTATAATAAAAATTATTACCTCTGTCTTTTGTAGACAAATAAAGTGCATGATGTGTACCAATATAAGGCTTTGTTAGTTTCTTTGGCAACAAATAAATCTCATATCTATTCTGTTTTTCATCTTCTAAATGTAACTTCTCATCTAAACCTAAAAATAATAAATGACAATCTTCTCATAATACATTAAAATGATAACAAGAACTAGCATATGTATTGTACAGTACATCAACTACACAAACTATAAACATCCAATTCCTCAAACAAACAAAAATATGTAAAACATTCATGGATGCCCCACTCGCACTATCATTTTCAATGTTCAAAGGACCGTGTAAAAACTCTAATTTGGCATTAAAGTTAGAAAGATCATATCATAGGGAACATGAGTACTAGGTTTCAAATTGATTGGACTTAAACTTCATCAAAAACTACCTTGACCAAATACTTTTACATGAAGCGGGACGAACAAACGAACAGACAGACAAACGAACAGAGCCACAGACCAGAAAAACATAATACCCCTCTACTATTGTAGGTGGGGAATAAAAAAAACACCTAAACATGGTCCACAAAGCCTATATAAACAACTTTGCAATGATGTTGTTTACGCTGATTGACCTGGGATTGAAAACAATCTTTTTTATTATTTTGTATTATCTCAATTTTAAAACAGAGACATAAATGGAAACTTTAAACTTAAGTCAACTATTCAATACTGTACTTTTAAATAAATAGAATGAAAATACTAAAAGCACCATGAGTACAAAAGCCGAGTTGCCATAGTTATGGATCAAAGCAGAGCCAACAGATTTTTTAGAAGGGTACTCATTATTTTGTTTGATAATGATTGTAAGCTGCTGACTGACAATGTACATTTTTGTATGTTAAAAGATGAGGGATAAGTATTGTGACCTTGACCTAAAAATGTACTCAAGCTTAGTCTTATAAATGTTGGAAATAAGTTATCACTTAAATCTTTGACCATTATTATGAAACCATAACACAATACCTGGTAATTCTAATTTTTCATGCACTCTCTCGTCCTGTGTACATTGTCGAACATTCACTCTGTATTTACTGTATATGTCACTCTCTTTAGAAGCTGGAATAATTTATATTAATATTAAAAATGTACAAAATCTTAAGAAATATGTCAAATAATAGACAGAAAAACATGAGTTCTATATTTGAACAGACATCTTTATTTATATTATAAAGGCCTTCTACAAAATTTACAATTATCTTCTACAGAATGATTGACTGCTCTAAAGGTCATTCATTTTTTAATTTTAATTTTCGAATGACCTTACTATTACAAATTAAGGTCATTTCAAAATTAATATTAAAGAACGAATTACCTGTAAAGCAGTTATAATAAGACTAAGTAGACATTTTGTGTGCATATATATTGGTTGTTATCTGGTGCATTGTTTTTCATTTAATGATATTACCTTAAACATTTGAAATCAGTTGGATTGTTTCATACATGTATTTTGTCATCCCAGGTATAACATAGCTTACTTTTATGGTATTCTCATTGTTGAAGATCTAGATCACAGTGACCTCATTAGTCTTTAGTGGAAAGTTGTCTCATAAACAATCAGACCAGATCCTTTTATTGTACATTTTTATAATGAATGAACAGCTTTTTAAACATTGCAATGAAAAGGAAAAAACATTAAACAAAATTTCAGATCTGTAAAATATTTCTCATACACATTTGTAGTGGTGTACAATAACTTAGGAAGGGTACCTAAGACTGATGTTAGAAGTCCTGATAATGAGGTTAGGTCCACATCTGTTATCTGACCATCAAAATTAATAACCTCCAAATCTACTGTATACTTCAACTGAAAAATATTAAATAAAAATATTTTTTTATATAAGATGTGACACATGTATTATTCTGCTATCAAAAATCAAAAATTTAAAAGCATGGTATTGAGATTTTAAATTGTGTTGTAGAGTCAGTTTTGTTTTATGATACCTCGAGTGCTTATAGTCAATGTCTGTACATTAACTAAACATGATGTTGCATACAACTTCTTGTTCTTACTGTGTGTATGAGTGGTGAAAATAACAATCCAGGTGACTGATCTTTGTTGTCAGATTATGGCTCTTTGAAATATAACCCACAACTAATTATTATTTTACTTGAATGGTATTTTAAAATGCAGTATGAAGCTCTGCAATAATTGTTGCCTTTAAATATGATCATTGCACCAACATGACCAATGAAGATTAAGGGATTGCATTGTGTATCTTTAATAGTCATGTGAAGCTTGATGAAGGTGTTTATCAACTTTCTCTTTGATAATATGACAAAAGAATGAAGTTAGACTCATAGTGACCCATCGCCAAAGATATGTTTAAAGTAAGCACAATTCTTTGGATTCGGCCATGCATTTGATACTGATAGCTTGTGTCACAAAAAGAATGTTTCAGTTCAAAAATGTTCTAATTCGCAATTTACACTGAAATGTTCATGGCATATGAACATTTTTGTTTTAAGATTTTTCTGAAAAAAATTGCAGATTTGTAGTATGTACATGTAATTTTGATGAGAGATGATTAGTAGTTGACAATGCTGATCATGCTGATATTGTTTATTACAGGGCTTCCAAAACGATCATATATTCCCGTCATTTGTATAATGTCCGGTAAAAGACCGGCTGGGAAAAGCATGAAACGGTCATAATTTTTTTAGTTTTCAAGGCTTTTTCGGTCATTTTAATATAATTCACGATCTTTTTGACCCAACATTTTGCCTTTAACAGCCATACATTTCCGGGTCATAAAAGTGACATGTTGATTAATTACTATCAAAACAACCCTTACTTCAATACTTTCTAATTTTTAATCAAGGCTAATTAGTTGTTGGACAGCTGAAAACTATACCTGTTCAGGTGACAGGTAAACTAATTTCAGTACCGGACATCGTATAAATTTAATCGTTCCATTCACAATTACTTTCGTACATTTCAGCGGTTTGTATCTAATTGATTTAGTCCAAAAGATCAAATTTATAATAAATACATTTATAATCTTGATTTGATGAAACATTTAAAAAGGTTTTACATGAAAAAATCGTCAGAACTACGTTGTATGAAGAAGAACACGTGTGCGCATGTGCACAGGTGGGAAATTCAATTATGCATCCTACATTTCTTCAAAATTCTAAAACTATCATTGATACCTGTACCTAACGTTCATTTCAAGTATTTTGTTGAAGAAATAACGTTGAAAGAGCTTCTTCGCTCAGTCGTGCTATGTAAACGTACACGGATTTTACGTATCCGTTTATGGTCCATGTTTTACCATTGTCAAGTCAACATCCAGTTTTGAAAAATGTGACTTTAAAAAGGAAAATAAAGTTCTAGACAACGTCAATTTGCACAAATAAAAAGTCTTATGCAGATATGACCACGCTGATGTGCACACTTTGAATGATGCAATGCCAATTTTAACAGTTTATGACAGAACATCAAATTTTTATCAAAGTAAAGTTTAATATCGTTTTTAATCTAATGTCAATCATTGGGATGGCCATCTGATTTCCATAATTGCCTTTTGTGACTTAGTCTTGGGGATTAAAATTCGGATCAGATATAAAATGTCCGGCTGGCTCAGAAAAATTTTGGAAGCCCTGGTTTATTAGTGTGTGTTAAAATTTTTAAAAAATATGAATGAAACAATGAACAAAATAATGGAGAGATAAACAAACACATGTCAATGTCTAATACAACACACCCTATGAGTATGGGTATACCATATTTCTGTTGAGCTGAATATCAACGTATTTGATAAACAATTAAACTAAAGTTTGCTGAAATTCTTCTAAGCATTCAGGTATATATAATTAGGACATATTTATCTGTTTTGGTTTTATGTCATTTCTCATTTCATATACTTTGTATATTCTACTATAAACTTTTACTTTGAACAAGATCATCAAAAAGTTTAACCAGTTTCGTAGACATTTAGTATTATTACATTACTTGTGTTACATTATCATGTTATTTGTGTGACATTACTACATGTATTTCATTTGCTTGACATTATCATATTTGTGTGACCTTATCAAGTTATCTGTGTATTACACCATAAGATTGTTACCTTTGCTTGATATAACTCCTCTATATCAGAGTAAGGTAGACTAACTCTGTATACCTCTGTTGTTTTCCACCATAAAGGTAATCCAATGATAATATAAACAAAACCAACTCCCAAAGCAGCATATATCTGGGTCCAGGTTTCTGGAAAAGAAATGCATAAATACCTAAAATTATATAATATATACATGTATATCTGGGAGTTTTGGTGGCCAACGTAAAAAAAAACATCTATCTTATTTATCTACCTCTTCTACTGTCATGACTGTATCTTAAACTGTGAATATAGAGGGAACATGTAAAATCAACGAAACCTCTATATATTTTGAGGCTCAGGTTAAGAGCAAATTTTCCTTCCGATTCCAGACAAAAAAAAAATAGAAAGGAGTTTCAGAATAATTGATCTTTCAAAATGATTAACTGTGCTACTGTGTAAACTCTAGAAAGAGAACATGTTATTTAATTCATTTAATACAAATTTATAAATCGGGTGGGGGGAGGCTGTTTTCTTGGGAAAATTAGGGTGATTGTATTGACAATCACTGAAGCATGTCCAAAGTAGGCCCTCACTGCATTATGCTCTTAGGCAGTCAATGGGCCCCCACAAAATTTCAGGAATTGCACATAACTTCATTCATTCCCAAATACTGAAATAGCAAGTCTCAGTCTATTACATGTATATGATTAGTACTCTTAGACTTAATGTACAAATGTAGTCTTAGCTAGTCTGACTCTTACTCATATAAGTTGTGTGTAAGAGAAAAAATTGGGGTATTCTTCTTTCAGTTTCTGCACTCCATCATAATATTGATGACAATGTGCTGTGCCTGTGTGGGTAAACTTTACAATTATATATTTAATTCAAAAATTAAATAAAAAATAATAACTTGTTTTGTTTATTTTTAATGATGCTTCTCTTGGCCTTGTCCTAGAAGGAATGACCTGAATGAATGGTATTTTTTTTTGGAACAGTTCTGTAGAACTTGTTAAAATACTAAACAGAGGTGGCCTACTGTACCAAGGCCATCACTTTAAGCAGACATGTGTTCAATCAGTTTTATTGAAGTCTGGATCAGGCATGTCAGTTTACTGCTAGTAGTCTGTAGTTATTTATGTATTATTGTCATTTTCTTTATTTTCTTTGGTTACATCTTCTGACATCAGACTAAACTTTCTTGAACTGAATTTATTATGTGCATAGTATTGATATGCGTTTACTTTTCTACATTGGCTAGAGGGTTGAGATCTCATAAACATGTTTAACCCTGCCGCATTTTTGCACCTGTCCCAAGTCAGGAGCCTCTGGCCTTTGTTAGTCTTGTATTAATTTAATTCTAGTTGCTTGTGTAAATTTGGAAATTTGTATGGCATTCATTATCACTGAACTAGTATATATTTGTTTAGGTGCCAGCTGAGGGACGCCTCTGGATGCAAAAATTTCTCGCTGCATTGAAGACCTGTTGTGACCTTCTGCTGTTGTTTCTTCTATGGTTGGATTGTTGTCTCTTAGACACATTCACCATTTCCATTCTCAATTTTACGTTTTTCCTGGAACGCCTTCCCAGAAAAATAATTCAAATACTCTTGCCAGATCTAATTTGGACTAGCACTTCAACGCCACTTGGTAAATTTTGGAAATGACTGTTTCAAATTAATTTATGAAGACTTGTGCATGCAATGGCAAGCAACTACATATTCAGATATTGACACTATAGTTATGTTTAATAATTTCCTCATTTACGTGTAACTGGTTTTTCTTTTTCCTCTAACTTTTTCATTTTCTGTTGCCGGATAATGCCGTGTCTGGTTCCTTATCGATCGGAAACCAGAAACCAGTGGAAAGCGATCTATCTGAATACCGTAGGAAGATAACCGATAACGTCCTTTTAGTGAGCGGACTGCGTGAATATGATTGTTAATGAAAATGCTTTAATTTCAATATTGAATCAATAGATAATTATTAAGTCTTAAAAAAAAAAAACGTTTTCCCGTTTCTCATGATTTGACACGATAAGTTCAATAAACCTAATATACCGTGTTATTTAAGGGAGTTCGCTTCTCAATCATTCAAAGTAATCAACTTTTTAAAACACTAGTTTATTTAGATAGGGGATCAATAAGGGTATCCAAAGAGCAAAAAAATACATATAGGTTACCATGCTTGTTTTCGAGATAATAGCCATTGAAATTTTGGCGGGAAAATATTCTCATTTTACTTTTCATAGCTTTATCATTGACAAGTTGAAGTTCTCAAACACTGTTAAAAGTAATTAAGATTTTATAAGACTTCTACAGATGGCTTATAATTATACATGTAAAAGATTTACAAAAAGAAAAATGGGGGTCACCATGCATTTTTTTTAAGGCATTCCAATGGGTAAAACCAGAGGATTCCGAAAATCTAACAAAAATCTAAAACATGACAAGCCAGCTTCCTTAAGAAATGTCTATACTATTATTTTTCTGTTTATGAAGAAATAACCAAAAAAAATGGTGCACACCGAGTAACACGTGTAGCGAGTTATTTAAGGTGGTACCCAACACCTATAAACCCAAATTGATTTGGCTCGTTTTATTTTCTTAAAATTTTGACAAAGTATTTACTTTGACCCTATGTCATAAATATAAAAAATTCAAAAAATTGAACCCATCTCCCTGTAGTGTTAGGCACCAACTTAACATTGTGCACCACATTTTTTACGTTTTTTCGAATAGACAGAAAAAATATTACAGTCATTTCTTATCATTTAATTCTAAACTCCATTTTAAACTGTAGAAAACTATGAAAAAACGTTTCGGATGACGTCACGGTCACATGACTAAATTATGTCTATGGGCTGATAACATAAAAAGGTCAGATAATCAGAAAACGCGTCAAATCCAAAATTAAATTATATTAACGGTATGTATGAATTCAGACAAGTGCCTGTGTCACAGAGATAAAATTTTGTTTTTTCAAATCTTTATTTGTATTTCCTTTATATTCATGTTTAGTCCAGCCTTCTATGACTGGACTACTATCTATATGTACTAATTTATTAACGTTTTTAACATGGGCTTAAATATCTCTTTGTTCAGGGACTTATCATTTTTTTACCTGGGAGGGCCGGAGGGGCTGGACATTTTGAAATCAAACATACAAAATTTCTTGACCCCCTATAATATTTCACTACATTTATTTCATCCCCCGGGTAAAACTTTTTTCAAGTTTAAATGATCCCTCCACTATCAAACATGCCAAATTTTTAACATGCAAATTAACACTTAGCATGTTATTTCACGAAAATATTGAAAATCATATATTCTCAGTGGATTGAGTCAAAAACATATTCGAGGGAAAATTGTCCTGAAATAGGGCACTTCCATGAGGCCTCTTCCATGAATATAATCAGGAAGCGTAAGCTAGTGCTTTGCGTAATTTTTCTGATTTTTTCAAGTTAATTTCCTGTATTGTGCTATTAAAGAAAACTTGATCCTAAGTAACTCTAAAAAATAACTTTTTGAAACAGTAACAACACATTATTTACCAAGAGGAATCTATTATATGTCCTTCTCTTGAACACTGCTTAAACTTAAGTTTTATGAAAGCCTTATTGAAATGTCAATTGAGTCTGAACTTTTATATGGAGATAGTTCATGCTTTCAGCTTGAACATAAGTTGCTCATTTATTGTCACATTTCATTCATAAATGTGTGATAGTAAGAGGTATAAATGGATCCAAAAATATCTTGCAATGAAAACAAAAAGTTACATTAGTGGTGTTCATTATCTCAAAATCATTTTGTATTCAATATTCAACTGTTTGTATTCATATTCTAAGATGAATATTTAATCATTTATTGGAGAATTTATTACTCTACACTATATTCTTTCAGGATGCGGCATGCTTTGTATTTTGGACAAAATTTTGCACAAATCGCTGTAGATTTCGCTTTAATTTATACTTACTATTAACAAGGATTTGTATATAGTCTTACTATACAAATCCTTGCTATTAATTAAGCTGATTAAAACAACACTTGGCAGTAATGCTTGTTAATTTAGTGATCTAAGTGAGTAAAATAAATGTATAACGACTGAATTATTTGGATTATGAAGCACCAACATCACCAAATTCTTGTGATGTCTTTAAATAGTTAACTGTATATGAATGTTGCTAAGCAACACGACGGGTGCCACATGTGGAGCATGATCTGCTTACCCTTCCGGAGCACCCGCGATCACCCCTAGTTTTTGGTGAGGTTCGTGTTGTTTATTCTTTAGTTTTCTATTTTGTGTCATGTGTACTATTGTTTGTCTGTTTGTCTTTTTCATTTTTAGCCATGTCGTTGTCAGTTTGTTTTTAGATTTATGAGTTTGACTCTCCCTTTGGTATCTTTCGTCCCTCTTTTGCTAAACATATATTTCGATTTGACTGTTGCAATGTTCTTCTTGGTATGTTGTCTCCTGAAGTATGTGAACTACTTATTTCCTTGTGTAAAAAATATTGATCCCCAACTTATAATTTATAAAATAATGTGAACCCCCTTTTCTACATACAGAAAAAAAACTTGATTTCCCCTGTATTTTGACCAGCCCCCCTCCCAGATAAATAATGATAAGTCCCTTACTAGCAATGTGCAGTTTACTATCCATATCTGAATTAATATACTGAAAAAAACATGACATAACACTATGCAGAGATGTGACGGCCGTTCTTTTATATTTTGTTCACCAAACATTGATAAATAAAATTCATTGTATATGAGATCTATAAACCTCATAATAATTTTTTTTAAGTTTTTAAAGTCGAGTGGCAAAATCTCCATGCATACCAAAGACGAAAACAAATCGGAACACTGAAACGAATCGGAAGATTCTAAAAAGTATGGTACGACATTGGATAAAGTGCTGGGAAAGATATACGGCTACTGTAATGGTCAAGATTAGAACATTTGCCGACACGAAATAGCACTTCAACGAAGGTTTTGCCGTGCGCACCAGTAGATACTAAGACAAATTTTCTCTACAAACAATGTACTATATTCAAAACTCAAACATGTTAATTTCAAATCAAATAAACCATTTATTGATTTGTAGTGATCGATCGATATCTTTTATAAACTTCCTTGATATTATAACTTTAGTTTAAACATATTTATTTATAGTGGATTGGGAAACAAGTTTTGCAACTTATATAAATCCCTTTCCACTTTGCGGGTGCGAGTGCTGCCTTGTAGCGGCATTAGCCTACTCTTTTTCGAAATCTACAAGGGTGTCTTTAACGTGCAAGAGATGTGGCTCTCTGTTAACACGGGTCAGCCATTTATCGTCCCTTTCCGACGGACTATCATCGTTTCCTCAAGACCATACTCGCAGATGGTGTCAAGGGAGAGCCGAAAATTGAGTTCCTGAAATGTTCATCCCAAACAGGAATCGAACCAGGAACCTTTGTGTTAGTAGTCCGATGCACTAACCACTACACCACGGCTCTCTAATATTATAACTTTACGCAAAATCATTGATTACCAAAACCAATTTGAAACTACAAATACCAGTTCAGAGTGCATGTTATTAAGAAACAGCAGATTTTATCTACAAACTGCATTTATTCATTTGCGAATAAAAGGGATGTTGGGTACGCGTTTATTTGAAAGTAACAATGAAACGAAAAAATCAAACTAAAAGGCAAGTATTGGATATCCAGTGTTCTTTTGACAGTTCGCCCTTCGATGGTCAACAGAGTTTTCGGGTTCTAGAAGACTGCATGTGTCTTTCCCACAAAGCACATGTAATATATAACATTATAGTGCTGGATGCCTCAGATCAAGGACTTATATACGTCCCTGCTAAGATATACGCGTGTATTCATTTAAGAATTGAATGCTTCTTTTTGTAAATTTATTTACAACCCTATAACGTTACAAAAAGAAGCATTCAATACTTATAATTACATTTTTTAGCTAGGATTATAAAAACACGATTTTCATGAAGTTAAATTTTTAAATTCACCTGTGCACTTTATTGTGGGACCTCGTGTCACCATGAATGAAATGTTATTTTCTCATGCAACTGCTTATGTGATGTGCAATTAGCCAATCAGAATAACGTATTATAATGAAACATACATCTAATGTAATTATATAAGTAAAAAATAAATTTAAAACAGTTGCGGGTACCGTTATTATTTTTTACAGCAATCGTTCCCTTTTTCTTTTTTTTTTTTGAGAATATCAGATATTTTTTAAACAAAAGCAAAGAAATCTTGATAATTAGTAAGTTTAATGCCACTATCAATATAGAAATTAAAAACAATATCCAAACTATTTTCACTATGGACGACGTCACCATTGATTCCCTTGATCGTTGCTATACACTTGGTAATTACAAAGACGTTAACGTCACATTGTTGAGCCGGTAACGAAGGGAGTTCAACGAAGTGAATGCGGGTGAGGGAGGAGAAAAAATCAACGTCCGTTTTTCGCGTACCGCTGAGGAATGTCCAGCTCTAAAATAATAGTCGTGGTTGATCCAGTGAAGAATCCAAGGTAAAAAAAAAATATATAAAGCTTAGTCGATTATTTTCCAGAGAGAGTAAGAGAGTGAGGGGGAGAGGCAACAATATGTGCTGCAGTGTAGATATCTTTTGAAAATTGGTCGTTAATTCAAATCTTTCCAAGCATCCCAAGTTGAAGATAACGCCAATAGTCTTTTGTCTGCAATACAATCTTAATTCTTTAAGTTTCCATTTCAACTGATTTCGACAGTGTTTTTTTGTTGTTGTTGCAATGAAAACCTTTTTTCCTTTACGGGTAGATTTTATATACATAAATTAAGTGGTACAAGAAAAGCAAAATGAGTATGTTAAATTTGATGTATGCCTTTTTGTGATTCTTCGTTACATTTGTTGTTTTTATGGTGATATTAAGATGATAACACCCAATATTGACTGCTGTACCCCTATTTTTGACATTTTTACTCTTTGAGTATGTTTGCTTTGTTCATACATCGTTGACAATGTAATGGAATATGATGCGACTGTCATACAAGTGAGAGGTTTAGCTAGCTATAAAATCAGGTTCAATCCACCATTTTCTACATTAGAAAATGCCTGTACCAAGTCAGGAATATGACATTTGTTATCCATTCGTTTGATGTGTTTGGAATTTTGATTTTGCCTTTTGATTTTTGATTTTCCTTTTTGAATTTTCCTCGGAGTTCAGTATTTTTGTGTTTTTACTTTTTACACCAGGTTAGGGAAATGCTATTGTGCCAGCGATCCCTTAAAATGGTGCATTGTTGAAACTTTATACTAGTATGCAACTGGAGATCAAACACCCAATCAATCATTGTTATGCGTTTACTTTTCTACATTGGTTAGAGGTATAGGGGGAGGGTTGAGATCTCACAAACATGTTTAACCCCGCCGCATTTTTGCGCCTGTCCCAAGTCAGGAGCCTCTGGCCTTTGTTAGTCTTGTATTATTTTAATTTTAGTTTCTTGTGTACTATTTGGAAATAAGTATGGCGTTCAATATTACTAAACTAGTATATATTTGTTGAGGGGCCAGCTGAAGGACGCCTCCGGGTGCGGGAATTTCTCGCTACATTGAAGACCTGTTGGTGACCTTCTGCTGTTGTATTTTTATTTGGTCGGGTTGTTAATTGTCTCTTTGACACATTCCCCATTTCCATTCTCAATATAACTTTACAAATTAAACCCTAAGTAAGAGACAGATTCGGTGGTGGTTTAAAAAAAACATGCACGACGACTGTTAGAAACACAAGCTAAATTTTACTAACAAATAATTTATGGTATTCATGTATTTTTTTAACAGATCTCGTGCATTGTGTCATGATATGATAACAGAATCATGCACGTTCATTATTTCATGAATTAAACTGACTTTAAATAAATGTCTTTTCCAGGGGCATTCCTCATTTTGAAGCAAAGAACTTTAAGTCGAAGAAAATAGACAGTGTATCCGAATACCAGGCGGTAGGTTTGATTTACTTTAGGGTCATACACTAGTATACACAGGTTTGTATGGCAATCAGGTGGCAAATTGACAATGGCAATGCACCTGAACGCAAAACGGAGCACATTTCTGAAAGCAAATTTGAAAATATAACGAAAATAAAAGCCAACATTGATAAATAAGCGTCTTTACATGTAACAAAAGTCAAGGTAATGATACAGACGATATCTTCCACTGTCTTTTCCTTGAAATTTTAAAACAAAGTCAATATTGATAAAATTATCAATATTCTCGCAAAATATGCTAAGTAAATTATATCTTCTTGACTAAAAATATCTCTGTTTATATTTCAATACATTTCCGAAAAAAAACAAACTTTTAAACAGAAAGAGACGTATACCATCGGATTTTTTGTATTTCATATTTTATATATAGTCCTTTAAAGTAACCTACTAGTAATAACAAAATTTTTGTACTAGGAGTTTTTTTCCTTTTAAAAACGATTTTCAGTATTTCTGGTTATTATCTCAAAACGTATACTAGAAATACAAATGTAGAAACACATTCATGGTTCTGCATTTATCATTAATCAGACCGTATTTATCTCGTTTGGATATTTTTACAATTGTCATTTCGGGACCTTTTCAAGCTATTTTGCGGTATGGGTTTTGCTTATTGTTAAAGACTGTTCGGCGACATATAGTTGTGTTAAAATTTTGATATCTATCATTTGGTTTCTGCTAGATAGTTGTCTCGTAGGCAGTTATAACAAATCTTCTTATTTTTATATAAACTGGCCAAAAATGATCAACCGAAGTTATTTGTTAAATTTCATAAACATATTGTACTATATGACTAATTTTCATTACCCTCTAAATTCAAAATGCAGTAGAAAAAAGGCACAGTTCAGACCAAAAATGCCCAACAACAAATGTTGTCAAACGTGCGTTTATTTGTTTTCTAGATTTTGAGTCTGACGGCTTCCTTCATATTACGCATACAACACAAATAAAACTATGACAATGATAGAACATTAGTCGAACATTTATTTCAACTGAAAGAGTTATATATACCAATGTCGGAGGGTCTTTTTGATTTATTTTACATAATTGAATAGCGAAGCCAAGGTTGACAATGCTTTTTTTTACGATGGGTACCAATCTGCTATATAACCCTCTCAGCTATGTGTTATTTAATTTATTATACTAAATGTCCTATCATTGTTGTCTTTTATAGATGCATTTTTTAAAAAGTATTTTCTATGACGTCATGTACATACCAACGTTACGGGTATTGAACAATCAACAGAATCGAAGCAAGATGTTTTATTTTTTTATTTTGACAGTCAAATTTTAGAATTTGAGCCAAACCGTAGAACTTAAACATTTTCTTTAATACCTTGATGAATCGAATTTACACCAAAGAATGCCTTTAAATTATTGATTTTTATTGGTCTAGACGAGAGAGTTACATTCAAAATAATTGTCACCCGCTCAGCCATGTGCATGATAGAGTAAATTAACACCCTCGTAGTACCCAATCAAAATATTGCGTTTTAACGTGAAGTTTAATAAAATCAAGGCTTTCTCATTAAACAGGTCTACAGAAAATGGCCATTCCAGAAACCAAGAACATCTATACGTCCAAAAAGCAATAAATATGAGGTCGCAGCCACAATGAAGTCGGATACAACTTACAAAATGGACTATGCTCCGCCAAAGGTTACGGTAATAATATTTACCAGAAGAGAATACAGACTATTTCAAATTTTATTTCCTTTTAACTGAATAACAGGAGTAGAAATAAAATTTAGAATGAAAATGGTGAATGTGTCAAAGAGACAACAACCCGACCATAAAACAAACAACAGCATGCAGAAGGTCACCAACATGTCTTCAATGCAGCGAAAAACTCCCGCACGCGGAGGCGTCAATCAGCCGGCCCCCAAACAAATATATATACCAGCTCAGTGGTAATGAATGCCATACTAAACTCCAAATTGTACACAAGAAACTAAAATTAAAAATAATACAAGACTAACAAAGGCCAAAGGCTCCTGACTTGGGTCAGGCGCAAAAAGGCGGCGGGATTAAACATGTTTATGAGATCTCAACCTCCCCCTATACCTCTAGCCAATGTAGAAAGGTAAACGCATAACAATACGCACATTAAAATTCAGTTCAAGAGAAGTCCGAGTCTGATTTCATAAGATGTAACAAAAGAAAATAAAGATAATGACATTAATACATAAATAACAACAAACTACTAGCAGTTAACTGACATACCGGCAGCTCCAGACTTCAATTAAACTGATTGAAAGATTATGTCTTCATCATATGAATATCAGACACAATCCTTCCCGTTAGAAAGGCTAGAATTAAATGAAGGAAAAAAGCACTTTGTTTCTGAAGAGTTATAAAATTTACTCTACATAATGTTTTCCAATATATTTAGCATTGTGAAAAGGTGACACTAGCTCAACTACATGTGCAAGGTGACAAAACAACTTCAAAATCTTAAACGCTTGTTAAACTTATTTATCAAAAAGAACACCACAAAAAAGATAGAAGTTGCCATGAAGGCACTTTCCTACAAACGACTTAGTGAAAAGGATTGAGAATTGAGTGGCAAAACTTTTTGTTATCAAATTGATAGGTCTTATATAAATGATTATAACCAGCCCTTCGAGAGACTTGCTCATTTGATTAATTCTATTTTATTTTAATTTCACGGTGAAGAATGATATTTCTTTTGAACAGAAAAAAATATGTCTACGTGTTAGTTTACAGGATAGGTCTTTCAATGCAATGGGTTTCCAAACATGAATGTCGAAAGCGATTTGAGTTCGTCTTTTTACTTATCTCTGAATACAAACCCTTTGATAATTCATGATTCGTAGAACATTGAATTCGTGGATCACTTGTACTTACGAAACCCACGAAAATTGGTATTCAACGAATAATAACGAATCCACAGTACTACAAACAAGTCAATTAATTCTAAAAAGTCGATAAAAAAAAAGTATGTGCTCGTTGATGGTTATGCTTTGTTACATAGCAAAAATTGTGTATTGAGATAAAAAAAAAAAAAACCCACCAAGAATGTGTCCAAAGTACACGGATGCCCCACTTGCACTATCCTTTTCCATGTTCCATGGACCATGACATTGGGTAATAATCTAATTTGGCATTAAAATTAGAAAGATCATACTATAGGGAACATATGTACTAAGTTTCAAGTTGATTGGACTTCAGCTTCATCAAAAACTACCTTGACCAAAAACTTTAACCTGAAACTCCCACTTTCATTTTCTATGTTCGGCGGACAATGTAATTGGAGTCAAAAGTCTAATTTGGCTTTAAGATTAGAAAGATCATATCATAAGCCACAAGTGTACTAAGTTTCAAGTTGATTGGACTTCAGCTTCATCAAAAACTACCTTGACCAAAAACTTTAACCTGAACGGACGAACGGACGCACAGACGGTACAACGAACGGAGCCACAGACCAGAAAACATAATGCCCCTCTACTATTGTAGGTGGGGCATAACAATCAAATTACCAATCAAGATTAAAATTAATCAAACTTTCGTTTTTGTTTGCAGTTGACAGGTCGAGAGAAAAAAGAGAAAAAAAAGCTAAAGGAAAATGAGCAATATAAATATCTACAAGATGAGATAACTACTAGGGAAAAGACATATAGAAAAACTACATATGCTTCAGATTTTTGTCCTAAAGAGGTAACTGAATTTTAAATACAAAAACAAACAGTTACAATGATAGGATATCTTAATATTGCAAGGCTTAACTTATCACTAAATACTTGTACAACTCATTAAGCATTTCACTATATAAATCAATTTCTTTCGTCTGGATTCGATAGTTTATTGTCATATCATATCTGTACATTGCGTTGATTAAAAAAAAAATTAAACCGAGTCAATGAAACGTGATATGTAGATCAAAATGGACCTTGTTTTGGTTAGATGTTGTAAAGTCCCCGGTAACATCCTTCCGCAATCGCTAATGCATACATACAATTTGACAAACGTAAATAACACCGCAGTAAAACAGGGCTGTACTTGTAGTATAAAACTAATAAGTGAGACCACTGGATGTATATAAATAACAAAATTTTTAAAACAGGACAGTATAATTAAATATACCTGTCCTACGGCTGTGGTCTATATGGTACTATCCGGCAAAATACTTGTCCTTGTTCTCGGGTCTATTATTATATTAAGGCTTTCAAGTTTATGAACAATAATGCATACATAACAGCAACATTTTCGTTCTTAGGTCAAAAGAAGAAAACCATTCACCTGCGTTGGGGAACAGAGTTTCAAACCACCAGACTATAAGTTCTCCTGTCAGTCGATGTATCAGCTATCATACCTGACTTATAGCCCGGATGTCATCAAAAAATGTCGTCCGAATATGATAATCCCACCATCGATGCTACATTCAAATGTTGATCGATTGCTGTCAAAAACTTGCCCGAATCAAGAGGTAAGTTGCGATGTCATGACAACCAAATATGGTGATCTTTTACCAGTGGATTTATGTTGATAAACATATAGTTACTTCTTACTCGAATCCATCTATACTTTACTATAAGGGCACAAAATGCACAAGGTCTGTCCACCTGACTCTACGGGATGTATTTGCCCGATATGTATTTATATTCAATGCGACCGGAATCGTAACCATTGGCTCTAGCGAAGATGATGTCCAATGAAGAAAGTATGACACGCTTTCTAGCAAGGCAGATTATTTGTATACTTATTGACACATTCCCCGGCCATTTCCTTTCTCGATTTTGTTATTGACTGGGTATGAGGGGAATAGTAAGGTTATTGTCCCGAGGTATAACTACTGCCCTGAGACATAGCCGAGGGCAATAGTTGTATCCGAGGGGACAACAAAATTACTATTCCACGGATATCCAGTCAGTAAGTGTTTTATTATACCGAAAGAGACAACAGACACCAAATGTCGGGCTAAATCAACTATCGTAATAAGAAAAGCAGAAACACAACCATACTGTTCTATATTCACTTAATCTATATTATGAATGGTTTAAAGGCTACCGTTACACATGCACCGCTGACGTTACGTAATCCCTAGATACAAAAGTTAAATCGCGACATCGTTACTCCCACAGTTTTCTCAACAGTGGCTATTCCTGTAGCTGCATTTGTATTTCCGCGAAATATGATGCTTGCAGTGAAATAGTTTAACCGAGGTCCAATAGTTCGAAACTATTGACCGGTCCAATAGTTCAACGCTTGCAATTTGAAAACAATAGTAAAGATATTGTGCCGTTATTTTATATGGAAAGTGATGACTGAGGTAAAATAACTGACGATACTCATCATACCCTCACTTTTCTGTGTCAATCATAAATGTCGCCATTCCTCCCGGTTGACTGACTTTACCTATTGTATTAGTTTTACTTTACTTTCTTGTCCTAAATATAACATGTAATATTTTTTAACTGGACGTTTCAAATACAGAATAACCATACATTGTCTCGAAATATAAATGTCATTTGTACAAGGCTTAGAAACAGGTAGATCAGTGTATGTGCATATATGTATATAAATATAGACAACAGTAGTATATACTGCTGTTCAGGTAAAACAATGCAAATTCACACTCGACAAAACAGTCATTCGGGAAAACGTCACGTTCGGTACTTAGCAGAAAGACGCCAAAAATGTTAAACCGGCTCATTCTAAGAAGTGGTAAACATGTCGTCAGCTAGGTTCAGTGTAAGGCACTCACTTCTGTATGTGAAATCTGTATAGTGTGAACATGCACGAGCATAACGTATAGTTGAGATATATTTAAACATCATACAACGGAGCAGAGGGTATGTTACTGCTGAGAATTGGAAATTGATACTTGGAAAGCTTAATTAAATCATCCCGTTTATCATAGATTTTGGTGTGAAGTCGTCTTTCTGTGTCAATATCAATGAAGAAAGGAGCAAGGTTTGAATTAAACAGTTCTTCTTATATTAGTGTTACCCTTTATTTTAATTTCACTGAGATATGTCAGATGCAAGTACTGATTGAAATATGGGTCAGTGATAGGACATCATCAATATATCCAAGAGTAAATAAAAAGAATTTCACAAGGTGCTTTTTTGTCTATTATAATGTTATGAAAGAATTGTGCTATATACAAGTACAATAAACACAAATCTACGAGAAGGGGTGCACAATTAGTACCCATTAGAATACCGACTGTCTCTTGATATAATGAAACTATATTGAAAGGTCTACTCCCTGAGTTGAATTGGTAAAGTTTTAGAATATTAAAAACTATAAGGAGATTATTCACCAAAATTAAACTAGATATTGTCGGCTATAAAACAGATTATTTAAAGGATCGTTAAATTTATCCAGATTCTTAGCAAACGTTTTAGGAAACTGTTTAGTAAACCATAGTAAGATGTTGTCCCTTTTACGTCCCTTTTACACCGACCAACAAATGAAAAATAGCACCTTAGCGAAAGAGACATCGTCTCTTTTGTCTCAAATATTTTTGTAGTTTTTAGCTTAAAACTTGAATATTTAGATAAAGGAAAGGATAGTTTTTATGTTAATATTTTGGTTATTCAAAGTGAGTTCCTCCGGGTAAATGTTAGCAGTAAATATTGGGAATTCTCGATTTTTTAACAAAAAATATTATCAAGATATTGGTGTTGTTAAATTTATAAAATGGTGCACATAAGATTACCTACAATCTGTCGATAAAATTAATAACAGAAACATACCAAAATGTTGTCAATGAGAAAATTTAAAGCTTTAACGGTCTCATCATAACTCCAGTAAACTTGTTGATACCCTTTCTTACACACTGTAACCCTTATTATTGATTATTTCCATACATTGTGACGTTGCTGCAATACCTTAGACAAGAGACAAATTGCAACCTCTTCTTACACATTATGATGTTGTTGATAACCTCTTCTTACACATTAAGATGTTGCTGATAACCTCTTCTTACATATTATGACGTTGCTGATAACCTCTTTTTACAAATTATGACGTTGCTTATAACCTCTTCTCACATATCATGACGTTGCTGATAACCTCTTCTTACACATTATGCCGTTGCTAGTAACCACTCCTCACACATTATGACGTTAATGATAACCTCTTCTCACACATTATGACGTTGCTTAATCTTTCTTACACAAGATGCCGTTGCTGATAATCTCTCCTCACCCATTATGACGTTGCTGATAACCTCTTCTCACACAATATGCCGTTGCTGATAACCTCTCCTCAAACATTATGACGTTGCTGATTACCTCTCCTCACACATGATGACGTTACTGATAACCTTTCCTCGCCCATTATGACGTTGCTGATAATTCCTTCTCACAAATTTTGACGTTCCTGAAAACCTCTTCTTACACATTATGACGTTGTTAATAACCTCTCCTTACACATTATGACGTTGATGATACCCTCTGCTCACATATTGTGACGTTGCTGATAACCTCTTCTTTCACATTATGCTGTTGCTTATAACCTCTCCTTACACATTATGACGTTGTGATAACCTCTCCTCATCATTATGCCGTTGCTGATAACCTCTCCTCACACATTATGACGTTGTTGATAACCTCTTCTTACACATTATGCCGTTGCTGATAACCGCTCCTCAAACATTATGCCGTTGCTGATAACCTCTTCTTACACATTATAACGTTGCTTGTACCCTTGTGTTACACATTATGACGTTGTTGATAACCTCTTCTGACAAATTATATATATGACGTTGCTGATAACCTCTTCTTACACATTATGACGTTGCTAATAGCCTCTTCTCATATATTATGGCGTTGCTGATAACCTCTTCTTACACATTATGCCGTTGCTGATAACCTCTTCTTACAAATTTTGACGTTGCTAATAACCACTTCTCACAAGTTATGATGTTACTGATAACCTCTCCTCACACATCATGATGCTGCTCATAACCTCTTCCTACATGTTATTACGTTGCTGAGAACCTTTTTTTACGCAATTTGTGACGTCAGTGATAACGTCTCCTCATAACTACATTGTAACCTCGGTGATAACATCTTTGTACACACTGTAACGCTGCTTCTACACTTTGTTTTATTTCTCACATCTTCTGAGGTTGCTGGTATTTCTTTTCTTGACAAATTGTAACCCTGAATGATAACTTCTCCTCGCATATTATGACGTTGCTCATAACCTCTTTTTCACATTGTGACGTTACTGATAACATTTCCTCATACCTACATTGTAACCTCTGTGATAACATCTTTTCGCACACTGCGACTCTGCTTCTACACTTTGTTTCATTTCTCACGTCTTCTGAGTTTGCTGGTATTTCTTTTCTTGACAAGTTGCAACCCTGGATGACGGCTTCTTCTCACATATTATGACGTTGTTGATTACCTCTTTTTCACATTGTGACGTTACTGATTACCTCTTATCACAAATTTTAACCTTGATGATTACTTCGCCTCATTCATTGTGACGTTGCTGATATCCTACTCTTACAATATGTGACGATGCTGATAACCTCTTTTTATGCAATGCAACCATGATGACAATCTCGTCTTACACATTGCAACCTTGGATGAAATTTGAAAAAGGCAAGACAGGAGTTTTGAGTAAAAAAAAGGCAGGATGAGAAAACTTTGCCAAAACATGCAGAATAGCAATTTATGTAAAAAATCACTATAAACAAACAACAAAAGGCAGAACCAAATAAATAGTAAAACAAAAAGGCAGAACAGAGATAACAACTAAAAATAATGCAGGACACAAATTTTCATCTTAGCCCCCAACCCCCCTTTATACATGTATGTCTTAAAACATATTTTTATATTTGAATTTTTTGAAACTTTTAAGGATTTTCTTATCCAAAGAATAGATTGCCTTACCCGTTTTTGGCACAACGTTTTGAAATTCTGGATCCTCAATGCGCTTCAATTTTGCACTTGTTTGGCTTCATAACTATTTTGATCTAAGCGTCACTAATGAGTTTTGTGTAGACGAAACACGCGTCTGGCGTATTAAATTAAATCCTCGTGCTTTGATAACTATTTACACCACTGAGTCGATGCCACTACTGGTGAAAGTTTCTTCCTCGAGTGTATCACCAGCCCAGTAGTCAGCACATCGGTGTTGACATGAATATAACTTACATGGCCATTTTTATAAATTTCCTGTTGACAAAACTTTGAATTTTTCGAAAAAAATAAGCATTTTCTTATCTCAGGAATTGATTGCATTTGCCGTATTTGGCACAACGTTTTGAAATTTTGGTCCCTCAATGCGCTTCAACTTTGTACTTGTATACCTTCTTAACTATTTTGATCTGACCTCACTGATGAGTCTTATGTAGACAAAACGCGCGTCTGGCGTATTAAGGTCAAGTTACAGTAAATGGGCTATGTCACAGATTTCGGTAAAATTTGGCATACAACTCTGGCTCGATGAACTTCAACTGAAAATCGAAAAAAATAATGCCTTTATCTCATTTATCATTTAAAATATCACTGATTGAATTCTTACAAAATGGATGAACATTTGTATAGAAAGCACATAAAATCGGCGAAAACCCTTCTAAAATTTGTCTTAAAATCGCCAAATCTCTAATTCTACTCCATAGATTTTTCTTAAAAAACTATATGTTGCATGTTGATACATAAATTTTCGTTATAATGATGCAAAATGAAGATAGGGTCACCGACTTTGTTTTTACGGTATACATCATTCATAGTTGCGTTCTTTGTGAAAAAATCCAACAAAACGTCGTAATAATCGTAACGTTATCGCGTTGCAGGCCGTAAAACGTTGATTTTTGACGTTTTTCACCACCAACAAGGTAACAAATTAATTATTTGACAAAAAACGAAGTCGGTGACCCTATGATTATTTTATATTATTAAAACAGAAATTTATGTGTCAACAATATATAGTTTTTTTTAAGAAAAATCTATGGAGTAGAATTAGAGATTTGGCGATTTTAAGACAAATTTAAGAAGGTTTTTCGCCGATTTTATGTGTTTTCTATACATATATTCACCCATATTAAAAGAAATCAATCTGCAATTTTTCAGATTATAAAAGAGATAAATGTATTATTTTTTCGATTTTCATTTGTAGTTCAACGAGCTAAGGTTGTATGCAAATGTTTAGAAAAATCTGCGACATAGCCCATTTACTATTCCTTGACCTTAAATCATAATCCTGGTACCTTTGATAACTGCTAACAGTTAACAATAAAATATGTTTTTGTGAGAAAATGAAAGTAGAAAAATCAAACCTGCTTAAATACTTTCTAAAATAAAATTACCTTTGTATGTATAATTACTTATTGACACATTGTAGGAAAAGAGTAAAGATAAGCCAGAGCAAAAACCGAGTCAACCAAAGATAAAATCCAGTATTCCACCACCTGAGGAAGATGGTATACTAAAGTTAACAATAGAAAACATTATTGATTGAAGTCATGGTGTACACTCTATGTCACCTTTAATGATCATGAAAATTTGTAATATAAACATAGCAAGGTTATGGTTAATGTTTCGACTCGAGTTGTGAACAAGTCTATATTATATACTTTTACTTTTTAATATTTGAAATAAAACCATAGATTTCAAAGTTCTGATAATTTGATAAAACAGAGTGAAGACATTTGACTTCTCATTTGTTTATATGAATATTTTTTTTCTAGTCACAACAAACAAGAAAACTCCGGAGAAAGATACCAGCCAAGTTGCTGATCCCAAAAAAGGAGAAATGATCTCAACCTTTATGGCTGATTACAAAGCCAACTGGAACGTCAAGAAACGAACATTATGTAAACCAGAGGAGACAAACTACAGGGATGATTCCATAAAGTTTGATGGAACAACCACACAGAATCAGGAATACAAGGCATGGACCGTCAGTAAACCAGAGGTTCCCTTGTGGGGCAGAAAACCTGTATACAAACAGCCAATGGAAGGCATGGCATTAAACAGTACATACTCCGTAAGTCATTAAATACATACCTCATACAGTAATCTAAAATAAATATACCTACAACCTTTTCTTTAATGATGATATTTGTTTGAACTTTCGTTGGTAGTTAGTATTACGGGAAATGATTTTATCAAGAAAATACCGGCAAATTGAATATATTTAAAGCTTCATCTATATATTTAATTTGAAGATTCAGTTTAAAGCTTTTGGCCAAGCTAGTTCTTGATGAAGTTGAAGTCCAATTACATTGACTCTAAGTAAACATCTGCCCTATGATACGATCTTTCTAAGTTTACTACAAAATTAGAGTTGTGACCCCCAATTTCACGAGCCACTGAACATAGAAAATTAAAGTGCGAGTAACGCACCCGTAAGACTGGTAACAATTAAATTCTTCACATATTTGTACAGTCCGAATGCATACTGGATATTATACCGAGGGAACCCACCTAGTCACCCGTGTACTATGGACACATCTTGTTATACCATTGCTTAGAAAATACGGTTTAATCTACATTTTGCGCAAAATGTGACATATGAGGTTACTTTTATCAAATGATTTTTGCAAGAAGTGGGATGATAAACTATGCAACTTGTAAAGTTCAAATTTCTGACCTGGTGTAACCAGTCTGATGATGCTAGTTTTATACAAATGTTCTTTCTCTACTTTTTAAAGATGGACTATGATGATCCTAAAGTGATAGTAGCTGCAGCTTCTATGAAACCACCACCCAGGGAAGAGAACATCATAAAAGCAAGTGGCGATGGTAAAGAGTTTAAACCATCATCAACATACAATAACACCTTTAAAGAATGGAGGGGAGCACAACCGGCAAAAACATTCCTTGTCAAAAGTCAATACAATCCTCCAAGAGACAAAATGGAGTTTGAATCAACACATAGGAAATGTTACACAGGTACTCATATTACTTTCATACTACTATTATATAATAGGGTTTCATCTGTATAATGTATCTGTTTTAGTCCCCTAATCCATTTAAGCCAGGGGATTCTTTTAGTCCTCTGATATAGGAAGGAGGGGATTTGATTAGTCTCCTGATCCAGGTAAGGACGGGAATAAGTTTATTCCTATGATTCAGGAAAGGTGGAGGATTGATTTTGTCTGCTGATTCTTGAAAGGAGGAAATTGGTTGTGTCCCCTGCTTCAGGAAAGGAGGGAGATTGATTTAGTCCTCTGATTCAGGTCAGGTGGGGAATTTGTTTAGTCCTTTGGTCTATGTAAGGTTGGGGATTTGTTTAGTCCTTTGATCTAGGTAAAGAGGGGTATTGCTTAAATTTTATGATCTTAGACAGGAGGGGAATTGGTTTAGTCCCCTAATCAGAATAAGGAAAGGGATTTGTTAAGTCCTTTGATCTAGTTAAGAAGGGGGATTTGTTAGAAATTTCCTATAGACACAAGTTTTTTTGGTGAAGACTGCATGTTGTCTGTTAGATATCTATTGGTATTTTATGTGCTTGGAGAAAATAAAAAAAATAAAAAGTAGGGTCATGAAGAAAGTTAATATGTTTTTAATTGAAATTTCTATCAATTTGCAGGACAACTAGCACAAAAAGCAGAAATAATAAGACATTCCTCAGAACACAGACAGCTGAATAAAGATGGCCAATTTTACTTCCAAACCACATACAACGCAACATACAAAGACCATCGTCCAAAGAGCTGCCCAGGAACAGGAAGAGGGAAAATGCCAGTTGCGGTCAAGACTGCATGGCAGGAAGACTTGTCCTCAAAGAAGGAGTTGAATGAATCACATGATTCAGGGATTGATATGATTGAATGTGAAAATTAAGGAAAACATAAATAGATAATTTTATTTTGAAACAAGACACATTAAAAGATTGCAATAAATCAAACATTCTCTGAAGAAAATTAAATAATCACATTATGTATAAACTGAGGATAGATTTCAATTATTGTAATCAAAACTGACAATTTATAAACAATATAAAAATTAAATTGGTTTCTTCAAACATAACAAAAAACATAACATAACATGAAACTAGAATATAAAAATATGAAAAAAAAGAATGTCACAGTGTTATAGTAGTCTTAGAAAAAGGTAAATGTAAAAAAAAAAACCTTTGAAATTTGAAATGAATGTTCTGTTTCTCTGGTGCCTTACAAAATCACTGAAAAGTTTCAGCATCAACCACTTTTATCTTTTGAATGTTCATTTAAAATAATCTTCTGAAATCTGAATGAATGCATGGTTTTAAATTCAAAGAATGGTTAATGCATATACTTTATTAAAGCTGTATCTGAATAAACAATAGTGGGGAGTTTTTTAAAAATCCTTTTCTGAAATTTCTAATTTAGAGGAAGTAAGTTTATTTTTTACATTACTTAATACAAGGACATCTCTATGCCTCCCTCCAGTCTAAACTTTTAAAAAGTTCACATCCATATCATCCAAAGACACCAATACAGTTTTATAACTCTGCTTGAGGGATTGTTTTGGTTGAAGGTTAAAATGGTGTATGATATTGTAAAAGCCATGCATATCCTAACAACTATATTTTAGACTAAAGGGCATACAATACAGTTATGGAGGAGGTATTTTTGTTGCTAACAAAAAATGTTTTTTTTGTGATGTCAAAAAATAACACATTGGGAAAAGATCAATGGATTTTATACATAAGCTTGAAAATGAGTAGATGTACCCCTCTTTTTTTAAATATTACAATACTGTCAATAGGCTTTATCATGTCGGAAGATTATTCACATGATTTATTTTAATTACATAAAGATTAAATACCAAACATTGTTCTCTAAATGTCCCTTTGTTTATCTTTAATAACAAAAAAGTAATGAGAACAGCATGACATGAACTATGTAAAATGATTGTATGCCAATTTTTTGTAAACAATCACTGGGAACAAAACTGTATTGTATGCCTAGGTATTTTGTTGGGGTTTAATCAATCCTGAGCAACAGTGAGTGCTATCCATAACATCACATATGGCTGGCTGATACAAATTGATTTTCATTGACTGTATTACATGTGAAATTAACCTGTCTAAATACAAAAAATTCAAAGTATACAATAAATCCCATTATTCTACTTATCAAATGAAAGAAATTGTAAATAATGAAAATGAAAGAAAATGTTGTTTTTTAACAACAACAGAGAAACAGAACATAAATGTAAATGACTTGATGAAATAAAAAAAAAAAGAATTCTAAGAAAATCAATCAAATTTGACATCTTAATGTTGTGTTATCAATTTTAGAATAAGAACTTTACATGTAAAACATAAGGCCACAAGATTTACTAGCTATTTTACACTTTTTGGAGTTTTCTACAATATTGAAAGCTGTTATTTATTTACTTATTTTATACTTTTGCATTTACAACCATTTGTATTGCCTATTTGTAAATATATATTAATAAAGATGTACATTAATAATACAAGTCTTTGTATCTAATTTCTCTGGATTACTAGTTCTAATCTATCACCTTCTCTTACTTTTTTGAGGGCATACTAACACATACCAGGGGAGATAATAACTAAACAAATATTTAAGATGTTTTCTCAAGGTACAGCATTTGAAATGTTTTGTTGGTAGGAATAATCAAATGTTTTAGCTAGAAATAATTTGGTATTAGGAAAAAAAAGCCCAAAAACTGTTTTCTCTTTATCACAGATCCCTTCTGAAAAATTAGCCTATCATCAATATTATATAAACCTCTTAGATAAACTTGGATATGAATATAAAGTGATGTAGGATATATCTCCATGAAAAGTAACCCAAAGAGACATATATCCAGAAAAACATTTAGACTTTTATACATACAGAATGACTAGATAGAATGATACTTAATTTGATTACAATTATTTTTATATATTTTTTCTGATTATGATATAGTTTCTTTATTCAAGAAGACCACTTAAAATACCTCACTTAATAGAGTCCAGTCACAATAAGTGTTTTCTTTATACTGTATACATATATGTGTTTTCTGAAATTGGGTTTATAAAAGAAAACTTCTGCAAGAGGCTAAATTTTGGCAGTTTGACTATCATAGTCAACAATTATTAGTAAATCCTTCTCAATGGACCTGTTTCTATAAACCTGATACATATACATTACATTACAAATAAACATCATAATTTATGCATATTTATTAACACATGTATATGTATTAAATATTTTACCATTAAAAATATGAATAAACAAATTATGCATTAATATTGGCAGACAACAAAAACTAAACAGCATTAAACTGAAAAGTTTGGCACCAATCTTTATAAAAATATAAATTCTATATCTAAACTACAAACAAAAATAATCCAACTTCAATTTCGGTCAGTTGGGTTAAACATTTGTCCATTTTAACTTTAGACATCAATGGTTAGTTAATTTTGTATTTGACTTTCAGTTGTATGAAATTCTAAAGAGTAAGTAGATCAGTCAAAATAGAAATGTCCTTCTAAGACACTGAAATTGTTAATTTGTTGACAAAAAAATATATATGTTTCAAGGATCCAGAACTTTTCTAAATGCAAGAGCATGTAACTCAAATGACACTTCACAAACTTTAGAGGCCACTGACAGATTATAAAAAGGTTTCTGGTAAGTTCAGCAACTCAATTCTTTGATTGGTTATGCTTTTAATTCATTTACAATAGGCTTTTATATTCAATAAAGTAGAAAATGCAAGGATCTATATCTTTGTCTATGCATTTACAAGTTCCTATGATGCAACATCCTCAACAACATCTTGACAACACATATTGCTGTATGAAATCAGAGAAGTGAAATTATCAAGTTTATTTCATGTGAAATTAAAGGTAATCATTTCACTGGGAAACCCTGTTATCCATTGCAACCAATGTTATGTTAAATTAACAGACAGATGAACAGATTACCATATACATGTACCATTATACTTTCTGTCTAAAAAAACATATAAAAATAGACCAATAGGGAAATTATAGGTGCTGCATTAATTCAGATAAAAATAAAGAATAAATCTTCTATAAAGGTTTTAGTAAACATAAACAAAACAAATAAACAATAGTTCAGACAGCAATCAAACTGCACATTTTTACCAAAAGATATCTATTCATTTAAAACAAAACAAAAATATACATCTGCACAACCAAAGCCATGGCAGTCACTGCACTATATGCATTGGCGTCAACAGGAACTACACCAACCTCTTCTCTGGCCATCTGTTGGGTGGGATACTTTGAATGAATCGGTTCCTTCAACAAAATACAAAACAACAATTCGAGATATTTTACAGTTTTGTTTTGGTTATGAAATATTTAACTCTGCAAGGTGAGATCTTATATATAAATTATATGTAAAATAAAAAATAATGTTACTTTCATAATTTGCATGTATATCTTTGTAAGATAAGTAAACAATTAAAAAAGTCTGTAAATGCTATTCAATTGTGTTTTTTAGCTAGAATTTTACTTCAGGGCATACAATACAGTTACAGGGGAGGTGATGACGTTGCTAACGTAAAATGTTAGTTTCGCAACATATTGGGAAAAGATGCATTTTGACTGATTTTTATCATTCAAACTGATTTATTTGAAAACGATTGCATGGCCCCTATTTTTCAAAACAACATTTTGTTTCATTTTGCAGAGAGATTATGTGAACCAAATATTGTAAAGCTGTAAATACTGCAATTTTTTTTAATGTTAATAAATATACAGCAAAATTTTTTCATTTTTTTCTCAAATCATGACCATTTGATAAATATTCGTTATTTCTGATTTAAAAATGCATACATTTTTAGGAAACTTATAAAATACAGAAATTACAAATTATTTAACAAAAAACAGTCTGTGTTTATCTTTTAAAACAAAAAAGTTATGGCTTTCTTTTGAAAGGGAAAATAGACCACAAATCTTAATTTTGAGCAAAATATATACAAAATTTCGACCTCATTTAACTGAAAAAGTAGCACATGAAGGTATATTTTTAATTACATATTTGATTTAATTTAAGACAACACTGTAAACATCCTGTCTTTAAGGCAGTGAAAAATAAAAACTTATTTGCAGCCACTGTAGCTCTTTTTGGAGCAGGAGACCGTAACCTGAAACCAGATTTTTTTGAAAGGCCAGGTAAAAACCTATAAATTTCATACTGTTTTGATAATGAAATATGTGCATGTATCATGTCTTTATGGGTATGAACATGACCTGATTTCAGTTTTTTTATGTTCAAATTAGGCATTTTTTCCACATGTTCTTTGGATGGATTTTTTTTATTATGATAAAAGTACACTTTATATATATTCCATTATAAACTAGAGAACATTCTGATTCCAGTGATATCTGGTTTTATGCAAGTATCTTTATTAATCAGTCCACCGCTAATGGTCACTTATGCATAGTCCCTCAAAATATGATGTCATGGAAAAAACTGTTGATTGCACCCTTTTGAAATTTTCATCAAACTATAAATACAGAATCAAAACTGTATCGTATGCCCTTAAAAAGACTAGGTTGGGATCCCACTAACATGTTTAACCCTGCCACATTCTCTATGTATGTGTCTGTCCCTAGTCAGGAGCCTGTAATTTAGTGGTTGTTGTTTTTCATGGCTGTTTATAGCTGACTATGCAGTATGGACTTTGTTCATTGTTGAACTGAAGGTGACTATAGTTAATCTCTGTGTCATTTTGGACTGTTGTCTCATTGGCATTTATATATTTGTTATGTTAAAACAATACATTTTAAAAATTTTGTGCAACTGTGAACTTTTTAAAACAAAAATTAGTGATAAATGGAGGCTCTTAAGATTCTAGTGGACCTGACAAAAATAAACCATTTTGTATTTATTTTCAACTTAATTTATTATGTGATAATCTTTCTAGAACAAACTATTTTCAAATATATAGCCACTACATTATCATTTTCTTCATTTTAGCAATAACATTACTTGTTTATGAAAAATTAAGATTGTTTATCAATATTTCAGTTATATAAAGTACATTTGTAATTTGTAATAGGTCAAAACACTAATATTGTTGATTTCAGTCAAATTGATTTTTGCATTTATATAATTGAAATTGCTGATTTTTTTAGTATATACCTAAGGTTTTTTTCTGATTATTTTTCTGCTTACTCTTTCTTGTAATTATAGTTCTCGAGAGTATAAGCAAAAACATGCATTTTATAAGATAAAACTTCATCATTTTTTCCATGATAGGACCTTTTGTTTATTAATTTTTTATTTCCAAGGCTTGAATTATTTGACTTACTTGGCTTTTCTATTGGCAGGTTCTTTAGATTATCTACAAAATCTGTAGCAATCTTCATAAACACTTCATCTGCAATGTACAGATATTGATTATAACACAGAAAAAAAATGAAAAGGAATGTTGGGTAAACAGGTCTCAAACAGAATTGACACAGAAAAAGTGAAGAGAAAATGTCATGTGATTAAACATGTTCAACCTCCACAGGGTCCTCTCAAGTCAACAAATTAAACCCATACCACTCATCATAATATTATATCATTCCTACAAAATAGACAGAAGATGAGTAAAATACATTTGTATTACAAAGAATTCCATGCTCTGGTTACAATATCAAACAAAAGAAATAGAAGTAGCAAAACAGACTAGAATTGCTCACACCACACAACTCAACTTTAGTTCAGGACCAAATATTAAATAATTTCACTTGGATGGTGAGTTGTCTTATTGGCACTCATACACATCCTCTTGTTCATAGTAAAAAAAAAAAAAAGTCATATACATGAATGATAAAACTACAATTATGTGCTCAATACATATAAGTTCTTACTATAGTATAGAAAAGAAGGTGATATAGTAAAAACCTTGATACTTGTAAAATGACTTACTGACTTTTTCTCCTGTTGTACTGGAAGTTTCATATAATTCAGAACGTAGATCTGAAAGCATAAAAATATTTGGTAAACATATATGTACCTTTAATATGAAAATAGCTACTAAAATAAGTTCAACATACAGACAGTACCCTGTAAATAAATACACATAACACTGTCAGTTCATGCTGACCCTAAGTTGTTTTGTGTTTTTCCCAAATGTATTCAACTATTGTTTTGTTTGTTTGCTGTCCCATTTATATATACCTGAGCACTGAAAACAGAAATTATCATGATGCATTAATGGAACAACTTGAGAAGACATTGCTAAGTTGTAAAACTTATATCTCATCCATTTAATAGTTTGGTTTCTGAACAATAAAATATGTTTATATATAAATACTAAGAAATAACAGTAATTGATAATATAATGGTTGCAAGACAATACTGTGATTTCCCTACTAAATAAAAACCAATAAATTCGCACCGGAATCATGTAATTTTATTCCTCTGATAGCATATATATCAATGAGAAAACTTGTGTAGAAAAAATTAAAGATGCTTGCATTTTTTAACCAACTGACATTTAAAGTCAATATAATAAAAGGAATAACAAAACTATGAATTCAATAAAAAAAATTAGCTACAATTGATGCAACAATGCAACAGTGTGTAAAAACAGCACAGACAAAAAAAAATTTAGAAAGATGAAGAGCGTGTTACAGAGAGTATCGATATCAAAAAACAGAGGTCCATTTACCCTGACATTTACTGATAGTTTTGTCACACATTTAGATTTTATGTAGATGGATTATTGTATTGCTTGGCTAAACCTTTAGTTTACAATCACATGACTTGGTACTGTATGTCAAACAAAAACTGCATTGTTTTGAATCAGTACAATTTGTTGTCCAGACTCCTTTGTCTATATGACTGGTATATAAATTGTATAACCATTGGCTTCATTGGTGCAATTTTATTGTAGTGACTTACTGGTCATTAGCTTATTGTTTTGGTCTCAAACCAGCAACTTGATTCGTCCCTGTCAAGTACTCTTAATTTATTAATAGACAAATTACCAGCATAGTATTGATAATACTTCGACTAACTTTATTGATGAACTTAATTTTAATATGGACCTTTACTGATTGTGCAAGACCCTCAGGGTAGTCAAGGTAGTTAAAACCCACCCTCTTCATCGAATATAGACCTATGTCTACTGAGGGTTTTTCGATTCTGTAACTGACTTTGATCTTATTATATTTAACAATCTGGTGATTTTGGACTGACCTCGTGCTAATGATTGTACTTGACCAATTGGTGTAGCTCTGGAACCTGGTTCTATGTCAACCATATCCTTCTTTGTACCACATAAATATATTAAACAGTCCTAAAAATATATGTTCACACAATTGAATAAAATATTTTTCTGTACAGTTCTTAGTAATTGAAAGGAAACAATATTATTCATGATAAAATATCTTCTACTGATGTTTTAATTGCCTAGCAATAAAAATATGAAATAATATTTTTTTTTATACAGGAACCTGTGTTCAAAGGACCATGACACACTCAAACTATATTTCTATGTCCAGTTTCCCTGAAATTGGAGTCAGACTTTAATTTGGGAAATCATTAAAAATTTCACATTAAAGTGTACCAAATTTCAAAATTCAAAGAAATGTAACCACACAAAGACCAAAAATCTAGGGTAAACACATGACTTTTCAAAAATGATGTGTCACTTGTCTTAACATGTCTAAGCCCCTTAGGTCTAGACAAATTTTAAAGAACATGAATATTGTTGAAGACTGTAATTTAACCATTTAGTTTTTTTTTTTGTTTTTTTCCCTTATTTCAAAAGTACATTATCATGATTACATTAAATCAGTTGAATGGAGGACTAAAACAATCTATCATCATCACCAAATTCCCTACATGAGAAAAATCATTAAGACATAACTCAAGAAAATAAATATAAATATTCAAAGTTTTCTCTCCCTTCAACTTAGACCAATGTCAATGAGATAGACAAAAGGAACAAATAGGAACAAACAACAATGAACGCATTATATGTATTCTGTTTCATTGAGAAATGAATCTGGACAAGATTTTTTTTTTTTAATTACGGAATTTCCCAATAAGTTGATAAATGTCATTTTTATAGAAAATTGTTGACAATTCAACTTTTCAGAATCTTAAGGACTATGGGTAATCTCATTGTTCGTACACCAAAATGAAAATAATATTACATCATGGGTGAACTTCTATTGCTTGTCACGTTATAAACCAATCACAATGTTTTGGTGTACGCTTTTGGAAATATTACCCAGAATGCATTAGATTCTGAAATGGCAAATTGAGGGTAAACATATGGTTTCATGAGACAGGTTATTCCTTTTTTTGTATACATAGCTCCACATGATCTTACACATTGCTTGTATTCAACTTTAGTCTCAGCATTACTGATAGAGGGCCTTCCAAAAATGGCCAAGCAGTTTTATTTCTTTGATTTACTTACAGGTTCATTACGCTCTAGTTCACCAGACCAGTATCTGGCTTTATCAAAACTTTCAGCATCAGTTAAATCAAAACACAATATGGCAGCCTTAGCACCTCGATAATATATCCTGCTCATGGACTGGTACCTCTCAGAACCAGCAGTATCCTTAAACAATAAAAATGTAACTCATATCTCTTATCATTATGCACATTCTGCTTATGAACTGATACTACTGGTATCTTTCAGAACCAGCAACTAGCATCCTGAAACATTTAGAAATAAAGGTCATATTTCATTTATACATTCTGCTTATGTCCTTATACTTCTTATATCTCTCAGAACCAGAAATATTCTAAAGCAATAAAGAGATATTTTATTTTAATTTATTCACATTTAAACTTCAGACGAATAACAGCTTAATGTTTAGCAATGTTGTAAACTGTATGTTGACCTCTAGATGTATTTTGTTTAGATTGATTGATGTGTGGTTAATGTCCAGTGGCAAATGTTTCATGCATGTTCAGGACAAGAACAGATAATTACAATAGACATGTCATGTAACAGGGCCATTTTGACTACCACTGCAAAATGAGAAGGCCATTGTAAATTTGTGTTTCATTTGACCCTAAAAAAAAGGACCCCTCCATAAGTAAATAATAAAAACAATAGGAATCTACAGTATCATGTTTTGTGGTCTACAAACGATTGTAAAATGAAATTCTCCTTATCTACTGCTAAATAATTATTTTGTCTTAGTTACCCAAATATTCAGTATTACAGTCTTCCCATTGACTTTAACCCTGGCAGATGCATATGCTGCTCCAATGGTCTGGAAAAGAAAATGTCATTACACTAAATGATAGTAAAGCTGATCAGCACTTACATTGTATGCTGGGGAGAAATGATGATTATATATAAGTTGTAATTGGCTTTAATCTAGCTTTCAGTAACTGAGAATACGAGAATACACATAAATTGGTAATTCTAATTTAATTTGGATGTACATGTAACAGTTTTTTTTCATTGGCTAAAAGTTGCCATCAAATCCACAGTTGACCAGGCATAACTAAGAAGGGACCCCCAGTTTGAATTGATTGAATCAATAAATGTTTTTTTACTACTATATAATCGGAAAGAAAACTACACCTTCCTTGAATTGGCCATTTTAATGTAATTTATAACCGAATTTGAAGCATACAGGTAACATAATAACCTCCATTTTGTAAGTTTTCATTTGTTTAGCCATGACGTTTTTTGTCAAAATCATTCATGCAGTCTCATGGATTTTTTTTCTAATTGTCAAATTAAGACATTTTTTCAAGTTTTATCATATTTTTTCTTTTTACAATTCATACATGTAATAGAATTGGAATAACAGTAGAGTGGGGTGCTCATTTTCGCCACATCTTTTCATGTTTTCTACAGTTTCTGTTCAGGTCTAAATGTTTTTGAAGTATACTGATATTTCTATATGAAGATAACTTCAAATGCAAAATATTCTTAAGCTTGAAAACGTGTTTGTTTGAATATAATCATCTGAAAAGTTAGATTAAAGGGTGTTTGAAATTTCCTGTTCTTTTTGTCAATGAAGGACACATACTCGTCCTTTTTACACATCTATTTAAATCAAATAACCGCAGCTTTTAACAACATTGATCAAATCAATTTCATTACAGATGAATAGCAGACATTTCCAAGGTGTTAAGAACTGAAATTTACAGGGGCATTCAGTCAAAGAATTACTTAGAAATGCTTCTTTGAATTTGTGTTTTTTCTTCAGGAAATTGGCAGAAAATCGTTGTCCGCTTTTCAGTCCTTTTCAGTAGGTGCTGCAATTTTGTCTCAGTTTAAAAAAATAATCCTATTTGTTATTTAATATCATTTACTGGTATATGTCTTCCATTTCAGCCATCCTTTGAAGTTTTTACACTTCAAAATCATAAAACGGTTTAATTGTGTCCCCGGTGAATATGGGAGCCCCACGGTACTGTAGATGAAGAGTTGCACCGTCAATTTTGATTTGACAGTTGCAAATCTCCATGCATTTTACTGTCTCCAATACATGTCGCCAGTAAAACTGCATTTGCAATGGTCAAATCTACAATTGATGGTGGCAACTGGGAACTCTTCAACTACAGTACTGTTATTCCTTTAAAAAATAGAGCAGGGATAAAGGAGTGTCTAGTATCTGGTAAATGACATCCTAAAGGCATGCGAAATTTACAATTTTTTCTGGTGAAAGACTAGTCCAAATAATTATGACGTCTTGAGAGGCTGACGTAAGGGAGCTACCATTTAATTTTTATGGGGGGGCTAGGATGAAAAATTTTGTCCTGCATTTTTTTAAGTTGTAATCTCTGTCCTGCCTTTTTATTTTTCACTCTATCCGGTCCTGCTTTTTTTTTTATAGTTTATCCTGACTTTTTTACTTCTTTTTTTTGCAAATGATTCTGCCTTTTTTTTTTTTACTCAAAACTCCTGTCCTGCCTATTTTTTTCAAATTTCATCCTAGCCCCCAGCCCCCCCCCCCCCCCCCCCTAAAAAATCAAATGGTAGCTCTCTAAGGTGTCAAAGAAAAAAATTATAATAGCCTTTCAAGACGTCATAATTATTTGGACTTGTGAAAGACATGATTCCAGAAATGAGGTATGTTGATCCTGATCAGAGAAACAACAGTTACAGTATAAACAAATAAACTGTTTTGTTAGGATTAACCATGAGTTAACTTACATTCTGATAAGGTGTATCAGTAAACATTTGGTTGACATATCTTTGTACAAGACAAGTTTTTCCTGCATAAGCTTTTCCAAGCAGAACAATTTTGATGTCCAGTTCACCATCTTTTCTTTTGTTCATTGTAGGAAACTGGTTAAAATTAGTCAATTAAATACATATCAAAATCGATAAAAACTAAACTGGGGAAGTTATTCTGTCATATCTTAAAACTAATAGCTACTATGATATCATATTATGGCTATTATTTTAACACAAAAGATTTGTTTTTTCCCACTTCTACTTTCAGTTTTAGAATCTAAGTCAGTTCTGTGCTTGAAATCTAAAATTAGAACCATTCCCGGTCTACATTGTATATCCACGTGTGTCTCACAACAATAACAGTAAGATTTAACTACCTAATATATCATCAATTTTGATAGTAATTATGGTAATCTAAATTTAAATGATCATGACCGTAATAAAGACGAAGATATTTACACAAAAATACAAGACAAATTGAATATGATTATTGATAGCTGGGTTTGAAAAATGTACACATTATGATTAGGACTACTATAACAGGGTATAACAAAAATGATGCAAGATCTAGAAATGTAACCTTTATAAAAGAATTAATTTAAAGTGTTATGGTACAAACAATTTAGGAATAAGGGGCCAAATACAAGCATTTATGTTGTTACCAGATGAAGGACAGTCGGTGGCGGATCCAGGAATTTTCATAAGTGGGGGCCCACTGACTGACCTAAGAGGGGGCCCGCTCCAGTCACGCTTCAGTGATTCCCTATATAAGCAACCAAATTTTTTCCCAAAAAGGGGGGCCCAGGCCCCCCCCTAAATCCGCCTCTGACAGTAAGTAAGTGAGTTCAAAAGTGAAATTGTAAAGAAAAATTATATCTGGGTAAAATTTGATCTGGTGGAAAAAATTTCACAGCAGTTATTGTTATTTTTTATCAGGAGAAAAATATTTCCCTAGGACATTTTTTCTTTGTCTGAAATTCTATCTGGGTTAAGTCAATCTATTGAAAAGTTATTAAAAAATACGTAATCTTTACAAATACTATATGACATAATAATAGTGTATTCGAACAAGGACGTAGTCCTTGATTCCAATTAAAGCTTTAAAATTGTTAAAAAAATGTGTTATAATGGGAAATAATTTCACAGACTATCATTGAAAACAATATCCTGAAATATTCAAGTAAATATCATTCTTCTTAAAAGACAATTATTATGAAACATTATATTATTATAAAAGAAAACCAGAAGTTACTTGAAAGATCATAATTGGGAAATAATATCATGATTAGTTTAATATATACAAGATAAGGTAAGTGATATACCGGTAAAAGTGAGTTGTTTTCAGATCTCAGTTCAAATATAAGTTAAAAAGTAAAGGTAGAAATATATTGATATGGAAGAATTTGAATATGATTGATGATATTTTTAATTAGATATTAATAATTTTGTCTGGCCTTAAAGATGTAGTTGTTGATAATATGGAAATCAGATGAATCATAACAATGTATTGGAACCAAAAAAATGCAACAGCTGGATAGTATTTACCTGTGAAATATTATCTGTCTTATTAAATCAGGTTTTAAGTCATCTTTTCATATAAATGAATATAAAAAATAATATTCAAGGAATAATATCACTATAAAATAGATTCAGGAATATAATATTATCTTAATAATAAAAAATATTCATAATTTATACCTCCCTTTGACTGAAAAACCTTTTAAAACTTTTACCATCTCTCTCTTGCGCGTCCATAATGATATTGTGTGCGCACTTGATAATAACTGTTGTGTCGTCTTGCTTATGCTTGACTTATCTGCTGCATTTGACACTATCGACCATACAATACTTCTCAATTGATTGTTTAACTATTAACAATCAAGTGATACAATCTTCCACATGCGAAAGTCTTTTAGGCATTAAAATTGACCCTTCCCTCACATGGACAACCCAAATTGACTGGATCTGCTCAAAAATATCATCTAGACTATATCTACTATTAAAGATTAAAAAATTTCTAAATCTAGACTGCAGAAAATTATTCTATAATGGTTATATCTTGCCACTTATTGATCATTGTTGTATAGTGTGGAGTAGTTGTAGCAGTGAGGGTTTAAAAAGGATATTAAAATTACAAAAGAGGGCTGCTAGATTAATACTAGAAACAGACCCATTCGCTCCTTCTGCACCCTTATTCAAACACTTAAACTGGATGACAGTTGAACAGAGAATAAAATATCATAAGTTAGTGATGACATTTAAGTGTATTAATAATGATGCCCCATCATATCTTACTAACAAGTTTCATTATGTTTCAGACAGAAATCCGTACCCTTTGAGAAATGCTGTTCAAGGAAACCTCATACTCCCTAAACCAAAAACAGAATTATTCAAAAAATCTTTTATGTATTCTGGACCATTCTTGTGGAATAATTTGCCAATACCGTTAAGAAATATTACAAATATTAATTCTTTCAAATACAAAATAACAGATCATTTATTGAAATCAACCTAGCTGTATAAATAATATTGAAACTGATCATGTCATCATGTTTATTTTTTCATCACATTTTATCAAGTTGTATTGAACATTATTATCACACTTGACTTTTTATGCTAATGTATGTATGCAATGTACTAGTATATGTTTGTGTGTTTGTTTGATTTTTCATTACGAGGGCCTCAGGGAAGATTAGTTATATAGCTAACTGTGTAACCCTCTTAAAATAAAGTATTGTTGTTGTTGTTGTTGTTGTTGTTTAGAGTTTTCATTTTGGATAACTGATGAGGCACTGTTGTGGTTGAAATCATATTTGACAGATAGAACTCAGCGTGTTTCTATCGGATCGTTACAATCGGATGATATCAGACTCGGCTTTGGTGTACCACAAGGCTCTGTGTTGGGACCAAAACTTTTCTGTATGTTTGCCAAACCAGTCGGAGAAATTTGCAGGCGACATGGGATGTCTTACCATTCATACGCTGACGACACGCAAGTGTATCAAGTCATTAAACCTCTTGGAGACTGGTCGGACCTCTCCAATCGTCTTGAGAACTGTTTGTCGGATATCAGTGCATGGATGAGTATCAACATGCTTAAATTAAACCAAGACAAAACCGAATTAATTGTGTTTGCACCAAAACAACAACTAAAGCAACTATCCAGTTTCCAACTAACATTCGATGGAACTATATTGACTGATGCTTCTTGTGTGAAAAATCTTGGATTTTATTTTGACAAAACACTCAACATGGAACAACAAGCTAGTGCAACGACAAAAGCATGTTTTCATCAGATACGAAATATTGGTCGCATTAGATCCCTAATTACAGATGAGGCATGTAAGACTCTAGTGTGCTCACTCATTACATCACGACTAGATTATGATAATGCGCTGTTATATGGAACAAATAGCTGTGTAATAACAAAACTACAGCGTGTGCAAAATACAGCAGCACGGCTAATAACGCGCAAGAGAAAATCAATTCAATAACACCTGTTCTCATTTCATTGCACTGGTTACTGGTTCATTTTCGTTGTCAGTACAAACTCCTGCTATACATTTTTAAAGCAATTCATGGCAAGGCACCATCATACCTACAGGAATTAGTTGAACATTACAAACCTGGTAGAGCCTTGCGATCGGAGAAAAGCATGCTGTTACGACTACCAAACGATGTCAGGACAAAACGCTATGGTGAACGACGGTTCGATATTGCCGCACCAACTCTTTGGAACAGCTTACCTTCATCCTTACGAAATGAACAATCTCTTGACGTTTTTGAAAAGGATCTTAAGACATATTTTTTCCAAAGTGCTTTCATTGATTTTTTGTAAATTTTGAAATTTATGAACAATTTGTTTTACCAGTTGATTGTATTGTGAACTTTTACTTAATAATTTTTAATACTTGAGTCACTGTGGTTTAATGATAATCATTATTTTAAATTTATACAGAGGAAATTTTACATTTTTCTTAACTCATTTTTATTTTTTTGAAACTTTTTACTTTTCTTTCATTTTGATTAATTTTAAATTTTTGATATTTTTTGTGTGGGTTGTACATTCATTTATATTATTCTATTTATAAACCGACAATCAATGTTTTCATTTTACACGCCACTGCTCAGAAATTGTATTTATGTGATTGATATATTTTGCTTTTACCTTATGTATCTTATTTTTTTGTTTATTCATGTTAAGCGCTTAGGGTAATTTTTCAAATTATATAATGCGCTATATAAATATTGTATAATAATTATAATAAATAGTATAAAATGGTATATATTGATTGGGAGTACCTTACATAGAAGTAAATGCATGGGACTCTATTTCACAAGGTTCTGTGAAATATGCAATGGATAAATCATAGTATATTCTGGTACATGCTATCCATATAACACAGATAAATTTTCACTTCTCTGGAAAAATCTACCTGTGAAATAACAAGTCTGGAAAAAAAATACTGGGGCAAATTATTCTAGTATAAAATATGTCACAGTGGAAGAAATAAACCGTTACAATATCCTGTAATATGGATTGAACTGTGAGCGGGATTTTTAGTCTACCACCAGTGAACATATGTTTCTTATAGCATGGTCGCTCTCTCTCTCAACATAAGGCAACAAATTTTACAACCTTAATTATTATTGGACTTGACTGCATGCTTATGTATACATCCCTTATAACCAAAATGGACCCTTTCTATGGTCGTAACAATTTCGCTAGCCAAGGGTTCAGATCAACTCCCCTCCTGTCCAGCCTTGGCAGATTGAGATAGAATTTTGGAGACATAAGGTAAAGATTTTTTTGGTTGCAGGCGAAACTCCCTACTTCAAAACAAAAAGTGCCTATAACATGATCATGTGAACATGTAGAAAGTGATTGTAAACAATTGCCAGACCTATTGTGCAACAAGTCTAAATTACATCCCTATACATACAAATATATTATAATGATGACAATTTGAATTTTTTAATCAACTAATAGAAGTTCCTGTGTATGTTTCTTGCACAAATGCATGAATGCCAACATATATTTTCATTTCCTGCTTTACCAAGTGTGTAGAATCTAGGCGCTACTGTGTTTTTACCTCCGAATTGAAGAGTTCAAGTGCTACCATTGGTCCAGAACAATGCATTCGAAATGGACGTGACTGTAATCTACCAATAGATGGTGCAAAATTGTAATCATTCACAAATGTTGGCTTAATCTGCTAAGGGTGGAGAGGAGGGGAGTGGATCATTACACTTGGCTAGCTAAGATGTGGTCGTAAAGGAAAATATCCAGATTGCTACATACTGTTTACTCTCTGAAACAAACAAAAGCTGATTTCATTAAAAAAAATATGATAAAATTTATCTAATCCAGACACTTCAATGGATGGAGAGTTGCATGTGTCATTAGCACTCATTATTATAGCATAGCTTCCTATATCTATATATCTATACATGTTGGTTTCAATTTACAACAAACTTTAATTTGAGAATTTAAAAAAGAAAAATGTCAAAATATCAGTAGTAAATTAGTACAATCAGTATTATTTGGTTGCACTTCTGTAAATATAGACAATGGAATTTTCATTAGGAATATAAAGTTTATGATATTACAGGCTATTATTTGAACTTGGAATTATTTTTAATTATGGAATTTGCATAATTTCTTGTGTTTAAGATTTTTAATAAATTCCATGTTTATTTGGTATTATGATCTTTTGAGCAGTTAATAACACTTTCCTTAAATTGTATTTTGGTTAGATAGTGTTGTGCGCGGCACAGTATATTCTATTGAAAATATACTATTTTCTTTGTAATAGAAAGTGTTGTGCGCAGCACAGAACATTTCAGTACAGAATAAACATGGAATTTATAAAAAAATTCAATAACAAGAAATCAAGCAAATTCTATAATTAAAAATAATTCCAAGTTCAAATAATAGCCTGTTATTATGCACTACCAATTTTTTTAAAGGTCAAACATAGGGTTGTGCAGCATATTTGCAACATTATTTATGAATATTAAATAAGGTAGTGCAGCATATTTTCAACTTTATTTATGAATATTATATTAAATTAATCTATCATATCCATAACCGAACTCCCCTTGAAAACAAATAAGCACTGTTAAAGTCAACATTCTGTTTGAATTGTGACTGTTAAAGTTGAGTTCACGAGTCTAAATAACACCCCTCCCCCTCCCTTGGCAATCCCTTGCTACAGGCCTGTTTTTTGAATACTTTATTCAGGTTGTTCAAACTCTATAAAACATTTGAAATGACCGCTTTTCATTCTGGTCTCATGTGGAAAGTTGTCTCATTGGCAATCTTTTTTTATATTTAGCTATTTTTAAAATATGTTGTTAATTAGTTCTTATCCTGAACATGCATGATCCATTTTTTCTGTACATAAAACAAATATTTTCAATTGATATTAATACCTTCTTTATTTTCTCTTCTCTGGCTTCATACATACATTGTATGAGGAATTTTTTTTATAATAGTGAATAATGGGATTGGATGATAATTACAATACCTGGTAATAAGAACTTGCACTCTGATATCTTATATCAAGTGCTGTAGAAATGATCTTATATCATTACTTCTGAAGAGTAAGATATGTCCATTCAGCTTAACACTGAAAGTGGTGTTTAACACCAAGAATCAATCAATCAATACACTATAGTTTTACTTTAGTATGTGCATACTCAGAGCCTAATAATGATATAGGGAGTTTTTATTTTTGCTGAATTAGGTGTAGTTTTTCCAACTCCAAGAAAAGTTCTAACTTTTAAAGACACCCTTGTATACTGTTGAAGACTTCATGCTGACATCCAAAATACCATGTGCTGCTTTGCTATTTCAATGATGTGTATGCCACCTCTCCATTTAATTCTACAAAAACTAAAGTTAGAACAGTCTATCAATTCTTTTCCAAGATAAGAATTCCCCTCATACTATATAATGATCATTATGACATGGTCATTATATATTCCTTTAGTCATGTTAGTACTGGAAATTCTCAGCTGATGATTGTTTTTATTTACAATCATGGACATCAGATGTATACCGACTCTAGGTAAAGATATGGTTAGCAAAATTGTAAAATAAATTTGTACAAGACAACATTGTAGTAATTCCAGGGTTATGAAGTTTTGAAATTATGTGCCCTTTTATCTAAATGTAATAGTTGTAATGGCTAAACAAAGAGTTATTAACTATGTTGTTATTTTTATATCTCTTTTCATAGAATACACATCATTTTCATTGTTATCTTTGTTGGTATGTTTGGGGTTGTTTTTCCCCTGAAAAGTAACTTATAATGTTTGTATTTGATGTGGTCTGTTGAACTGTGATGTATTTTTTGGCATATCTTGTTATTCATTTTGAAGTGTGACACACCATCTGTAGTAAAGTGATTGGGTTGCTGCTTAGAGAGGATTCACCACATCTCCTTTTAAATATTTACTCTTAAAATGAAATAAATTTCTGACACAAGCTACTGTCAACAACAACTAATTTAATAATTAATATATGCATGTTATATGTGAATGTTTTTTTTAACATCCTGATATGGTCACTTCATATAACTTGGCCTTGGTTGTACTGCCGTTTAATCTAGTACATCCTATGTAGAATTGTCCTGTTGGAGAGAATGCAAGAGAATCTGGGAACATTATGTTTATGTCACTTGTTTTATAATATGTCATCAGCAGGCCAGCATTGTTCAGGATATGAAGTGTAAGAGAACCTGGATCAGCTACTATAACATTGTCTCTAGGTGTTGTCACTATGTCAGTTGGATTGAATTGTCTGTCCTTGTTGGTCTCTGTGTCTCCTGTATATATATTGATTATATCACCATCCTGTCCTAACACTACTACTCTGCCTCTGTCATCACTTACTCTATCCGCCACATGTATATTCCCATTACTGGTACTGGTTATACTCCTAGGACAGGTGAAAGTAGGTTGTTTATGTTGATCATGTTCATACACTCTCTCATGGTCTCCATTCTGATTCATTAGTATTACAACTCTTCTAACTTTAGTACCACCTCCTACTAGAACTTGATTGTCACTGTTAACATGGACTGCTGTAGCAAGGAATGGTGACACATTAAATACTGAGTCTGTTAGTGTACCTGTATTACTACTGATTTGTTTTAATCTTGATTCCCCTGTAGATATAAGTAGATCATTTGATTGAGTAACAGCCATACTATAGACCTCAATATTAAACTTAGATAGTATGATGTTCAGTTTAGTTCCTTCAGGTTTTACTCTCTGTAATACTTTATCTGTTAAACTATATATCTGCAGTGAATCATCATGGCTATAAGACATATAATCTACTGTAGATAGCTCAGTCTGATATTGTTTATTGATGTTTAGTTCTACAATAGTAGGTTGTCCCACATCTTTAATTTGTACTACTTGATGATCCTTGGCATTGGGAAATTTTGGATGCACTTTTTCTTTGCAATGATTGCACAATAAATCATCACAATCTATACACTTCCACTTAATGGTTCGTTCAGTTTCACATATTCCACATTTAGCTGGAGCCTGACTTCTTATAACAGACCTAGAGAACGCCATTCTACATAAATATGTATGACTGATTTTCTTCCTGGTTTGTATATTAGGTTAACTTTACCTGGTAAGGTATTCAAGGAAGTAAAGTAAAGTAAAGTAATCTTTATCAATACAATGTATTAAAAGTCAAATTGCATTATATACAATGTACATGATAATTTAAGGAAAATGTGCTTTTAAAACTGACAGATATTAATAAACAAAACATATATGTAATAACACGAGATAAATATACAACCCAAGCATACGGACACACAGCACATACATGTATTCAATACATAATATGAATGTGAATTAAGTATTAAGTTTGCAAGTTATATGAATCCACCTGAACCTTGGAAGACACACATTGTCATTAAACACCCTTTTAAATTATTGAAATACTGTAAATTCAGAAATATTGCCATGTTTCTATTATTGCGAAAAATTCCATAGGGTTAAAACTGCAATGATTTAAACTCACATTTTTTTGTTAAATTATATTGAACTTTTAACAAAAAAAAATAGTTTTCTTTAACAATGGTTGCAAATATATATGTAAAATTAATCAATATAAAGTGAAAAATAATGATGAATTCACATTCATTTTACTTTACAATGGCCTACCAGTTGAAGTTATTCTTCAAATACTGTGGAAGCTTTGTAATGAGTATAGACTGTCATTGGGAGTCAGTCATGTATCAGTAAGTAAGGAGGTCCTAGACCACATTTGTCGTCCCTTGATTTTCGTTGTACGAATATAGTCCCTAGTGTTGACAGTGGGTTACTTGCCAAAATTTTTATTACCCCTTCCAAATTTATTTCTCCATGTTTAATGCCTCAAATTGCAAGTAGGGGGTGAAATTACACTGTAAACAAATTTGGGTCCAGAATTTTAAAGGAAAGTACCAGTAGTGATTTGGTCAAGCTGAAAAAGGTTTAAAATTAGCACTTCGGAAGCTGTCAAAAGATTTCAAGACACCCTGAACATAAAATTGTCCATATTTTGAGTTAGAGCCGATGAAGTTTTCTATAATTTTGATATAATTTGTAGCAAAAGTAGAACAACACATTTTTCTTTGAGAAAGGGCAGGTGGGATTTTTTTTATTTTCATTTATGTTCTTAAGAAATGCACTATGAAATAATTGTGGTCTCTGAACCTGAGGACACATATAGTTTTTCTATAACTCCTCAATTGTGTGAAATTTGAAAAAGAGGCAGAACAGGAGTTTTGAGTAAAAAAAGGGCAGGATGAGCAACATGGCAAACAAAAGGCGGGATGACAATTTAAGTGAAAAAAAGGAAGGATAAATTAATAATAAATGTCAGGACGGAATAGAGTAAAAATAAAAATGCAGGAAAGAGATTAATCACAACTAAAAAAATAAAATCAGGACAATAGTTTTCATCTTAGAACAAAGGTGTAGATCTTCAATATATCCAATGAATGAATGATGCCAGAGTTGAAAAACATTGTCTTAAAAAAACATGGTAAAATAGTAATCATTTAATAGAAAAAATATTTTTAATCATTGATAAGAACAATTTTACCATTCAATTAAAACCACCCCATTAGAGATTCAGCAAATATTTAAACCACATCTATGAAGGCATTAAGGAAGGAGAGCCTTACAATCATGACAATAGATCTTTGAGGTAATCTGGCTCGAAGATATTTTGGTACAGGTCTAACAACTGCCCTTTAGGTATAAGGAAATCTGTATACAAACGTTTTTATAAAAATCTTCATTATTCAAATCACTACAATATAGTTCAGTGAAATATTGTACATGTATCTGAGGTCATTTATTATAACTTCTCAATGAACCAGGATTATGTACGATCTTTTACTACTTTATAAACATCTAAAACACGTTAAGAGTTCAAGTTTAAGTTATACAAACTTATTTACCTTCAATGAATGAATAAAACTCGCAAATTAATTTGACAAGGTAAATATCAAAATTGTCTTAATTGAAATTTTTCAGATATTTTTAAAAACCTGATTGTGATTAAAAGGGTAAATGCCATTTGTATGTTTCAATATTCAAACACTCATTCAGGTATGAAATACAATTGATATACAATTCAAAATAGTTGTATCTTTTAACGGTGAGGTAATATATATCATGTTTTCAACATCTTTGATTTAAAACCGATCTTATTAAAGTTTGAAATGATTCCAGTATTGTAATGTATCGTTGCATAAATTAAGTGTGCCAAACATCAGCTTGTCATTTAACATGAGGGATAATTCTATTATCTTATTTGCATTATTTTTCAGTCCATTTAACTGGAAGTACTAAACAGTCAACAAGATTCCGTTTAAATTTATGGGATTTTCAGTCATAATAATGTAACCACCAGGACGTCTGTCAAGGATTTTTACTCTTCGTTACTGGGGTCTGTTCAAAATTTAAACGAATAGTGATCTTTTTGCTGCTTAGTAAACAAATCTTTCAATTTTTATGGTGTGAACAGAAAAGGATTTTTATGGAAGGATAAGTTGAGCGAACATGGCTAAGAGTAAATTTGAATATGTAAAGCAGTTTGAGTCGGAAGACAAATGTTTGCCTAATTGCTGGATAGTTGTTAGAATAGATGGGAAGTCTTTTCACAGGTGAGTCTAAACATATAAGAAATACTTTAAGACAATTTACGAATCAATTTGTCAAGCACAGAAATAAAATATATATATATTTCACCTTGTTTAAGCACCTTTCAAGATAAGACCTGTTTTATTGAGGTATAAATTTTTATAACTTAAAATTTAGTTAGTGATCTATTGCAAGGATGTTTTAATTAAATATTTAAACTGTTAAAAGTGTATCACTTTACTTTGCACAAATAAAGAATGAAAGTTTTCGTGACAATTTTATCAAATAATGTTTAAAGTTCATTAAATGTTACAAGGTGAACGTAGACACGATAGATTATTTTCAGTTTTAGCAAATTTGATTCTTTCAAAATTAAATTCTACGGTTTTTAATTTGCTAGATAGCATGAAAAATAAGAAGATTAGTAGATAGCATACCATCCAGAGTCCTGTCATTTGTGATGAGGGTCTTAAAAAATGGAAAAGGGGTAGGGGTTTTGTGTAAAATTGTTATTTCAAGGATAGATTTAACACCTTCATTTACCTTGCGCTTCAGAAAATTCACAGTAGAAATGGCTAGGTTTAAAGTACAAAATCATTCTAAATAAAAATTATAATCTCATTTCACCAAAATTAACTCTTTACCACCTTATGTAATCTATAATGTTTCATGTATGTACGAAAACACATCTTTTCCTGCCTAGGGTTATGATCCAGGAGTCAGTTTCAGAAAAAAAACTTCCGACTAAGATTGATCGTAAGTATACTGAATGGTTCATAACTTACGACCAATCTGGTATGAATGCCAATGATACAACGCTACAATAGACCGAATGACACAGAAACTAACAACTATAGATCACTGTACGACTTTCAAAAGAGAAAACTAACAGCCTAACTTATGTTCAAAATATTGAAGGAAAATCAAATTTAAAACATGTAACTAATGACAACCACTGAATTACTAAGGCTTCTGTTTTAGGACACTCAGTCAGGCATGTATAGAATGTGGCAGGGTTAATGTTCCTCTCTAACTATATGATATGAAAGCGGGGGCATCATCTGTGTCTCATTTACATGTTCCACTTTTAATTATTTTTAGTTCATCATGAAAACAGCCTTAAATTCCAATCCATCTGCACACACTGGTCCACATTTACAACCCCTGGTGGAGGTTGCAAAATAAGTTTTAGTACTCTTACATTATCAAACAAAAATTATATTTGAATTCAAAAGATCTCCTGTTGTCTATTCTAAAAAGAAGTTAAAAGTAAAACTAGAATCTTCATGTACAACAATTTATCATTAATCTTTATAAACTAGGATCCTATTCTATGTGAGATATAAACTGGTATCTTTTGCATTGACATCAAATACTTTCCAATATTCATCTATAAATAATGAATTAGATCAATATTTGTACAAAGTGTACAACTGCTGGAAATGCAGTAAATTCTGTTTTAGAACTTCATTGACCATTTAATATCCAGGTGTGAAGTTAGTTAGAATAAAACCTGCATTTTATCAAAAGAACACCATGTCTTATATATTATAAATACTATGTTGGCATAATCCCAAAATAATATAAAAAAATTTAAAGCATTTTAATATGTTCATTGATGAATTTATACAACTTAATTGAGGTCAAATTTATTTATACATATCAGGAGAGATATACAATATTTGGTAAAGCAACATTTAATTCTTATATATTTGGCTTTACAAAATAAGTGAAAGGAATTTGAGTGTGAAAAGAGTCTTTAGATGTTAAATCTATTTAAAGTTCTATAAAAACCATAAATTCATATGTGTATAAATGAAATCTTCTAAATTTATGATCATTTATAGTCCTAATGATGTTCAAATAGAAGAATGACATTGATAATTACTTAAAATTTGAATTTATTATTCACAATCTGATTAGATTATAGATATATAATATGAAATATAAAAAAAGGAAAAAAGCACAATAAAGCACATTTGAACAATTTATTACTAAAGAAATAAAAAAGTTATGAAAATTTATTAATGAATACAACTGACAAAGTGGATTTCTTGTAAATCCTAGAATACTGATTTTGATAGATATTGTGGTTTTAGTGAACTATGAATTCAAAAAATATTTCAAATTTTCTGTCAGCTTGATTTCTGAGACAGACTTTGGACTGGCAAAACCATCAAATCAAATATTCACGAGGAAAATTGTTATCCAAAAATGAATCCACAGTATATGTATAGATTATTACATGGCATTTTTCATATCAGACCCTTTATCGGCCCTAGGTCATGATATCGGCCCTAGGTCATGATATCGGCCCAAGAGCCGCAGGCTCGAGGGATGATATGAACGAGGGCCGATAAAGGGTCTGATATGAAAAATGACATGTAATGATCTTTTTATCATATACTTCAGCAGAAAAAATACAGACAAGAACTATAATTGATTAAAGTTTGTCTTTCTACGAATTTTTAGATAATAATTAACAGACCACATATATTTTTTGAATTTAATTGTTTTTATTTATATTACAAGCATTTTATTTATCTTGTCACAACATATATTTGCTCCTCAACTATTTTGAAAAAAGTATTAAATCACTTTCGGTTTTCCGCACTGTTTTGTCGTTTGCGAACAAATTTCCGAAAATGCACGAAGTTGCATGTGATAAACGTCACGGAAATTAACGGAAAGGCATGTGATAACATCCCAGAAGCAGTCAATAAGGTTCCCTTTATCAGTCCGCTTGGGAAGTTCTTATGAATCTGTTCAATAAACCTCGCAAACCTTTAATAGCCTTTTAATATTTTTAAATGTTATTGAACTGTAAAATTTTAGTAATATTTCATACAAGTATATGATAAGTATAGATTATTACATGGCATTTTTCATATCAAACCCTTAATCGGCCCAAGGTTGTGATATCAGCCCAAGAGCCGCAGGCTCGAGGGCTGATATCATGAACGAGGGCCGATAAAGGGTCTGATATGAAAAATGACATGTTATTATCTTTTTATCATATACTTCAGCAGAAGATATACAGACAATAACTAGTAAAATTTAATTTTGTTTGTCTTTTTACTTTCAGAAAATATTTACAGACAACCAAAACAAATTCTTTACTTTAATTGTTTTATTGATATAACAAACATTTTATTTGTTTTGTTCATGTTCTTCAATAACATTGTCACCTCATTTATGTCTTCCAAAACAAGTTTAACTTAATTCAGTTTTGCTCCTTAACTATTTTGGGAAAAGTCTTATCAATTGCCGTTTTCCGCGTTCTGTTGTCGTTTTCAATCAAATTTCCGGAAACGCACGAAGTTGCATGTGATAAACGTCACGGAAATTAACGGAAAGGCATGTGATAACATTCCGGAAGCAGGTACCTTTATCAGCCTGCTATGGAAATTCTTAAGAATCTGGTCAATAAACCTAACAATCCTTTCATAGCCTTTTGATATTTTCAAATGTTATTGAACTGTAAAATTTTAGTAATATTTTATACAAGTATATGATAAAAAAAAATTATCACATAGCACGACATAGAACATTATCTTTTAGAACGATCAAAGGGAAATGGCAGCAGTAAGAATGGATTTATGACAAAGTTAGTATGGATGAGACATCAACTCAACAATTATTTATTTTGCTAAAAACAGAACATTTGTTCTTTGAAAGCAAGAAAAGCTTACACACAATAGTCTAATAATCCCTACATGTCATATATAATGTATATTTGTTCTTGTTTCATTGCAGATTTTCTGATGTCCACCATTTTGTAAAGCCTAATGATGACAGAGCTTTAAATCTGATGACTAAAGCTGCACAATGTGTGATGGAAGAATACAAAGATATTGTCCTAAGTTATGGACAGAGTGATGAATACAGCTTTGTTTTCAAGAAAAATACTTCTGTATTTAATAGAAGGGGAAGGTAAGGTCATAGGTAAAAAAAAGGAACAAATATCCTTATAGTTTTCCATGTTGCAGATATGTATGAAAAAAAAGATGTGGTATGATTGCCAATGAGACAAATCTCCACAAAAGACCAAAATGACACAGAAATTATCAACTATAGGTCACAGTATGGCCTTCAACAATGAGCAAAGCCCATTAGCATGCCTGAGCTTAGTTTCTGCTCTAAGTTGAAGGATAACTGTGATTAAGAAATGAACAACAGTAATACTAGAGCTGTTCCTTTGTTTTAAATTTTTCTAGTACATGTAGTGATTTAGTTTCACAGGTCACTAAACTTACTTAAACATGAGAAAAACCCTTACTTTATGATATACTTTAAAAGACCCTGAATAACAAATTTTTATGACAAGATTTTTTTTATTAAGAACAGTATCCTGATTTTTTTACACGTTAATGTTTTAAACATGAAAAGCTAATAGACAAATCCTAACATGTAAATAACAATATATAAAGATCTGAGGTGATCTGTTTACATTACCCATATACCACATACAAACAATATTTGGATTTTAGTATTGTTGCCTAAGTATAAGATTATATGAACAAACTAAATATCCAGAGATTTCAGATGAGATAAAAGTTGTTATCGACATTAATCAATATTTGTAATGTTTTGTTTGACTGTGTAATGCATTTCAACAGGAATGTTTAATTATTAGAGTAGAACATTTGATAATGAATCTTAATCATATTGTACATAAATATGTAAATATGTATGTAAACAAAATTATATTGTTTGGGATCACGTTCATTGAGACATTTGAAACTTTATCAAGTAAATGAAGATTGTGCCTACATTAAATTTATTAACAAGAGATAATTGCAGCTAGGACATGATTCTAATTTCTAAAATTATAATTTTGAAAATCCAATAAATCATTTTATAGCTTTTGATTTTCCAGTACCCTGATAGTATTTAGGTCTCTATAGTTCATGTGACCCTATTTATTAGTTTTTATTTTTCACCATAATTTGAATTCATGGCCATTTGTTGTATGGAACAAAGAAAGTCACATTAACACTATTTAATTACAAAAAAGCACTAGCGTAAAATAAATATTAAAAAGAATTATTAAAAGAAATTTTGGTGCTTTTGATATTAAATTTGAAATCTTAACATCTATTTACTCTGTATTGTTGAATTCAATGAAAGTTCCAACCTTTTTGCCATTTTATTTGTGGAAATCTTAAAGGTTAATTAAATGTATGTATTCAGTAAAGTATTGGTTATTATGTTTGGTGAATTGATTTTAATGAGATATTTGAGTCCTGAATACAGTTGATTAGCACAACAACAAACCAGTCATAGAATAGTTAATAAGAAAATTCAATAAAGGTAGTTGTATTAAATGTTATAAGTGAATATTATTAAATTAAATGCCAGAAATATGTAAATTTATACTCATTTACACAAATTTCTTATATATAGATATAAGATGGTGTGGTATGGATGCCAATGAGACAACTCTCCATCCATGTATTTATCCTTTTGATTGCCTGTTATTTTACAGAACTCTTATTCGTATATTTTTCAAAACATAACTGATAAATGATTTCCCAGTTTGACATTGAATCGGTTCGATAACATACTGTTGATTATAATTTTTTGTTTATAAAAAGTTACACAGGATTTTGAGATGTTTTTGTTAGCAGGAAATTTTTAAAATGGCTAAGCACAAATTAAACAAACTTGAAAGCACCCATGGCTCTGTGCTAAATATATCTTGAACAAAATGAATTGCACTCTGAAATTTCTCCACTTGATTTCAATGAGATAAAAAAATTATGGAATGCTGCAATTAGTAGCAATACATAACAAGACGGAGGGTTACACATTTTACCTCTAGTGCATTTTGCACATTAGGAAGTAATTGTGAAATAAAACTATTTTTTGAGAGATGAAGAAAAGTATAAACTTCAAAGTTGGTTAGTGGGAGAACTATTGATACACAGATAGTTCACATATGGTACACCAACAATAAGCTTAATTTGCTATAAAACAAGGAAAAGATAATTAAATTAACATGAAACTGTTTTTTAATTTTGTTTCATTATATTTAACTTCTAACGACAAATAAATAATAAATTATAAGGTGAAATTTGATAAAACTTTTTTAAAAACTTTATCCTTTAAAAAGGAAAAAAAAAAATAAGATAGCCATGCACAGTCCTTCATATTTTATGATTTTATGACTATGCCTTTTCAAAGATAAATAGATTAAATCATGAATGTTAGTAAGTTTTAAGATTTATTTTGTTTTATTACTGTAATTATATGTCATGATAATATGTAATTATTGACATTGCATGCTACGATGATTATTAGTCTCAATCACTTCATAAATTTTCAATTGTTGTAAATCTTGACTTTCAAAGTTGTAATTTTATTCTTTGTTTTGATGTCAAAATTTTGCCTCAAGAACTCAAATAAAAATAATTTGATCATTAAATGTTTTCAATGTGACATAATTTCTTTTATTCAGGCCAAAATTCAAAAGAGTTATTTTTATGTCTAGTCAAACAATTTAATTGGTTTGTCAGATCAAATCTAAATCAAACTGTTAAAATACATTGCGTCCTCTGGCTGATCTTTTGAATCAATATTGATTGTACCACTGAATGACGTTGTATTGTAACATATTGAGACAAAATACAAAGTATTTGATAAGACTGATCCTTCACTTTCCGTCACAATTCTCTGATAAAGAACTGATAAGCTAAAGCCGTCAGTAAAGGAATGTGTTTTATTTTGTACATTATCATATGAGCTGTGTGAGATAGAAATCGACATTATTCAAATTAATACATTATCTATGTTAATTGATTTTGGTTAGGAAAAAAGCTCTATGTTAAGTTTAATTGTTTAAAAAGGACCTACAAAAAAGTAAAATCTCAAAAATACCGAACTCTGAGGAAAATTCAAAACAGGAAGTCCCTAACCAAATGGCAAAATCAAATGATAAAACACATCAAACAAATGGACATCAACTGTCATATTCCTGACTCAATGGTACAGGCATTTTCAAATGTAGAAAATGGTGGATTGAACCTGGTTTGATAGCGCTTAACCTCTCACTTGTATGACAGTCACATCAAATTCTACAAAATAGACTATAACTCATCTTTTATTTCATATTTGAATGTTCTGAAATCAATCTTAGTCTTAAATCTGTATACATGCACTTGCATAAGGATGATTTCTATCTGGACATATCTCATATATTACAAAGAGATGTGGGGTATCAATGACCCCCCCCCCCCTCTTCCACAAAAAAAAAATCTAACAAAGAAATATATATATTACAAACAATCATGTTCTGCAAATTTGTAAGTAATAATAGGAAAATTAAATAGTTTTATTAGGATGTGAGACAGCTACCTAGTTACACAAAAATACCATAAATGAAATTTACTCTGAGTATAGAATAAATCAGTAAACTTTAAAAGAACTTAATATGTTTAATATCCACCATTTTCTTTAAGATGTATATTTACGTAAGGAAATCTCTTAAACAAATACTTAAATAGTTCAAGTGAATTCTTTTTCTATCTGCAAACATCCTTGAAAAAATCTGTAAACAGAAATTTAATGCCATAATGATTTAAATTATTTTCAAATTGTATATAAGTAGATAAATATTTATTAAATATTTAGAAAATCTATTCCTGTTTAAGTTTATTCATGAAATATAAATTAAGTTGTTAAAAGTAATTAAGAGCAACACATTATTAAGTTTCTATGCTTAAGTTAGTAGTATATATTGTTCAATTAAAAAGAATGGATTTGAATTTCCCTTGGTTGTTATGCTTGACCTAAACATTATTACTGATTTTAGTCCAGTTTTAAGGAGTGACATCTTGTAGATCAATAATTATAAAAATGGGTCACTTGAGTCAGTGGAACCAAAAATTTGGATGTAAAATAAATTATAAATGAATACTTTAACAAACTTGGAGCATACTTTAGAGGGCTACAGAATACAAGAAGATTCACCCTTAATATGATCTTAAGATGTTTTCTTGTATATATATATTCAGATAATTCTAAATGCATTTCCTTACAATATAATGTTTTATCACATTAAGAATAAAATGATGGAGTCAGTTTCAAAAAAAAATTTGATCTACAGAAACTTGGCTTGTAGGCAAACTTTGGCAAAAAGACACAATCAAACATAAATACATTGTTACTGTAAAATTATAAAAATGTCTCTGTCCATAAAAGTAGATGGATTGACAGAATTTTGTTAGTAGAATTTCTAATATTTTGTATTTGTTAGAATAGTTGTCAATACACCTTATCGCTATCAGCCTACTCGGCCGGCCGACCCGACCTTTTGACGCATACAACAATCACTTTTCCCGTTGTGGCGTCAGATATTTTGTTTTATGACGTCAAAATTTTACGGGAACCTGTGTGATATCCAGTAATGGCGGACAAATAGCGATAAGGTGTATCATCCAGTATTTATCATTGTAATTAGTAAATTTATTTTACAGGTACCTTGTTTTTTTTATTAAGAGTATGTAATTTTGTATTTTTCAGTAAGATAATGAGTAACATTGTCAGCTACTTTTCCTCCTGTTATGTGTTTTACTGGTCAAGATTCTTCAATGTCCAGCCATTACAGTATCCTCCAGCATTTGACAGTCGTGTTGTCCTCTACCCATCAGATAAAAACCTCAGAGATTACCTCAGCTGGAGACAGGCAGATTGTAAGTGATATTGCCTTGGACAGAAGGTCAAGGATCTATTGTTCTCATGTGGCATCTGCTGTTGGTACTCAAAAGTTTTAGAAAAAATTATATCTATATAATAAGAAAGAAAATGTGGTCTTAGCACCCATTGTTGTTAATTGTTATTAGGTTTAGAAAAAAGTATCTATATAACAAAAGAAATGTGATATAATTGCCATTTAGACAAATTTCAATCAGAGAACTGAATAATGTTGAAGTTTACAGCTATAGGTGACTGTAGAACCCTCAACAATGAGCAAAACCCATACAAAGTAATCTATGTTTGGCCAGGTGTTTTCCTTGGTGAGCAACAAGATATGAATTTTTTTTAACTGGTGTTTGTTGTGGCTAAAAAGAAGGCTTAAGAGTACCCTTAAACTCCTATATAAGAAGACATACACATACCTCTCTGCATGACCAAAATCATCTATTGATTTAATTTGCCATTACATTCAACATATTTCCATTGTATTAGAAATAATGTTCAAAACCTATATAAAACCTAAAGTATTGAATCTTTGATCAAGCAAGGGAGACAATCAAATGTAGTTTATAACTAAATGGAGGAAGCAATTTCTTGGAGTTTGTTATAAAACATCTAAAAAATATTTCAAATTTTTTTTAAGTCATGGCTTCTTGATATACAGCACCAAGCATCATCTGGTTTTGCCATGCAATCCGACATCTTTACAGCTCCTTTATAATAAACTTGTGTTTGCAGAAAACTTATATCTTTAAAATATCATGCATGTAAAAAAAAATTCAGCAATCACTCACATTACATCTATTTTTTTTCAGGCCACATAAACAATCTGTATAATACATGTTTCTGGAAACTAGTGCAAGATAAAGGTTTTACACCGGCTCAGTCTCAGGAAAGGTTAAAGGTAACAACTATTTTAAATCACTTTATTGATAATTATTAAGAAATATAGAGATGTGGTATGAATGCCAATGATACAAATATTATTTTACCCAACAAATTATTGCATTAATCTTGACAAGTTTCTTATTTAAAAAAAAATATCGTCTTGAGATGTTCCTTAGAAATTTTTTACTGAACAACTTTTTCAAAACAATGATAATCTGTTTTATCAACACTTAAAACAGTTAAAATTATGAGTTTATGAAAGAAATGCTCATTTCATTATTTTGTCACTTTAAGGGCATACGATACAGTTTTGATCCTCTATTAACAAGTTCATGAAAATTTGCATAAAGGCTATTTTTTACCTGATAAAATCAAATATGTCATAAAAAATATACCTTCATGTGCTACTTTTTTAGTAAAATGAGGTCGAAATTTTGTATATTTGCTCAAAATTCAGATTTGTGGCCGTAATTTCTTTTGCGAAAGAAAGCCATAACTTTTTTGTTATAAAAGATAAACACAAATTGTTTTTTGTTAAATAATCGGTAATTTCTGTATTTTATAAATATTCTAAAATAATATGCATTTTTTTATTCAGGAATAACTCATATTTATCAAATGTTCATGAATTGAGGAAAAAACGTCATTTTTTACTGCATGTTTATCAAAATAAAAAAAAATCCTCTATTTACAGTTTCATAAAATTTGGGTCACATAATCTCCCTGCAAAATGAAACAAAATGCCGTTTTTAAAAATAGGGGTCCATGAACTCGTTTTCAAATTAAATCAGTCTGAATGATAAAAATCAGTCGAAAAATGCATCTTTTCCCGATATGTCACAGTTTGACGTCGCGAAAATAACAAATTACGTTAGCAACGTCATTACCTTCCCTGTAACTGTATCGTATGCCCTTAACTCCAAAAAATAGGAGAATTTATTTGAGTGAACTGCTTATTTTTATGCAAAACATGAATATCCTAAGATTTAAAATTTACATTTTTTCTGTGGGTTAAAATTTTATTTTTATTTGCAGGGAACAATGTCTAGTGATAAAAATGAACTGTTATATCAAGAATTTAATACTAACTACAACAATTTACCAGATGTATATCGGAAAGGTTCTATACTTCTGCCCAGTAAGGTAGGTATTATATTTCCTACCAATGACAGATCTTTGGTAGTTTCAGGTTATTTTATACTCTAATCTTTCCATTTGAGCAGTGAAATGTTTAGATTGTATAAATTTATTTGATATACAGTAGCTGACTGTTTAAAACCTAGCCTGGGCCTACCATTGAAAATATTTCTTATGTCCTAGCTAGAGGCATTAAGTTTTTCAGTCTCTGCATCTGTTTGTTCGTTTGTCTGTATGTCTGTCCCACTTTAATTTAAAGTTTTAAGTCAAGGTGGTTTTGATGAAGTTAGAGTCCAATCAACTTGAGACTAAGTACACATGTTCCCAATGATATGAAAATTTTGATGACAAATTAGAGTTTTGGTTGTTGAGCTTTTGGCATTTACCCCACTTTGTCACTTATAAACAATGTTAATTATTTTATATTTATGTTTTCTATTTCAGGAAAAACCAGTGGAATCAAAACCAATGAACTCTACATATCCCAATACAAAGGAGCCTCATCGTGGTTCTGTGTCTTTTAGTAACTCATTGGATCATGGTACGAAAATGAATCCTAAAATAGACGTTCTACATGTGGACTTAATAGGAGAAAAATTCTGGGAGGAACATTCTAACATATTGACTAGTAGATAATACTGCTAGATATTATTGTTTTAGTAAATTACACAATTTTCATGTGCAAATATATTGTTCAGTTGTCTGTGTACTGCATACCAACTTATTGTCATTAACAAACTAAAAATCTCTTGTAGCTTGAAAGACCAAAATTAATCGTTTTATTTCTAGGTAAAATCAGAATCTTTGGTGAAAGACATAACTACGTTTTCATTCTACTTGACTAAGAAAAACCAATCTCTGCCAATCAGCTTCAGATGGAGAACTATAACATAGAAAAATCAATTGGAACTTTGTGAAAATAGGGGTAATTTATGTATATTACATATGGAATAGTATCTGTGATGACTATAATAACATTCAAATCTGGAAATCAAATTGTTATGTTTTGAATTACTTGTCATCTGAAGAGTTTTGAATGATAGAAAACTGTGTAAATTAAGAAAACTAAGAAATTATCTGGCCTTATGAATGGTGTCTATGATTATTAGCTACTGTGTGCCCCATGATCTGTAAAAATGAATCTTATTAAAATATTTTAATGAAAAATGCAGAAAATTGGAGAATTCATAGCTCTCATTGCCTTAGGTGGTACAAGTACTTAGTTAATTTCATTTTTTCATCTGAACATTGGGTTGTTGGTATCAGCTTTAAGATATGATTTGTTTTCTACTTCTAAACATTGGGTAAAAGGTATCAGTTTTATTTATATTTCATGTCTTTGTATTAACATTAGGGAGATGGTATCAGTTCTGGGTTATTTATAACTTTTTCATCCAAATACAATGATACACACTCCTTCCAACTCAAGTAGTATTAGACAGCCAAGGATCTGTTTGTTGTTTCCCTCATTTATTTTTATTATAAAATCACAGCTCCTCTCTTAGGGTCTTTTTCATATAATAACAATTTTCAGGTGCATCGTTAGATTTAAAATCATTAAATTGTATAAATATTGGTAATGAAACTTTCAAAGTTTATAGTATAGAATCATTTGTATAGGAAGAGATAAGTCAAAGTGGATCTCTTGACTAATGTCACATTGTAATTATTTATTCTTTAGTATCATTAATATCTTATTTCATTCCCAGCTTATGAATTTTGTTACATTTTTGCTTTAAACAATGTGGGGCACACAGAAGCTTTTTGAAACACATGAATTTTCAGTCATAATAGTTAGCATTTCACCAGATTTTTTTTATATCATTATTAAGGTTACATACTTCATTAACTGGTATGTTTTTTATATTGTTCAGTATAAATGGTTTAAATATTATGCATGTATGTTCTGTTGTTGTTACAATATTATCTTTATCCTTATTAAATATGCAATATCCTTATTTCTCTTCAATTGTATGGTGAAATTTGATTAAATGTCTTGCTAATTATACCTTGTGATTATTGATTGGAGGTTCGTTGGATAATTAAGGCATGTAAAGGCTTAATGTGTGATGTATTTCCATATACATACAATTTTCTTGGATAAGTCTTGAATATTTTTATTTTTATTTAGTCCAAGCTGCTTGAAAGGTCACCTCTATTTAGTTTTTCCCTATCTTGGTAGATGGCTGACTTCTTGTTCCACCTTTCTTATAAGATAAGCGATCTCTTGTCACGGATTGAATTGAAGTTGATATTTAAATGAGACAACAAGATAACACAATAAAACCCAAAAGACATACAAAGATCTACTGATGGTCTTTAACAGTACAAAACTTCCTCTGCTCTGTGTTTGACTAGAGTCTAGACAATTTGTGACTGAATAAACGGGAGATCAACAATTTGCAACTTATTGAAACTATCAGCAAAATTCTTTGACCTTTCAAATATTGACAATTATTATTTAGAAGAGAGAAAGTATGATTCAGTCAATATAGATATACAAATAAAAAGATGTGTTATGATTGTCAATGTTAGAACTCACCACAAGGGACAAAACAGTGAACAACAATAGGCCTCTGTACAACCTTCAACAATGAGCAAAACCCATATCACATATCCAGCTTTAAAAAACCAAGAAATGCCAAATGTAAACTATACATAAGAAAATTGGCAATATAGGAAAGATGTACTGACATAAGAGGTCTCTAAACACATTAACTCCTAATGGAGCGTTCGTTAGTAGAAGCCATATAAATAATGTGTAGCAGGGGAAAAATGTAAAAGCATTAAAATATACTTTATATGCCAATACACATAATTAACAGCGCCTGGTGATGTTTCATAGCCTGATTGGTTTCCGTCCGAATAGGACCTTCTTCGGAGGCAGAATGGTGGATTTATGATTGTGCCCTATTTATATAGAATATGATAACTGGCAGGTCAGAGTTAACCAGTGGTTCATTGTTAATCAGCGGATAAGATTTGAATGGCAATTCAGTTATCCAATATGATGATATAACCCGATTTGGGCTTTAGAATCAGGTACAGGGTGTTTTTAAAAAAATTTATGAAGTACATGGTAGTCATTCAGTCTGGTTTTTAGGGTTAAGTTCAAAATAAAAAGTCTTAATTCTTTTGTATCTTTATTTCTATAAAAATACTAATAAATCAACTTGTTCAACATATATAAAATAAAGATATATGTAAAAGATGAACAATTAAGAAAAGCTGAAATAAAATGCACATTTCATTTTCATTATTGATTAAGATTACACAAAGATGTTTTATTTTTTACAAATCAGAAACTAACAATAATGGAATGGAACTTTAAACGGAAATGGAGCATCTATAACATACATATCCAATGAAGACAGCAATTTTAAGTAAATAGTGAACATGAGCCACAAAATTAATGGTGGCAAATGGATATTCTAAATTCTAGAAAAAGACATATAAATAATGCCATTAAATGAATAAGGCAGCAATAAGAACTTCATACTGGTATCTGATAAACTTTTATTATATGACTGTTTGCAGATTTTCTGGAAACTACCATAATTAATTTTGCATTTTAGTCCATTCTATAGAATTTGCAATGAAAAATGCACAGAATAATTTCTAAATTTACTGTATAATAAATTCATCACTTTTCCTAACTTTCAAAAATATGTTTAATGTTAGATAACAAATTATTAATGGTATGCATGGTATTTAAATTAGTGCTTCTGCTAAACATTTAAATGTCAAAATTATATGATAAATAACTTTACTCATTAAACAAAACAGAATATGAATTCGTGGACACAATACAACACTTCCATAAAAACATTTGTGGACACTGACATGTGTTTAAACTCAAATTGTACATATATTCTGGAAGTTTTACAAAATAATGAACATTTGTAGTAAGCTTCAAGTTGATGTGACCGCAATTTTGTGAATTAACTATCTTACACCACAACTTTAAAATGATGTAGAAAGGACACAAGGATATAATGTCAGACTAACACATACCTGAATTTATAATGCCAATTTGAAGTGTGGCATGTAATTATAATTTGGTATGATTCACAAACTCCTCACCGAGGATTAAACCACCATAAACAACTTTGTACTTTATTTAACTGTTTAGCACCACATGTATTAATTATAATTATAAATGTCATATACATTAGGGTACATGCACTTAAACTATACTAGTCACAATAGAAACTAAAATAAAACGTACATTTAAATTATTCCGAAATCTATGTAAACAATAAAACTAGGAATCTGATTGAGAAATGTTATGAAAATGGAATAAATAACAAATGTAATTGTCTTTCTTTTAACAGATCTTTCAATGAATACATATGTTGTAAGAATACCTTTTGTGTGATAAAACATTACATTTTAATTCTGAATAAATAGTGAAATAATTATTGTAGACCAATTTGTTTTCACAGACACTTTTATTTCAATTGTAGCTTTGTTCATACGACTTGGCAGCAATTTTCTGTATGGTTTTATTATTTTCTTGAGGTCAATATATAAGGGAAGACCAAAATGTTCTGTATTCCAAACATTGATATTCATGATTTTTTTCTACTCTAAAAATAAGTTGGTTTACAGTATTGACTTGCATTTGATTACTAATGACTACTTCTGCCAATACTGACTAAAGAATGTGTCTGCAATGATTAATGACTTGGTGAGAAAATTTCTATAAAATATTAAAATCAATACAATTGTATAAATAGCGAACACATTTTGATTATATTTTACAAATTAATCCCTGATTACAATCATTCAATGGTTGTCAAAGTAGGTAACATCTAGCATTTAGAGTAAATTAAACATTCATATGAATATATATACATAGATAATTATGCAAATGTAAGTCACATGACCTCTTTTATTTTTTGTTATACCAATAATAGATAAGAAAGAAAACTGACATCAAATGTTTCTTGAAACTAAGAATTAAACAGGATTTTTCTCAATATCGCAAAAATTAAATCACATTTTTGTCTAAAATGATAAAATCACAGTTCGGATGATGAAAGCAGATCTTTAACAATCAATGTTCAAAGTTCACAACCTGAAACTGGGGCGGATAGATTTTGTATAAAGACAGGTGATTATTATTGAATGTTGACCTCTACTTGTCTTTTAACTTATTTTCATGACCTTGAGGAGCTGTCTCACTGACATATACCAAACATCTATTCTTAATAAAATGCAGTGAGAAGAGCTATACAAAAACAATTTGTTTTTCTGACTTATATATGGGCACCGCCTTCAAGAAATCGGTTAGTAAAACAAATCAGTTTCAGCAATTTCTTGAAAAAAAATCTTTCATTCTCTAAAAACTCATACTTGTAAAAGTATTAAACAAAGGAAAATTTGTATGTTGTTTGATTGGAAGAAAATAAAGAAAGCTATGAATTATTTAAACATTTCAACATTTGTTTATAGATTGCTCATAAAATGCCATACTACATGCATGTCAACCTTTCATAAATTCTGAATAACAATTAACAAGCTTTCAATATGAAAAACAATTTCACAAATGTATGTAACACAAACTTGTATAATTTGTTCATAAATAAATATAAATAATGATATATACATCAATAATACAAAAATTGTGTCAACAAAACAACACTTGATGCTTCCCATGTAGGACTAGATATTAATTTTCTAACAAATATTTTGTTCATATTGCTCTACTTCAGTTTCAATTACTGTGGATTCATTATTATTCGTTGGATACCAATTTTCGTGGATTTCGTGGGTATAGGTGAAGCACGAAATTAAATGTTCAACAAATGACAAATTTTCTAAAGATTTGTATAAGGATTTAGGCAAAACCACGAAATTAAATGTCCAGGAACATGCAAGTTTTCCTTCATCCCCGAAAATTGGTACCCACGAAAATAAATGAATCCACAGTATACATAGTCTTGTCAAACATATGGCAATCTAACATCAACATTATATTTGAAAAAATATGTTTAAAAAAATATAAAACAAATCCAATAACTTGTTAAAAAATAATTTTCATCACAGATTTAATAAATCATTTTTAAAATATCTAGATTAATATGTTGACGCATTCTAGCTAAAAGCAATAATGATTCAATAATCAAATATTTTTTATTGCTCAACTAGATGCCCGAGAACTTTTTCCAGTGGATAATTCTTTTAGTAATTTGAAAGAATGCTCAGAATTTGTCATTAGTGTCCTGGTGTAGAACTTTCAAAAAAAATGGACATTCTTTTATTGTTGGTCACTAAAAAGGGCTTCTGAGCAGATTTGAATA